>NC_067400.1:247738211-248048211 GCF_016432865.1 Antechinus flavipes | reverse complement strand
AAACTCTTTCTGACTAGTTATTCAATTTACAGCCTGCCTAGGTACTAAGAAGTCTTACTATTGCTACTGCTCCTGCTCCTGCTACTACCATAACCACCACCACTGTCTCCAAGACTCACAACTACTTTCACTTCCTCTATGCCATATTCCTGGCCAGTCCCCACACTGCAGACCACAGACCTCTCTTTCTTTCTTCCTAAGCTGTTCTGGGTAAGAAAAATGATTCATTGCACCTTTTTGTTGGTTATGATACATAGAATTTGATTGATGATTTTTTAAAAAATGCTTAGAAAAGACTATTTGAAGAACTCAATAAAAATGCTCACTTTACTTTCCTCATTGCACTTTTCTATTTGTATCCCCAGCACTTCACACAATGCTTTATACACAGTAATAATTTAATAAATGTTTTATTCGTTCATTCTTTATTCTTTAACCTAGCTGGTGTTAATGTATCAGAAAACCATTATGCCTTTCCTTTGACCAAGAGATTATCCTGTTATTCATAAACCTTTAGAAAATAAAGAACCCATATGCACTAAGATTTTTATGGCAACAATTTTTATCATAGCAAAGATCTGGCAAGATTATAAATGTCAGTTGAGAGATAGCTAAGTAAATTGTGGTACATCAAGGTAATAGAATATTATCTCAGAAATGAGAACATGAATCATAGAAAATCATATGAATTGATGCAAAATGAATTAAACAAAACCAGGAAATAACATACACGATAACTACAACAATATAATTTGATAGGATGGCAACATAATGGTAATTAAAACTGATTCCTATAAAAATATAATAACTACCTTTCTGAAGAAGGGATATGAGACATCTTCTGATTTTTTGGAGAAGTAAGGATGATGGGATGAAGATAATATTAAAAATTTCTTGTGCTAGTTAGATTTGTGGTACCTTCCCTCCCTTTCTTCTTTTTAATCTATTAATTTTTTTATTAGGGATGACCCTAAGTAAAGGAGGTAAAAATATAAGTGATGCAAAAACAACAAAAATAATAAAATATTAAAATTTAAAATATAAAACACAAGCTTGCAGACTGGTGAAGAACTACCCCATATGTGCATTATAATGGGCAAGGGCTATCTGACTACTGGGGGAATTCTTAATATGCACTCTTCTGGTTCAATTTCACATGACGCTTAGTGAGTCCACTTTCAGACAGACATAATGAAAGGAATTTTTTGATAAGAAATTGAGAAAGAGATTTCTTTTTGGGGGGCTGTATTGTGCCAATTGTTTTAAGTGTGAGTCAACTTCCCAAGGACCAAAAGCAAGGATAGAAGGTATAGTATATCTCTGATATGAGAAGATCTGGTCTTTTCTTTATCTTTTCAGTTAATGATTCTTTGTAAAAACTAATGGATATTAATTTGTTGGTTGAGGAAATACTAACTTATTAACTGATAATGGGGAATTTATTAGATGGATACTTATGAATGATATTAGAACCCTCACTTCCAGCATCTCTAGAATGCTGAGAAAAGCAGAAGCCACCCTCAAAGAATCTAAGCTGCTAGTTTGAGTGATTCCAAAGCCTATTCTACACAAATATATTTGTAATATTGTTAAAGCTTTCCCCTATATCCCTCCTCCTGATCCATCACCCAACCATTACTTTCAGTTATTTTGTGTATATTTTGTATTTGTTTCTCTCTTATGGTCTTGTTTCATCCAGTAGAGGGCACTCTCCTTGAAGTCAAGGATTATAATTATATACAGTATAAAACACATCAAGTTTTAATAAGAACTTGCAGAATTGAATTGGATAGCATATTTTCTGGTGCTCTCATATTTCAGATGAAGAAATTAAAGTTCAGGAAAATTCAGTGACTGAATCAAGGTCACACAATTATTAAATGACAGAGCTGAGATTAGAGCCCAGTTCCTTCTACTTCATATTTTAAAATTCTTCACACTGAACCATGCTGCTCCCATCCATATGATTTATACATATACATGAAAAATATATGTGATTTTATGTAGAGAGTAACTTCTCTCCTAAAAAACATTAGCAACTTTGTTCTATTTGACAATGCATATAATGCATATATTTGTATACAGATAATATATAATAGGTCTTATTAATTTCTTGGGAATAACTAAATAGACAAGAATCTGAAGTATGAAATGTGTTATTTCATTTACTGGTAGAAAAAGTCTCATAGAATCATCATTTTACATAATCATTATTACTAATCACCAGAAGACAATTAGTCATCACCCAAGAGGAGCAAACTTTTGCAAAAGAATATTTTGACAGTGCAGTCATTTTATACTTTGTACCAAATATTCATACACAGATGTTCACAATAAAAATCTTGATCTTGGGTTAAAACATTTCCCTTAGTGAATTTAATGAGCAATTCTTCCAAGTGCTTATAGAAGTCACTATATATGCCAAACAGAATTATGGAGGAGAGGAAAGGCTTGGAGGAGGTAATTCTCATTACTCATTTTCTACAGTTAAAAAACAAATTTTAAAATTCTCTTAACTCAATATAATTATTTTATTCTGAACTTTCAGAATTTTAGGATGTTTTTAGATTAGAATTGATGTCTGGATTAGGGTCATGAGTACTAAGAATTTGTGATATCTAGTATTCTTATGAGAAAATATGTAGACAGTTTTTGTTAAGCTAGTTATGGCTAAAGAATGTGCAATTTGGAGTCTCTCTGCAAGCTGGTAGCTAAACCCTTGTGGAATTAGTCCATTAAATTAGCAAATTCTGTCATACAAGGAATTTACTCATTTAAAGTATGTTCATGCCTTTATTACCTCCAGGGAACAACAACCAGAAAGAAAAAGACTTTTAAATGGAAGCAGCAACTCACTTGGGAAACAAAAGGGAATTTTGTTCTAATTGAGTCAATAGTCACTTTAGCTAAGCTTTTGCTAAAAATTTCATTTTTTCTCATTATATTTTAAAATGGTGAGATCTAAAAGAACCTTTAAAAGTGGCAAACTCCATTTTTCTTACCCAAAATATTTAGAAAAAAGCTCATCTAAACTACTTTGGGATATTAATAGTTTTACAATAAAATATTTGATCCCTTAAAAATCAGTCTCAACTTTGTTTTTTAACACCTTCCATAATTTAATACTAGTTAATAATATGAATATTTTATTTATTTTCTAATAGCTTATTATTTTTCAAAATACATGAAAAGATAGTTAGCAACATTCACCCTTGTAAAATCTTGTGTCCAATTTTTCTCTCTCCCTTTACACCTCCACTCTTCCCCTAAACAGCAAGTAATCCAATAAAGGTTAAACATATGCAATTCTTCTAAACATATTTCCACATTTAGAATGTGAACCACTACATAGCATTCCCAATCCCTCTATTTTTGTCCACTTTCATTTTTGATTTCCTTCACAGGTTAATTGTACATCATTTCAAAGTCCAATTCTTCTTATGCAGCAAAATAACTGTATGGAAATGTATACATATATTGTATTTAATGTATACTTTAACATATTTAACATGTATTGGTCTACCTGCCATCTGGGGGAGGTGGTGGGGAAAGGAGGGGAAAAATTGGAACAAAAGGTTTTGCAATTGTCAATGCTGAAAAATTACCCATGCATATATCTTGTAAATAAAAAGCTATAAAAAACATATTTTCACATTTATCATGTGCACAAGAAAAATCAGATCAAAAAGGAAAGAAAAAATGAGAGAAAATAAAACCAAGCAAGCAAACAACAAAAAAGGTGAAAATACTATGTTGTGATCCACATTTAGTCCCCATTGTCCTCTCTCTAGATGCAGATGGATCTCTCCATCACAAGTTTATTGGAATTGGCCTGGATCACCTCATAATATGAATATTATAAATTTAAAGTCTACAAGAATAGTAAATAGAGATACACAATTTTAATTAAAGTGTTTTAGTTAGGGACTTCCAGGTCACATGACCAACATAATGGAAAGTATTGGTATTTTCTCTGATCTCCATAATTTTTCAGAGCTCTCCAAAACATAAATTGTGCACTAAAGATAATGCAACTTCAGCTGTATACATGATCTAAAACTCTTGGAATCTAGAAGATTAAAAAAAACAACCCACAACTGTGAACTGACACCTTGAACTCACTCAGAATCCTTTTGTTTAACCCCCTATCATATTATGTACCTGTACTAGCAAACCCCAAAACCTGACACATGGGAAAAAAAAAAACTTAAGGACTTAATATTACCTTATACCCCAGTTCCCCTCCTTCTTTTTAGATGCTGGCTCAGGGTTGCAGAAGCTTTTGGGGAGTATAACAGCACCACAGAATTAATGTTCTTTACTGCAAAAGATCTCTGCAAAGAGAAAGGATCAGGACATATGTCTGGATTTCAAATATAGCTCAACCATGAACCCTACCCCACCCATCTCTTCTTAGAATCTCTGAAACTTAAAAACTATAGAAATCAACTCTGTTGCAACAGCATGTAGTCTCTCTGAATTGTCATTTCTAGGGCAGAAAACTGAGAAACAGAGAAAGTAGGATAGTATGCCAGAATAAGACATCTAGGAAACAGATAGAGATTGTGTGATAATCCACTAAGCCTAGAGGGATCAGAAAAAACCCAAACCAAGTCTGTTCCCCTAGAAGTCACTGAGGCAGTGAATCATGAAATGCCTTGCATGAGAAGAGACGGAGACACTTAGAGATTTAGACCTTAGAAAATTTTTCAGAGGAGAACCAGAAAGTGAACAGCAGGGGAAAATAAGGGATAAAAACACTGATTTTTTTTTAATTTAAGAAGAAAATGAGAAGACCTTAAATATACATACATACATATATAAGTCAACAGGGGAAAAATAATGGCAGGAGGAAACATAGCTGAATAAATTACAGACAGAATTTGGTGATACTCTACCTATTGGTGAATCAATGTTTTGGTAGGACTCTGTTATAAAATTGGAGGATACATGAGAGGGGGAGAGAAAAGTCCCTTGGGAAATGAGGGTACAAGATCATTTTATTTGTCTCTTGAAGAAACTATATGAAGACCAAGAAGCAACAGTTAGAACTGAATATAGAACTCCTGATTGGGTTAAAATGAGAAAAGGAGTATGATAAGGCTGTATATTGTCATGTTATTTATGTAACTTATATGCAGAATACAGCATGGGAAATGTCAGGCTGAATGAATCAAAAGTCAGAATTAAGGTTGTCAGAAGAAATAACAATAATCTTAGATATGTAGATGATACTACTTTGATAGCAGAAAATAAAATAAAGCTACTTGATGAGAATGTAAAAGGGAAGTATAAAAGTTGGATTGAAAATATATTAAAAAAAAAAAAAACAACTAAGGCCTTAGCAACTGGTCCCATCTCTTCCTGGCAAATAAAAGGAGAAGAAATGGAAACAGTATCAAATTTTATATTCTTGGGCTCAAAGATTGCTACAGATGGTAACTGTAGCCATGAAATTAAAAGATACTTGCTCCTTGTAAGGAAAGTTAAGGTAAATCAGGACAGCATCACCTTCCAACAAAGACCCATATGGTCAAAGCTATGACTTTTCCATTAGCAATGCATGGCTATAAGAACTGGACTAGGAAAAAAACAGTTGGCTTATTAAGAAAGCTGCACATCACAGAATTAATGCTTTTGAACTGTGGTTTTGGAGAAGACTTTTGAGAGTTATCATTATCCACAGGGATTCATCTTAAGGTGGAATTGTTGCAAGGCTATTGTTAGAATTGCTAGTGTATTGCTAGAAGAAGAAAAAAGTATTATGTATGATATATGTATCAAATCAATTTACATATTTCTTCTTCAATTACATACCTTGACTAATACAAAGAAATACATTGATGACTTAAACTAAGCAATGCATGCAATTATCTATTGAATAATTCAAATATTATCCCCTCTAGGAAGAAATTACTGACCTAATCCCTAAGACTTGTGACTTAAGACAATATTCCCTCTCTGCTTTTTCTGACTCTCAACTGAGAATCTTGCCTCATATTTTACAAAAAAACTTAAAGCCATTCTCCATAAGCTCTCTCTTCTCTTCCTTATTTCCTATTACTCTTATACTTTCTGTTACTATCTCCTCTTCTGTCTTATATGATGAAATGGCCTTATACCTTACCAAGCCAATTCTCTTCAAGCACTCCCATTCTATCCCATCTCCTTCAATAGATTACTTCTTTCATCATCATCATTCTCTTATTTTCAATCTCTTTCTCATTGCATACTTTCTACCAACATGCCCATGTCTCCACTATTCTGGAAACTCTCACTTGATTTTTCCATCCTCTCTAATTATTATCTTATATCTCTTTTGCCCTTTGTAGCTAAACTCAAACAGATCATCTGTCATAGATGGCTCTATTTCTTCTCTTCTTATCCCCTCATAATTCAATTCCCAACTTTATTATTATAATAAAATTATTAATGATCTCTTAGTTGACAGTGGCAACTGGATTTAGCAAGCTAGGTAATTTCTATCTCAGGAACATGAAAGGCTGTCTTTCCTTTGTCTTCTATCATAGAGATAAGATGGTACAGATTCAACACTCAGTCAGTGAGTCATAAACTTTTATTAAGCATCTATCATGTAGCCAGCTATAGGAAATACAAATTTGAAAAAAAAGCAAGACGATGCTTGTCCTCAAGAAGCTTATGCTATAATGGGGGAAACAACATACAGAAGGGAGATAAAAAGGCAGTGATGGTGAAGGTATCCAACAGAATGGTGTGACAGTTTAAAGGAATACCAGTGAGTGGGAAATAGAAGGATGGCCTGGGTCCATACTTAAATGGATCTTTGGGAACAGCTCATTATCTCACCAATCAGAGAAGCAAATGGTACTGATGTGGTGTAAGTATGAAGGATAATTTAATCTTGACAGATGATGAGATTCCTAGGGACATTTGCCACCTAGAAAAACTTGTAAAGTATCTTCAATTTCGGGTAGAGTGCACTTATCCACCTTAAGTCTTATATTTGACATCTAATAATCCATACTTGCTATAGGAACTACAAGATTTCACGACAATTTTGTTGACAGTTTGCTGGATGTTTTGCTGTTGTTACTTCTTTCTCTAAACTGTATCTGGCAGAAGGCACTCAGCTAAGAACTTATTGGGAATATGCATTCTCATCTTTATTGCAGCCATTTTCCACCCTCTTGCCATACTTTGGGTATTCTCATCTTCACCTGAACATTTTCCATCTTGCTACCTTGTACAATCCTCCTAACCCCATCCTCTTTCCACATCCTGCTCTGAGAATTGAAATTAAATAAGCACTACTATTACCTCTGGCTTTTCTTTTGGTTAGTCAATTTTACTGTTCCATGCATCATTCTGTGACTTCCCAGACTAAAACTCTTTTCTGTGCACCATTCTATGTATTCACTCCTCTTATTAGATTTTAATGTTCTTGAAGATATGAATTGCTTTGTTTTTGCATTATTTTCCTCATTTTTATCACGACAATCACTTAAAAATGCTATTTTGTTTATTCTTAAAGGATCATTTTTCTAACTTGATCTTGAAAATATTGGGAGGGGGACTGCAAATGTTTCTATCTTTGCATTTGCTCTTGCCAGGCTCTCCTAATTCCCAGGGCTTCAGAAATCTCTGGTAAATGTCTATACCAAGCTTACCTCTTTCTGAGGTATCAGAGGCCTATGGCTGCTGTTTCATAAGGATGCATTTGGAACACAACAGATCACTCGAAAGCAGTTGCATGCAAGCTCAGAATCTTTATTCATGTGGCTACATCCTACTCTAGGACCTCCTGCACTCTCTTAGTTCCATCTCCTAGCGAGTTCCAGGTGAAAAGGGTCAAGTTCCTCCCCCATTGAGCTTATATAGGGTCTATGAGGTCACACGCATAGCCAATCAAAGATGGAGATACTTCCCATTTATGATGTGATTTCTGTGTGGTCAGAGTTCCCACCCATAAAGTTCCCTGTTTGTTCACAGCAAATCACAAATGGGGATCTCAGGACTTCAGGCCTCTGTTTACATCCTGATGGCACTGGCTTGACCTTTCTTTGACCTTTATAGGGGATTCCTCTTTTAGTCTTGGAAGCTGAACAAGACACTACTTGGTAAATCCTTTGCACAGTCAGAGTCTCAGTTCCGGGTTGAGAAGAATGTTTTGGTTAAAGGATCAGGGAGCCTAAGGAATGATAACATTTGTGACTGCAAGGGTTCAGGTCAGCATAGACTAGGAAAGTAGTGAACACATCTCTCCTCAGATCACACTATATTAGGAGTACCTCAAACTTCCAAACTCCCCAGACTAGCATAGAAAACAGTAGTGTGTAAAAGCTTGGAGTGGGACATGGGGAATCTTGGGAAGATAGCAGAGGAGCTCAGAAAATCCCAAGTGCTCTATATTTCCCTCACAAACAAAACAAAATTGAGTCTCAGGGTGAATGTAGATGCATGAAAAACAAACAGGACAGGGAAGAACATGGGTTCTCTTGGGATGACCTAAGAAGATCCCAAGAAAGACCCCAGGATGGAGGTTTAATTTGTGTGAAATGTGACCCCCTGAAGACTAGCTCTGCTGAAATAGCCAGTGGGAAGCTCTGGAGCTCTACAAAAAGATGGAGTTTTTGGTTTGGCACCAGACAGGAGAACTGATGTGAAGCTATAGGCACCATCCCTTTCTTCCCTTTTTGAAAACTCCCAAATCAGAGAAAATTTTTACAAGAAACAAACAAAAAAAATTGAAATGTGCTGGAGCTACAATTAGAATTATATTTATCAGCAGCTATAACTAAAGACTACAGGTCCAAGAATATTATATATCATTAATCAAAAGAATTAGCATTTCAGCAATATTATATTGAATATTATATTCAACAAAATTAAATATAATATTGAACAAAAAAATGGACATTCAATGAACTCTCAGATTTTCAAGATTGTGTATCAGACCTGAACTCAATGATTTAACATATAGAAGCCAACACCAAAGACTAGTTTCAAGGGACTCAATAAGTACAAATTGCTTTATTATGTAGAAATGTAAACCATATGTCTAAGATTGATATCAGCAATTAGATAGTCCAAAAGAAAAATTAGGGCAGAGCTGAGTATGATTTGATTCTAACAAGCAAAACCATGTAGGAAAAGGTAAGAATAGTAATTATGTTATACAAATAAGATGCAGAAGAAGAATCAACATAGAGGAATTAGGGGAGGAGGGTGATAGTTCTGAAAACCTACTCACATCAGGAATGGTTTAAATAGAGAACAATATATACATACAGACACACACACACACACACACACTAAGAAGAATATAACATAAAGTCTGTAAAGAAATGAGGAAGAAGAGAATAGGATAAGGTGAGGGCTTGGTAGAGTGTGTAGATCTATATCATTGGGACAAGGTACAAAAAGAGGTACAAAAGCTCACTGGAGAAAATAATTTCTTAAAATTAGAATGAGGCAACTGGAAACTAATAACATTATGAGACATTAAGGAACAATAAAACAAAGTAAAAAGGATGAAAAAATAGAAAAAATATCCCATGAAGAAAAACACCTGACCTGGAAAAGAGACTGAGGAGAGGTAATTTAAGAATTAAATTCAGGCAGTTAGGTGGCATACTAGGCAGAGCTCTGGTCAGACTTGGAGTGAGGAAGACATCTTCCTGAATTCAAATCTAACCTAGAAAACCTGGTCAAGTTACACGATCCTGTTTGCCTCAGTTTTCATCTATAAAATGATTTGGAAAAGGAAATGGCAAATTGATCTAGTATCTTTGCCAAGAAAATAACAAAGGAGGCTATTTACAGATGTGACTGAAAAAAAATGACTGAATATAATGAAGTGTCTTGCACCTAGTAGGCATTACATATGTGCTTATTCACTTCTTTTAATTCTGCAGCACAGTTTATGCTAATATTTATTTTTTTAAAAAGCTTGTTATTTTCAAAACATATGCATGGATAATTTAACAACATTGACCCTTGCATAGTTTGTGTTTCAGATTTTCTCCTCTTTCCCCCCAACTCCTTCTCCTGGATGGCAAGAAATCAAACATATGTTAAACATGTTAAAATATATGTTAAATACAATATGTATAAACATTATACAATTCTCTTGCTGCACAAGAAAAATCAGATCAAAAAAAGAAAGTAAATGAGTAAGAAAATAAAATGCAAGTGAACAACAACAAAAAGAATGAGAATGTTATGTTGTGATCCACATTCAGTTCCCACAGTCCTCTCTCTGGATGTAGATGGCTCTCTTCATCACAAGATCATTGGAACTGGCATCAATCATCTCATTGTTGGAATGAGTGATATTCATCAGAATTGTGTTTGTGTCAAAGACACAAAACTGGTCCCTTACATCAATAATGTTGATGACAGCATCAAGAGGTTCTAAAGAAGAGAACTAGACTTGTCCACATAGTGCAGGACTCTTGTAGATATTCCATTTACCAGAAGTAATATAGATGGATTGAGAGAACCCTAAAACATAAAAGGTTGTTATGTGACAATGATATTGAATAACAATGAGTTTTTTTTCCATTTTGATCTGATTTTATTTGTGCAGTATGATAATTGTGGAAATATGTGTAAAAGAATTGCACATGTTTAACAAATATTGTTTTATTTGCTGTCTAAGGGAGGGAGTGGGAGTTAGGAAGGGAGAACAAATCTAGAACACAAGGTTTTACAATGATGAATGTTGAAAACTATCTATGCATATATTTTGAAAATAAAAAGCTAAAACCAAACAAGTGACAAGGGGCATTAGAGAACGTACAGTCAGTATAGTGAAGTACATCCAGAGATACACTATCTTTTTTGGGTTTCTTTGACTCCAAAATTTGCCCTCTGCCTCTCTCAACACACAGGAGGAATATGAATAAAAGAGATCTCATATAAAAAGGAAGTTTAATTTCTTTTCATAAATAGAGATTCTATAGGGAAGGAAAGAGAAAAGAATGATAAGAACCCAAAATGAATAAGGCTGTTAGTTCAAGCTAAGGAAGATAGAGTAGTAAGTAGTAGGGCAAGGGAATTTACATTTGGGTGGTCCATAATTGAAATAACAGGAACATGAAAGGGGTTAGGGATAGTCATGTTTTGGTTTGTGCTCTCTCTCTTTTTTGGAAGCAATGGCCTAAATATATACAGGAGAGAAATATTGATTTCCTTCATGAAATAAGAAAGTTATGACTAGCCTCTCCCTTTCTGACTGAAAGAGAAATCAATTCTTTCCTAAAGAATTCACTCTATGATAACTGAGAATGCATGCCCAAAAAGGGCCTAGCAGGGACTGCTAGAGAAGAAAAAAATTCATATATGCAAGCAAAGTGGATGGCAGAAATGAAAAAAAAATCCATAGAGAACAGAGATTACTTCTGAAAGACTGGTGGGAAAAGTATCTGAGACAAGCCAGAAATGCAAAATAAGTGATAGTAGTAGCAGTGACAGCTTCAAACAGATTAGAACTAAATAAAGACAGCTTGCACTAGAGTAAAAGTAGTATTGACTGCAGGAGAAAAATGGAGAACAGATGACACTGAATTGACCTTTGTTTCTACATTGAGAATATAAGAACTTCTCTAATTGGTTTTGTGAAATTTTTTTGTGAAAATTTTGACCTGGACTGCAAGAGGAGGTAATATGTAGAAAGCTAAGTATAATTTATAACCTTTCACTTCTCTATTTTTTATATATACTGAAATGATCCAATTTATATTGATATCTGATTTAGCCTCTCCTGCTTAAAAGAAGAAAATGTTTTCTTTAGGAAATAATTAAATAAGCCAAATAATGAAGTTCCCAGACATAAACCTTAGCATGTCTAAAATTGAACTTAGGCCAATGAATAACCAGAATATATAAATAGACATAATAAGAATTGGATCTTTAAGCTAGAGGTGGTATAGTACATAGAGAATTGGACTCATTCAGGAGGACTTAGGTTCAAATTTAGCCTCAGATACTTAATAATTATATGCCCTGGTGCAAGTAACAATAGCTGTTGCCTCCACATTTGAGAAAAAGGGATAACAATAGCACCTCTCTGTGAGGATTGGTTGTGAAGATAAAATGAAATATTTCTAAACTGCTTAGGTCTTAAACTGCTATGTAAATAGTAGATAAGAATATTATTCGTACTTGATGTAAATAAAAAGCAAGAATTTAAATGAAAAAAATTAGCCATTACAAAAAAGTGTTCACAACTTTTAATTGTAATTTACGAATTAGGGTTAACTGGCAGATTTACCTATTTTGTGTGTGTGGTACCCGTGATTTCACTAGAGTAAAAAAATCTCTTGGTATAAAAACTTCCTCAATTGATTCAGGAAAGTTCATCTATAACTTAAAATCTTAGTATGTTATCTAGACTGAGAGGTTAAGTGACTTGCTCGTGGTAATATATCTAGTTTGGTCAAAGGCACTATTGGAACACGAAATCAAAGCAATTAAATCATTGTTCCTCTCTCATTATTATCATTAGTTTACCACTTACCAAATATTAAGAGAGTTCCTATCTCTACTCAACTTGCTTCTTCATAAAGAGTTAACCTCTGCTTTTGAGAAAAAGAATTTAAACTACAATAAACCTATTTCAGATAAGAATAAATAATCAGAAGTGGTGAAGCAATGGAGCTAGCTTTGTGGGCGTGTCATTAATCATGTGAATTGAAACAACTGATTCAAACTGAAAGGGAGATCCAAAGAGCCAAAGTATGCTCTGCCAAGTTTTCCCCAAACACTTACAGCAGCCAAGTCATATTTATCCAATTCTAAGTACTAGACATACTGTGGCTGTAAAAACTTTGTTAGGACATGGAGTTAAATGCAGAATTACTACCCTCCCTAGCCTCAGCCTTATTCTATTTCATGAAGTACCAACCCAATCTTTGATGAATTACTAGAAATCATAATTAAAATAACAAATCCTGTATACTGACTGTAGTACTATAGTTTATCATTATTTGTGGTGGTTGTTTTGTTGGGAAATGTTCTGTTATTCTTATAACTGTATGTTTAGGCATTTCTTTAGTGACATATCAGGATTCTAAAAACAACTCCCTTGGACAAGAGCCATTACTCAGAAATCTAATGCAAGGAGATGGTTACAGCCAAAAATCAGGCCAAGAGAAAGTATTAAATGTTTATTGTCTCTGGGTGTGTCTGTTAGATCAGCTTTGTCAATGAACTTGAAGAAGTCCACTCAAGGGCATAGGGTACAAAAAAGAAAGGCATTTCAATCTGAAAGTGTAGCCTAAACTAGAATCATCATGGGGAATTAAGGCTTGGAGTAAGATGAATATTCAAGACTTATCTTCTGGACTCAGGCTACATGGCTTCCAGAGAGGTTAATATAGGATGATGGATAAGGTAATTTTGTTTCAGATGGCAAAATCAGCCATCACTATTAAACTTAACTTTGGGGAAAGGAGCTAAGATAGAAAGTTTGGAGAGGATTGAAAGAGAAGTAAATTTTTAAAAAATTCTATTCCTTTGGTCAGAGGAGGATATTTGAGCTTTTGGAGGGTTCAATTTGGTCGGATACGCTAAATGATTTCTATCAAGAAACTTAACAGCAGTCTTTTTCTCCCTAGACTAAGCCAGCTACTTCCAACTTGCTGGATAAGAAATAACCTTCTTCATCTATTTGTTCAAACAGCGCATCATTACAATTTGGCACTTATTTCTCTTAACTTCCTAGACATTTTGAGCCTCTGACTTTCAGAAGATTTTCCCAGGCTGTACCTTATATTTGGAGCATAAAAAAATAGAAGCATGGCAGAAGGGGGAATGGTTCATTAACCAAGAAAACTTGAGTCATTGAAGTGAATTGACTAAGGCGAGGAAAGTCTGGTAGTCTGGACAGATTTACTCAATGACTTCAAAGCTATTTTAAACTTTACCACTTTTAAGTTGTGGTAGATGGAGGGAAAGGGGATTTTTTTTAGTGTCATAAAGATTCTTCCCACCCCCTTTCCACCTAACTATTCTTGAATTTCATGTTGCCTTTAGAGTCCAATTCTCCAGGGTAATAACTTCTTATTTTTTGATTAAGAAGGGTTAATTATTCCCAGAGAAAATGAAGTGAAAGATAACTGGTTAGAAACTGGAGTGCTAAGTTTCTAAAGAGAATAACTATATCAGATTTTGAAATTATTGTATCTGAACCTGATGGGAGATTAGAAAGTTGGTTCCTCATCTCAGGGATTAACTACTGGAAGCATGGAGAATTTTGTAAACTTGAGCTCAAATGATGATCTGTTTTTCTGGAAGTTACTAGCATAGTAACCCAGGGAGAACTGTGTCCCCTGGCAAAATTGGGAAATTCTGGAGCATTCCTCTTTGCAATACTGGCATAGAGCCCCCAGGAGTGAAAGGATCTCACTGACAAAGGGCTAGCAACACCTAATGAGCTACATAAATACCAGAGCAACCACAATTGAGTGGTAGGACCAGCAACACAGGATAAGTTATGATGGGGAAGTAGTATTGATGCCATCTACTGGGAGCTGCCCAAACCACAGAAGAAACCATCGTGGAGGAATTAGGAGACTATGCTGGCTGTGGATTCCTATGTAGTATTTGAATGTCACTTTACTGAGCCTATATGTTTCTCATTGGCAGATGATGTTATTTGCCCATGGGCACTGTTTAAGTTTAATTTGTTTTCATTGACCTGTAAATAAAACTTTGCTTCCTTAAGTTTTGTGAATACTTGAAAGGAAGTTGGTGAAAGTTTATACTAGATGATGCCATATAACAAATTTGCCAGACTTTCTGTGAAGGGGCAGTAACAATATGATGCAGTGTACCAGGGTCCTTCATGTAATGTGACAGCTGATGACACAAAGGTTACACCGTATAAAAGCATCCAAACTGAAGTTGAGACTTTTGGAGAAGATAGATATACAATTGTAAAAGTTTTTATATTTAAGAAAAACAACCAGATACCTTTAAGCCCAAAGTTCCTTTTGTGTGTGATGGGGAGGGCAGTGTTTATGTATTAATGTAGATATATCTAGCATACAAAAGGAAGTCAATCATATTTGTGTTTGTGCACTTTAGGATATTTCACATAAATGAGAATGCTGAGAATGCATTATAAAAGGCAAACCAACACAGCTGTAAGTAATAAGTGGATTCCATGGAATTTAGGACTTTGGCCAGAATTGCCTGTCTAGCACATTTTTTAAAGTACAACTCAACATTTTTAGTCAGCTGCTTTACTTCATGTTACTCAGGGATCTTTGCAGGAAAAACAAAAACAGACCAAGCCCTTGATATCCACTGAGATGGGGTCATAGTAAAATATTTGACTATTTTGTAATCACAATATTGTATAAATTAATAAACTATTGGAGTTCTGAAATATGGTCATAGTAGAATGAATAAGAAAAAAATAAAGTTCCTCATCCCTTTTTCCCTCCTCTTTAATAGTCTAAATTCTATTTTTAAGATTCAGTTCAAAATTCATCTTGTCTTTAAAGCCTTTTCCGTTCAAACCACATGGCACTCTTTCTTTGTTCTAATTTTGGCATATTGTATTACTTAATGACATGAATTTGTTAGATTTATGAATATGTTTTTTTTCCCTTCCTTTGAGGCTGTAGGCTGCTTGGGACAGGGACAATTTTTAAGGATGTTTTACTTTTAAAATTCCATGATTAATGACCTGTGTTTTGCATTTCCCAAAAAATTGGGCAAGAAGTGGGCAGGAAACAGATTAGCATCATGGAAAGAGCCTTATTTGGATTCAGATCCTTGGTTTGATATTTACTAGCTATGTAGCCACATGGAAGTCAAAACTTAACCTTAGTTTCTCTAAAGTTTCTCTAAAATCAGCATTGCTTACTTTACAGAATTATTCTGAGGACAATACTATAAACTCTAACATTCTATGAATATATGCACTGTTTATTATTATATTATTATTTATTATTCCATTTTCATATCCCCAGCATATTACTTGGAAAATTTCTTGCTGAGACTTAAATGGAAAGTTTAAATGGTAAATCCTATAAAAGAGATAAAATATAGAAAAAGTTTCTTCAATTGCTTTTCTGTCTCATTCCTCCTCTGTTGTCTGGTACCGGAGTGTTGCTGTATTGATTATATGTGTCTCTTTTTATTAAATGATAATTTATACTCTGAAAAAACCATATAGCATAATGGATTAGGAATTGATCTGAGAGTCAACAAGACCTTGAATTTAAATCCTATGCATGACATGCATGGGTTGTACGACTTTGGACAACTAACTTCTCAATGCCCCAAGCAATTTTCTAAGATTATATGTTCCTGAGCAGTTTGTGGTCTTCAGTTTAAGAAAGTTTCCTAATCAAGGCTCTTTTATATTCGGTATACTCTAATTTGTATATGCATATTTGATTAACTTTGATTTATTCAGAGCTCTCTTTCTGTAATCTTTTTCTCTCTTAGTAATATTCTTGGCATCTATCTCAGGTGCTTTTTTTCATTGTTATCTAGTGGAAAGAATAGCATCTGGTTAACAAGACGAGTTGAGACTGAGGAATTAGAGGAAGCATTTTTGCCTAGTTTGCCTAGCCCACTTCTTCCACAACAATCTAGAATATGCCAATCTGAATTCTGATTGAGAATGCCAAGAAAATGTTACAGTGAGTCATTTTCAAGCCCAAGTAAGCTTAAGGAGAAAAAGAGATGTACTGACCCTGAGGCAAAGATTGGGCAGGAGTGTGTGGTGGTGACAGGGAACATTCCAACAATCAGGGACGGAAAGAGGGCCAAGAAAGAGCACTAGGGCAAAAAGCAGTGGGCAGAAGGATTGCAGGAGTTCAATGAGCAAGCCCTGGGTACAGGAGTGGGTGCAGTCTGGCAACTCTTATTATCCATTGCCTAATTTTGAATCATAGATCCAAAAGGAAGTGGAGGATGGGTCCTGAGTACTGAGTACAAAACAAGCACCAGAAATATCAAAATGACTCTGAGCACAGTGGTTAAGCATAAAGGACTCAGTTCTAATCTTTAGCCTTGCACATAATCCTGCAGTAGAACAACCAGGTAAGGAGTTTTAGACTAAAGGAGAAAGAACTATAAAGAACAGAGAAATGATGTCCAGTTGCTCTGAACTTGTAGAACCTCCCAGGGGCTAACAATGACTAAATCCAGCAACAATCTACAGAAATTCAATCACACAAAATTCAACAGATACAAATCTGGAGCAGGGCCTTGCAAAGCTCTAATGAGGAGGGCAAAGAACAGATCTCTTCTTGAATAAAACCACTTTGGGAGCAATGAAAGCATGCAGAAGTACAAAGGGCCGCTTGGTAACACAGCAGGTAGTGTATCAGGCCTGAAATCAAGATGACTAATGTTCCTAAATTTAAATCTGGCCAGAGATATTTACTAGTTCTATGATCCCCAGGCAAGTCACTTAATTCTGTTTGCCTCAGTTCCTCAGCTATAAAATAGGTTGGAGAAGGAAATGGCAAACCTCTCTAGTATCTTTTCCAAGAAAACTCCAAATGGGGAGAATATTGAGAAGTTGGCAGAGTGTCCCAAAAAATTCCAAGCTTTCCAGCAGTCCCAAACAAGACAAAATTGCATCTTAGGGTGAACTTAGACTGATGAAAAATAAATAAGTCTTCGGGCAGAACAAGAGTTCTCCTGAGACCATTTGAGAAGATAGGATGTAATCACCAAAGAAACAGCAAGCAGGAGTTCTGGCCTAGCCAAGATTGGAGGCAGCTCCAGTCAAAATATGAACTTTCACTTCTTGGATAGTAGGAGAATTAGGGGTGGGGTGGGGTCTGAGTCTGAGAAACTGAGGGAGCCACAGCTGATAAAGAACATCAGGCCCAGCTGTGCTGCTGAGACAGGGTTCTTGGGTGAGAAGAAACCAGCACACCCTGTGAGTTCAGAAACAGTGGGACAAGGATGTTGCTCGCTGTGGGCACTTACAGGAGAGTAGAGCTTTTGGTTTAGGTTTCTAGGTTAAAGGAGGGAGCTAATATGAAACAAGGCACTATCACCACTCTCCTTGTCCCCAATAAAAGGTGCTTACACTGATAATTGTCATTTTTTAAAAAGGTGAACAGATGAAGAAAAAACTCAACCATAGAAACTTACTATGGGAATAAGGAAGACCAGAGTTCATCTTTAGAGAAGGATAATGAAGTTAAAAAAGTCTATTTTATCCCAAAGAGTAATGTATAATGGTTATCTGCACAGAAAGAATGTACAGAAGAATTTTAAAAAGACTTTAAACATAAAATGAGAGAGATTGGGGGAAAAAAACAAAAACAAAGATCATCTAAGAAAACCAAAAACATTATGAAAAAAAATTAACCAAGTAGAAAAGGAGATACTTTCATTTTTCTTAAAGTTATAAGTTTATTGAATAATTAAATAATATAATTATATTTCTTTTACTTACATAAACTGCATACTTCTTTTTTTTTAGATCTTGAAAGAATTTTTATTTTTTTTATTTTTATTTTTTATTGAAGTTTTTATTTTAAAAACATATGCAAGGATAATTTTTTTCAACATTGGCCCTTGTAAAAACCTTGTGTTCCAATTTTTCCCCTCCTCCTAGATGGTATGTAATACAATATATGTTAAAAATAGTACAATCAATATAGGCATACATATTTATACAATTATCTTACTGTACAAGAAAAATAAGATCAAAAAGTTAAAAAAATTAGAAAAATAAAATTCAAGCAAATCACACCAAAAAGAGTGAAAATGCTATGTTGTAATCCACCGTCAGTTCTCACAGTCTTCTCTTTGGTGTTGGTGGCTCTCATCATCACAAGATCATTGGAACAGGCCTGAATCAAGGAAGAAGATTCTTTTAAAGAAGAAAATAAATCTTTCAAGTTTAGAATTGGTCTGGGGAAGCCAATGAACCTATAAGAGACTAGAAAATAATAAAATATAAAGAATGAAAAAATAGAGGAGAAGGAAATATCTTATAAGAAAAAAAAACTCCAACAGATTTAGAGAATAGATCAAGAAAAAAAAAACATAAGAATAATTGGACTACCTGATAGCTATGATCAAAAAAAGAACCTTAATACAATAGTACAAAAAATAATTCAAGAAAATTGTCCTAGAGTGATAGAATAAGAATGGAAAATAGAAATTAAAAAATCCCAATCACCATCTCAAAGAAATTCTCCAAGGAAAACACATAAGAATATTATTGCTAAATTTTGAAACTCTCAGTTCAAAAATAAAATTCTACAAGAAACAAACAAACAAAACAAAACAAATATGCTGGAGCAACAAATAAAATTATAAAGGGTCTATTAGCAGCTACATTAAAAGACCACAGATCTTGGAATAATACATAAAGACAATCTAAAGAACTAGGTCTATGACCAAAAATATCACATCCAGAAAAATTAACCATAATATTGAATGAAAAAAGAAAATCCCAAATGGGGTCACAAAAGCCTAATATGACTGAAAACACCTCAACAACAACATCAACAAAAGAGGTCCAAAATCACACCGATATGTATAATTTATTTAAATATAAATCTATATTATATGCAATATGTTACATAAATAGCTTATTTAAAATTAGAATTGGCCAAATGAATTAATGACTCCCTGAAACATCATGGAATCATAAAGTCAAAGCTTGACAAAAAGAAGAAAATGTGAAATATGTCATAGGAAAAACATTTGATGTAGAAAATAGATTGAGGAGACATAATTCAAGGACAAAAAAAGCTTAGATTAAATATTTTAGAAATCAGAAAATAAATTGCCAAGATATCTTAAAATCAGAAAGCAAAATAGAAATAGAAAAAATCCACCAATTACCTTCTAATAAAGATCCCATAATTAAAAATTCCAGTGATATTATAGACAAATTCCAGAGCTCCTAGGTCAAGGAGAAAATATTGAAAGCAGCCAAAAAGAAACAATTTAAATACCATAATGCTATAATCAGGCTCTCACAAGTTTTAACTGTAAATCATGAGCAGAGGGCTTAGAATATGCAAAGGAGCTAAGAGTATGACCAGGAAAAACCCATCAAGGAAACAATATATTCCTTTAAAAGAAAAAATGGATATTTTGATATTGAAACACAGGGCTCAAGAGAAGCATAAAAAGATAAGCATGATTGAACAATTGTAAGACACTACTAAAGGCTAAATTGTTTACATTCTTTTATGAAGAAATCATGTATATACCCCTCAGGAGTCTTGGAGAGAACCTGATTAGTTAGAAGGTTTAGATGTGCTCCTGTTATGTTTAGATGAACTCAAAAGAAGACTAATTGTGTAAAAGAAAATGATAATGATGAAACAATAAACCAAAATGTCTAGGATGCAATTGATGCAGTCCTTTTGGGGTGGAGGCAGGGAATTATATCCTTAAAATCATACATTAACAAAATTGAAACATCAATTTGAAACAATCAAATCATCTATGTTGGAATGAATGAATAAGCTATTTTTAAAAATTAAAAGGACATTTGCAAAGAGATATTAAATAATCTAAACTCATGAAAATTTAATAGATGGAACTATAAAAGGAAAAAAAGTTCTTGTAACAGATGGATTCACATATGAATTATATAAAACTTTTAAAGGACCACTTACACCCATACTTAACAAATTGAAAAAGATGGAGAAAAGACAGAGTTTTGCCTGAGATTTTCTAAATTCACCCCCAAACAATTCTAGACAACACCTCAAAATAAATTCTGGAGCAGCAAAGCCAACAAAAAATGAGGTGAAAGTTGGCCTAAGACAACCTGAGGGCAACTGAATTAGCAGCAGAGGCTTCCAGAGCTCTCAGCCCTCAGAAAGGAAGGGAATCTGAAAACTGATCAGAGGTTACAGGAATCTCTTTGTTGACACAGGGTGTAGGATTCTTTTGCATTATTCATTCTTGGATCTGAGTTGCAGTCCCAGGCTGAGAAGGATCACTAGCACTTAAGAGTGATGGCACCAAAGTATCAGGAAATCTAATCACAATTCCAGGGCAGAAAAAATAATTGTGATCATTCATAGGCCAGGAGAATAACAAAGACACCTCTCTTTAGATGTTTATCTTAAAGAAGAACTGAAAATTTATAGACCACAGAACTATCTCTGAAGAAAGCTGCACAAAACACTGGGAGCTTGGAAAAGTGCATCCTTCATCCTAAGAGCAGAGCCCAATTTTAATGTAAAATTAAAAATCAAGAAAAAGACTAGGAAAATGAGGAAATACCAAAAAACAAAAAAACAAAAAACAAAACAAACAAACCTAATTTCCTCCTTAAAAAAAAAACAACCTAAACAAAAAATTTTACTATGGTGACAAGGAAGATCAAATTGCAAACTCAGAAAACAACAAAATCAAAACTGTTATATTCAAAGCTTCAAAAAATAGTAATTGGTCTCAGGCCCAAAAATAATTCCTGGAAGAGACCAAAAAAGCTTTAGAAAATAGAAGGAAGATAGAGGAAAAGTTGGGAAAAAATAAGAGTGATGCAAAAAAAAAAATCAAAGTAGAGTCGAGTTTGGTAAAGGAGGCACAAAAGATACTTAAGGAAATAATACTTTAAAAAACAGAATAGGCCAAATGGTAAAAGAGTCTTGAAAATCCCTTGAAGAGAATTCTTTAAAAAGCAGAATTGATTAAATAGAAAAAAGATGTACAAAAATCCACTGAAGAAAGGAGTTCAAAAATAGAATTAGACAAATGGAAACATGAGTAATAAAAGCTCACTGAAGAAAATAATTCCTTAAAAACTAGAAGTTCAAAGCGGAAGCTAATGATTCCATGTGACAAGAAGAAACAATAAAGTAAAATCAAAAGAATTAAAAAAATAAGAAAAAGATGAGAATTATTTCACTGGAAAAACAAAAATGAATTGAGGAGAGATAATTTAAGAATTATTGGACTACCTGAAAGCCATGATTTAAAAAAATCTTAGACATACTATTTCAAGAAATCACAAAGGAATACTCCCCTTATATATTAGATCTAGAGGGCAAAATAAAAATTGAAATGATTCATTCATCATCTCCTAATAGAGATGCAAAAAAATATTAAGTATTGTGGAGCCACAGTCAGCATAACACAAGATTTTGCTACACTAAAAGATTGGTGGGCTTGACATATGATATTCTGCAGGAAAATAGGAACTAGGGTTACAATTAAGAATCACTTTCCTAGCAAAACTGAGTATGGGGAGGGGGGCTGCAGTGTGAGAAAATGGACATTCAAAAAATAAAGGAGCATTCCTGATGAAAAGAACAAAACTGAATAGAAATTTGTCTTTCAAATATAACGCTCACGAGAAGCATCCAGGCAAAAAAGAGAAAAGATAAAGAACTCAATAAACTGTTTACATTCCAGTGTGATATCTGCAACTTTTAAGAACTTTATAATTATTTGGGCACTTAGGAGTATACATAGACATAGGGCATGGGGAGGGAGAGATTGAGTTGAAGATGATGGGATGATAATAGCTAAAAAAAAAAATACAGGGTGAGAAACAGTAATGCACTGGGAGAAGGGGAAAGTGAGAAGTAGAATGGGACAAATTATATCATACAAAAGACATGAAAGAGATTTTACAGTGAAGGAGAAAATGGGAGAAGTGAAAAGGAGGAGTGCTTGAACTTTACTCTTGTCAGAATTGCCTCAAAAAATGAATAACATATATACTCAGCTAGATGTAGAAATCTATCTTAGCCTACAGAGAATTAGGAGGGGAAGACAATAATAGAAACAAAGAGGTTGATAAAAGAGAAAGTGGATTGGGAAAAGCAAAATATTTTAGAGAATAAATAGGGTATATTTAGAGTATAAAGGGTAAAAGGAAAGAGAGTAGAATAAATGGGTGAAATGGGATGAAGAGAAGTACACAATCATAATTGTAAAAAAAAATTGTAGCAAGTTTCTCTAATAAAGGCCTCATTTCTAAAATATAAAGAGGATTGAATTGAATTTATAAAAATAAGAACCATTGCCCAATTGTTAAATGGTGAAAAAAGATGATCAGGTAGTTTTCAGATGAAGTAATCAAAACTATCTATAGTCATATAAAAAGAGTTCTAAATCACTATTGATTAGAGAAATGCAAATTAAAACAGGTCTGAGATACTCCCCCCCCACACACCCATCATATTGACTAATATGGAATAAAAGGAAAATGAAAATAATGGAGTGGATGTGGGAAAATTGAAATACTAAGTACCGTTGGTGGAGTTGTAAACTGATTCAATCATTTTGGAGAGTAATTTGGAACTATAGTCTAAAAGGTTAAAAAGCCATGTATTCTCTTTGACTCGGTAATACCACTATGAAGTCTGTATTTCAACTAGATGTGATATATATTGTAATAGAATACTATTGTAGCATAAGAAATGATGAATAGGAATCTTTTAGAAAAACCTGGAAAGACTTAAATTAATGCAAAATGAAATCCATAGAATCAGGAGAAATTGTACATTTAAAATAACAATATCATTTTTGCAAGTAATTGAGAAAAATAAATTATTAAATAAATATAAAAAATAACAGATACTTTCATCACATACTTTTAATTGGATGGTTGAGAATATGAAGTGTTTTAAAGTATTGCCAGAGAGCTAAGATATATTAACTTGGAATAAATTATCAATCTCATTTTTTTAAATTAGGAAAAAATAGTATTTTATCAGAATTCTTCTTTGAAACTCCTAATACCTTAATCAAAAAAAGATGTAACATAGAAAAAAAATTATAGGCCAATATTATTGAGGAACACTGACTCAAGAATTTTGGACAAAAATGTATCAGACTATGATATTTATCCAAGAAATCATTCACTATGATCAAATAGGATTGTATTAGAAATGTAAGCATGGTTTGACATTAGGAAAACAATATAATTAATCTTATTAAAAACCAAGTAATTCTAAACGTCATAATCATCTCAATAGAAGAAAATACCTTTGACAAAGTACATCAGTCTTTTATTCTAAAAACCCTAAAAATATAGGCATAGAGAAACATTTTAATATCATAAAAACATCTGTTTATAACCAAAGCAAGCATCATATACAATAAAGATACAATAGAACCGTTTCCAATAAATAAAGAAGTCAAGCAAGGATGCCCACTATTATTTAATATAGTTCTGGAAATGCTAGCCAAGGCAATAAGACAAAAGAAAAGAAAGAAAAAGAGCAGAGAAAGCTATCCTTATCTGTTGATGAATTCATGGTTTACTTGGAAAATCCCAGATAATTAGTCAAGATATTAATGAGGCAATTGATAGCTTCAGCCAACTTTTAGATTATGAAATTAACTTTAAAAATCAATCGCATTTCTCTATAATAATAACAAAACACAAGATTATAAAAATAGAAAGGAAAATCCCATTCCAAATTACTACAAAATGCATAAAAATATCTGGGAATCAACCTTTCATATAACCACACAAAATAATTGTTTACATTCAGTTTCAAAGCAATAGTCTATAAAAAGAAAACCTAAAAGCACTGAAAGACTATTCAGTGCTTGTGGTGAGGCCATGCAAACAGAATAAAATGACAATGCTACAAAAATTATTTTGCATTTTTATTGCTATACCAATCAAATTACTAGGAGGATATTTTACAACATTTGATCAAAAAAATTAGCAAATTTCAGATCTAGAGTATCAAGGGGAATGATAAAAAAATAAGAAGAATGGAGGATTATAGTCCTTTCAGATCTTAAACTACATTTTAAACCAGCAGTCATCAAATCTTTTGGTATTGGTTAAAGAATCCAGAATTAGATCAGTCTAGGCAAAGGAGATTCAGGATTAATAGAATTCAGCTCATTTTTTGATAAAGTAGAAAACAAATGTGTTGGAATCCTTACTAACTGCTAACTAATTAGAGTTGATCTAATCTTACAAGAAGATGTTTTGGGCAGAACCTGAAACAAGGTACTAAGTAGAACTAAGTTCAATGAGTTCACACCTCCCTTGAAGCTCGTTGGGCCAGAGAGCACTATGGGAGAAAACCCATAATCCCTCTCTCTCGTATCCCACAATTCCTCCCTCTTGGATAAAAGAAATGGACAGAAGCTCTCGGTCAGATTTCAGTAGAGTTACGCCAGAAGCCCTCTCTCCGAGGCAAGGCAGAATATTTTCCACTTGGCTGGCTGGTGGCAGAAGTGTTCTTCAGAGAGGAAGACGCTACAAGTCGAGATTTCACTGGAATGACATGAAGACTGGAGCTGGCTGGAGGCTGAAGAAAGCAGAGGCAGAGGCTAAAGGACCAGACCTTTGGATTTAAAGACATTTGGAGAGAGCTCTTGGAACCAAGCAGAGAGATAGGCCTCTAAGCTAACCGGGCTATATTGGAAATAATAAAAGATCTGAACTTTTATCACCTGGCTGCGTTTTGAGAAGAAAAAGCTCAATACATTTTGGCGCCCGAACAGGGACAAACAGACTCCTCAGTGGATTTCAGTGGAAAAGCTCCGATCCTGATTCAAGTGGAAAAGCCTCTGATCCTGATCCAGTGGAAAAAACTTCAACCCAGAAATTAGGGTGAGTGCAACAAAGAAATTTTGTTAGAAGAGTTAAAGTAGAATTTCAGCTAAGATGGGACAGATATTTAGAAAACAGTCTGTTTCTGTTCAAGGAAAATGTTTAGAGAGCATTGTCAAAATTATGGAAAGCCAAGGTTTAATTATAAGTTTACAGCAAATCACTGAACTTTTACAAACTGTAAAGGACATATGTCCTTGTTTCTCTCTTGATAAGGAATTAGATCTAAATGAATGGAAATTGGTTGGAAAGGATCTTTGTCAATTCTATGATAAAAATGGGCCTAACTCAATAATTAATACATATAATGTAATACAATTGGCTATAAGAAGTTATTTAAGTGATAGAATGATGAAAAGGAAAGTACAGGAGGAAGAAATGCCAACTTTACTAGGTGAAAAGGAGGACGAATCAGATGAGAATGGAGTTAATTACAATTCTGAGTATGATACTTCACAGCAGGAGGAATTAGGTGATTCTACATCTCATGACCCTCCCCCCGCAATTAACCCTTCATGGGTGGAACAAGGGGGAGGGAGAGAGACAGAAACACAGTCAGCTTCTCCTGTAAAGCAGAATTTGACGAGATTAGAAAAAGCATTAATTAAAGCAAAAAATGAAGGAGAAGATATATCTGATTTTATAAATGCATATCCTGTGATTGAAGAGCTCAACTCCTCAGGTCAAAAAGAGAGAAAATACACTCCTTTTAATTTGGGAAAAATTAAAGATTTGAAAAAGGGTTGCACTCTTTATGGGGCTACATCATCTTATGTGAAGATGTTACTGGATAATTTGTCTAATGAAATCCTAACCCCGAATGACTGGAAATCCATAACGAAAACTTGTCTAGAACCGGGACAAAATTTATTGTGGCTTTCGGAGTTTCAAGAATTATGTAGGATTCAAGCCCAACGCAATAGGCAAAAAGGAGCTGTTGTACAAATCACTTTTGACCAACTAGCTGGTGAAGGTCAGTATGCAGAGAGTTCAGAACAGATTTATTATCCCATAACAGTCTATGAGCAAATTTCTAAGGCTGCAATAAAAGCTTGGAATTCTCTCCCTGGACAGAAAGATGGAAATAATGCTTTCACAAAAATAGAGCAAGGTCCCAATGAACCTTTTGCAGATTTTGTGGGACTTTTACAAACAGCTGTAATAAGAACCATTGGAGACAATGCAGCAACAGAAATAATGACTAAACATTTGGCTAAGGAAAATGCCAATGAGGTTTGCAAAAGAATTATATGGGGGCTAGACAAAGATGCTCCTTTAGAAGAAATCATAAGACGCTGTGCCACAGTGGGCACAAATGCTTATTATGCCCAGACTATGATGAACATGGAAAGACAAGGTCCTTCTTGGCAGAGGAATTCTAGAGAAACTCGTCGATGTTTTCATTGTGGAAAAGTTGGACATTTGAGAGCTCAATGTAGATATGGAGATAGAGTGAGAAGACAGGGTGAGAGAAAACCCAAAACCCCATGTCCAAAATGTAACCGAGGCTTTCACTGGGCCTCTAAATGTATATTGACCCAGAGGAATGAGAGGCAGGGCCCAGCTCTAAAGTATCAATCAAAGGACAGGTGGGGCATGATAGCAGCTGAGGTTACACCCAGAGAGACTTTAGAAATTCAGAACTCTGATGTCATCAACCAACAGAAAAGCAATCAGGATTACAGTTGGGAAGAATACAGGCCTTTTAAGACAACAAGACAATATCCAATGCAAACAGCTCCAATGTAATTACCAGATGATGAGGAGAAATCCCAAAAGTGGTAAATAGAAGAGAATTAGATAGGTTAACTGCTTGGGGAAGAGGATCTGCTTATATTTCCACAGATGAAGAAAGAATCAGATGGCTGACAATGAGACTGTCAAAAGAACTTTAAAATCTTCAGCTTTCAGTTCCTGAAAAACCAGCAAGAATCACTGGATTCCCTGAGATGAAAAATTGTTGATGAGACTTTTTACAGTACTTCAGAGCTTACAGGAATTATTAGATTCCTGGCGCATGAACTAATGGACAATGGATTCCTTATGGACTATTTCTAGGACTTATGGACATTTGTAAATTTTCAGGTCGATTTATGTTGTTACATTACTACTAGCCTGTGTTATATTACTATGTGCTTATGTATTTTAAGCAATTGCAAGAATCATTGGATTTCTTGAGATGAAAGATTGTTGATGAGACTTTTGCAGTAGTTAAATTTTCAGATTGATTCATGTTATTTGTTACATTACTACTAGCCTGTGTTATATTGCTATGTGCTTATGTAAATTATGTATAATGCCTCCCATATTGATGGATTTATGTATACCATGTATATCTGTTACAAAGTTCTGGCCCATATTGATGGATTTATGTGTACCCCTTCAGAAACCCCCTATGTTTTAAAACAAAAGAAAGGGGGAGATGTTGGAATCCTTACTAACTGCTAACTAATTAGAGTTGATCTAATCTTACAAGAAGATGTTTTGGGCAGAACCTGAAACAAGGTACTAAGTAGAACTAAGTTCAATGAGTTCACACCTCCCTTGAAGCTCGTTGGGCCAGAGAGCACTATGGGAGAAAACCCATAATCCCTCTCTCTCGTATCCCACAATTCCTCCCTCTTGGATAAAAGAAATGGACAGAAGCTCTCGGTCAGATTTCAGTAGAGTTACGCCAGAAGCCCTCTCTCCGAGGCAAGGCAGAATATTTTCCACTTGGCTGGCTGGTGGCAGAAGTGTTCTTCAGAGAGGAAGACGCTACAAGTCGAGATTTCACTGGAATGACATGAAGACTGGAGCTGGCTGGAGGCTGAAGAAAGCAGAGGCAGAGGCTAAAGGACCAGACCTTTGGATTTAAAGACATTTGGAGAGAGCTCTTGGAACCAAGCAGAGAGATAGGCCTCTAAGCTAACCGGGCTAGAAGAAAAAGCTCACCACACAAATGAATGATCAAGGGAAAAACACCTTATTTGATTAAAAAAAAACCTTTTGGGAAAACTGGAAAGTTGTTTGGGAGATATTAGGCTTAAACTAACATTTTACGTCACATTCCACAGTATATTCTAAATTTATAGGGAACTTTAATATCCAAGATCACACTATAAAATATTAGAAGAGAAAAAATTATATACTTTTCTCATTTATGGACAGGAGATATACCCTTTACCAAACAAAAAATAGCAGCAATTATAAAAGATAAAATAGATAACATTGAGTACTTGAAACTAAAAATACTTCTGCACAAGCAACATTAGTATAAGGGAAGTAGTGAAATGAAAAAATTTTCTTGTCAAATTTCTCTGTTAAGTGTTTGATAGCCAAGATATATAAATAATTTATACATATGTATGTAAGTGTGGTATAAATGTGTGTATGTATATGTGCATATATAACACACACATACTATATGTGCATACTAGCTAATAGAGTGGTCAGAAGGATCTGTGTTCAAATATGACTTCAAGCATTCAAACACTGGCTTTGTAACCCTGGACAATTCCCTTACCCTATATGATTTGGTTTCCTTATCTGTAAAAAGAACTGGAGAAGGAAATGGAAAACAATTCCAATATCTTTGCCAAGAAAATCCCAAATGGGGGTCATGAAGAGTCAGACATGACTGAAACAACTGAACAACAACATGCACATAATACATACATGCACATTACATATTTATGTATATGCATATATGACTAATAGCTATTGCTCAATACATAGTCAAAGGAAATGAACAGTTTTCAAAGGAATTACTACAAAGTTTTCAAAACCACATGAAAAATGTACCAAATCCCTAGTAATAAGGAATTACAAATCAAAATAACCCTGACATTTCATTTCATGTCTTGCAAATGCGCAAAAATGACCAAGAATAGCAAAAGGCAAGATTGGAGGAGTTGTGGAAAGATAGGTATACTAATACATCATTCATGGAGCTATAATGATAAAACCATTTTGGAAAGTAATTTAAAATTATGTCAATAAAAGGACTAAAATATCCAAAACTTTTGAATCAGAGAGTCCATTATTGGACTAATACCCCAAGGGAGTTACCAATAAGAAGAAAGTCTTACATATTCCAAAATGTTTTATTAATATTTATTTTGATAACTAAGAATTGGAAATTAAGCAGATACTCATAAATTAGGGAATGGCTGAACAAATTGTGGGACATGAATTCAATGGAATATTATTGTGCTATAAGAAATAATGTGTGATGAATATAATGAATCATGTAAAAATCTATATGAACTGATGTAGATTGACATAAACTGAACTAAGAAAACAATATACATAATAACTATGATGTAAGCTTAAATAACAATGACACATCAAAAAAAAGTAAGTGTAACAAAACTATAAAGATTAGGTAGTTTGAATGAAGATATATGAAAAGACATCCTCAACCTATTCCTTTGTAGAAGTAGAAAGTGTACAGGGGTTATACATTGCCTGTTATATTGATCAGTTGTGCTGATTTATTTTTTCCTCTAAACATATTTACCATATGTGATGCATATCTCTAGAAGAAGGAGAAAAGAGATGTGTAGGATACTATGATGGTATAAGAAACAGAAATATTCATAAAATTTTATCAAAATAAATAGTGATTTTGAGATTTTTTTATATGGCTGACAATAAATAACCTGGTGTTTTCCCTTAAAAATAGAATGGTTGTTTAATATCCTCAGATAATTTATCAATTAAAGAAAGGATCTTTTTCTTATATATTTGAGTTAATTATTGTATCTTGGACATGAGAGCTTAAACTTATTCCAAATATTTTCTCCAGTTAATTATTTCCCTCTTAATCTTAGCTTTTTGGATTTTTTTGGGGGGAGGTAATAAAATCTTTGAAAATTTCATGTAAACATTATAATCTATTTTATCTTCTATGACCTTATCTTACATTCTAGTTGTGAATTCTTCTCCTATCCAAAGATTTGTAAGTATTTTTTTCTCTAATTTATTTAGGATGTGACCTTTTCTGTTTAGGGCACTTATATTTATATAAGATATGAGGTATTGTTACAAAACTCATTTTTTTTCATACTGCTGTCCAATTTTCCCAGTAGATTTTGTGAGAGAGTGAGCTCTTAATCCATTAGCTGGGACCTTTGCATTTATTGAATGCAAGGGTATTAGATATATTTGTTTCATATGCTGCATACTTAGTCTGTTCTACAAATTGATCTATTTCTTACTCAGTATGAAATTATTTAAAGAATAGCTGCTATGTAATAGACTTTGATAGCTAGAACTGGTAGTTCTTTGTTCACATTTCTTTTTAATTTCTCTAGATTCTTGACAATGCTTTTCTCCATATGAAGTTCAATATTATTTTTTCTAATTCTAAAAAGTAATTCTTTAGTAGTCCAATTGTCATGGCACTGAATAAGTAAATTAATTAAATAAATGTCATTTTAATTATATTGACTCATCTTATCCATAAACAATCCTTTTTCAATTATTTAAGTCTGTCTTTGGGTCTTACTTTAAACAGTTGTTAGTAATTGTACTTATATTATTCTTGTGTGTGTATTGAAAAGTAGATGCCCAAATATTTCCATTTTGTGTGGTAATTTTAAATGGATTTCTCTTTCTGTTATATCTTGCTGGTATTTGTATTATATAAAAATGCCAATGTTTTGTTTAGTTACATTTCATATCCTGCAAATTTATTAAAGTCATTGATTGTTATATTAATTTTAGTATTCATTTGGGTTCTTTTAAATTCACTATTACATCATATGCGAGTGTTAAATTTGTTTCCTCTTTATGCTTATTCCCATAATTTCTTTTACTTATCTCATCATGACAATGGACATTCTTGTTTCAGCCATCATTGTTTTGGAAAAGATTCTAATTTATTTATATTATATGTAATAATAGTTCTTATACTGTTTATCAATATAAATGTGTTTTATATATACAAATGTAATAATAAGTATGCTATCTATCATCTTAAAGAAATATCTATTATTTCCTTGTTGTGTTTTCTTTATAAAAATGTTATTTCTGCATCTATTGATATAGCAATATTATTTTTTCTTATCAATATGTTTAAGTCTATAATTTTCTTAATATTAAGCCAAACTTGCATTTGTGGTATAAATCCAATCTTGTCATAGTGTATAATCTTTGTGATATTTTGTTTCAGCCTCTTTGTTAACATTGCACTCAAAATTTACTCAAATTTATTGGGAATATTGGTCTATAGTTTTCTTTTTCTGTTTTTATTCTCCTTGGTTTATATATCAAGACCATATTTATATTATGGAAAGAATTTTATATGATATTTTCTATCATTTTTATAATTTATGTCACATTGGAATTAATTGTTTTTTGAATGTTTCCATCTGGTCCTAGACTTTTTTTTTCCTTTAAAAGCTAATTTTCAATTAATTTTCAATTTCCTTGTGGTATTTGGGAGTTTTACAAAAGTTAAACATGTTTTAGAACCTATAAAGCTCACAATGGCAAAAAATATTTTATTCATAATGTAATAATGTTAATTATTATATATGTTAATTTTAATAGTAATGTTCATAGTAAGATTATGAATAAAAAGAATTAAAAGTCAATTGGAGATTAAATAATTTAATCCTTTTTTTCCCCCTGAGGCAATTGGGTCAAGTGAGTTGCTCAGGATCACACAACAAGTATTAAGTGTCTAAGACCAGAATTGAACTCAGGTCCTCCTGATTTCAGGGCAGGTGCTCTATCCACTGCACCACCTAGCTGCCCCTAAATAACTTAATCCTAAAGAATCATTAGATCAGAGAACATATCCTAGAAACAGTTATTAAAGATAATGACAAAAAGAAGACAATACTCCAAAATTTTGAGATGGCAATTAAAGCAAGTCTCTGAGGGAAATTTTATTAGCTCTAAAGACAATTATTTAACAACAACAAAAGAAACATGACAATCAATGAATTGAGAATGTAACTACATAATAGAAAAATCATGCAATTAAAAGTTCTAAATGAAATATCAAAATAGAAATCGTGAAAACTATAGACACAATTAATTAAATTAAAAAGGGGAGAAGCAGTTGAATTGGTAAGCAAAACTAAAAGTTAAGTTTTTAAAATAAAGAATTAGTTAATTTGATTGAAAGGAAAAGAGAAGAAAATTGCTAGTAATAAAAATTTTAAAAGAGAATTCATAACACAAGAGAAAATACATAGCATTAATCAAAACTATTTTGCCTCTCAAATTGCCTTGTATTTGTAACTTTTATACATTATTAGTCTTCCCCATTATAATGTAAGCTCCTTGTAAGAAAGTAATTCTTTCATTTTTTGTATTTGTATCTTTAGAACCTAGCAGAGTTTCTGACACATACAAGGCATATAATAAATACTTGTTAATTAATTTCATCACACTACCCCATTTTTACTTTTATTATTTGTCAATGATCTTACAGAATTTTCATCTTTTTCCTGCTTCTTGAGAGTATATGCTTCCATGTGCTATCCTTTGTCATTTTTCTCTAGATTCACTCAATGACTTGATCAGCTTATATTGATTTAATTTTCATCACTATGCTAGTTTTCCTTAAAAAATGTCATAAGAGAAAAAAAACATGCTGAATGAAAAACACTAAACAAAAAATAAAATATAGAGATATATCGATATGCTTGCCAAAGGTATTTGATACTGTAATGGGGAGAAGACTCAGTGTAAAGGTTCAAATGGAAGACAGAAGACCTATTGATAGTGAAGTCTTCCAGATTCTCAAGATTGTGATTGAAATGATGATTGCATCAGCCCCCCAGGATATAATAGAATCCCCTAAAAGAAATGCTTTATTAATTAAAGGAGTTTGATTTATCCATCCTCATTGAAAATAGTGAATAGATGAAGAATGTATATTGCCCAGATTTCAATATCAATGTTGTTGAACACACATAGAACTTTTCCAACAATATGGATAATTAGGACAGACAGCACAGATAGACAATAATTGAGTCCCCCGATTTGTAAAAGAGAAGTGGACTGCATTGATTTTGAGAAATAGAAAAATTATTTTGCTAAATTCAAGTTCCTTATGAAAGCAAAGGTTTATTTTTATAATGTTAGTATTTTACTAACTTCTTTTATATAGCAGAAAGAAGTAAAACATTATTGCTTCTGAAAAACTAGATATAAGTGTCACTAAAAAAACCAACAGAAGGCAACAGAAAGTTTGTGGGTGTGAACAGGCTACAACATATAACACATACTCTAAAGATGTATAAGTAAAAAATGTAAAGAAATATTCTGAAGAAGAATAAGAGTAAAAGATATCATCATATAATTAGCTAACAGGAAGATGAGAGATACTAATAATTTGTCAAGAGCAAGAGATAACAAGTGGACATCCAGAGTGCCCCACTTGTATTTTCCTGATATTGGGGATAAGTAAGGAATTCTTATAGTGTGTTGGGTGGGCTCCTTATGGTGAACTATCATTGTGAGCATATGTGTAAGAATTGTACAGAAAAGATAGACATGAATGTGTTACAATCTTATCACTGTAGAAAAATACTGAATTGTTGAGATCATAGATTCATTTGAATATTAGTTTTAGATCTATTTATCATCTCAAATCTCTGTTGAATTCCAGTACTACCTTCTAAACCACCTATTAAAACTTTGAATTGCATATCTCACAGACTGTAGTGTCCTACCTCAATAAGATAGTATGAGTAAATGTCAATTTAATATAATTGTAAACATAATGAGAATAAAATCTTAGTAAGATTATTTGCCAATTTAGCATAACAATATATTTTTTTTAAACCTCCATTTTGTGTTCCAGGTCTTAGCACAATACCTGGCATATTAAGCACTTACTAATGTTTATTGACTGAGTTATCTTGAATAAGTTATTTTTTCAAAAATAAGAAAAACATCGTGTGGTATGCTGTTATAATAATGTGTATTATTAAAAACAACTGATAAAAATGTGTATACCTCAAGATAAAACAGATCGCCTAGGAGAAAAAAATTATAGATAGCTTTATCAGAAATTTTGAAGTAAATTAGTCAAATTATGTGCTAAACATTTTAGTTAAAAGCATAACAACCCACCTGAGATCCTAGATATAAGCCTGTTCCTAGCTAGGCCTGGCTTTAATGTTCCCCACACTTGATATTCCAGCAAATCCATGTGGCTTGAGGGCAGTGCTGATTGGTTGATGGAAATTTGCAGATTTTATAGAAGACCATCTCTGAAGACTACTCAGCTTTTCACTGGAGCAGAGAGGGAAATATTTAGTTCAGTAGAAATAAAAACTGTAGAAACCTCTAAAAGATCATGGTGGTTTGTTTTAATAATGCTTTGATTAATAAAGTTTATCAGATGCATTGAATAGTGTAAAACTAATCAGTGTTTCCATTGTACTAATTAGTATATATAACAGTAAATCACATAGAAATATATCATATGTTACACAAGCATTTCAAATTTAACATGTCCAGAACAGAACTCATTATTTTTATTCCAAAACCTTCCTATTTCCTAATTTTGATGAGGGCATCAAAATTTTTATGTCTGATATATGATCAATCTTTGTGAATCTTTATGTTTTAATTGCTTACTTTTAAACAGAATATTTTGCTTTTTAATACATTCTAGTATCCTCTTCTGTCCTGATATGACTGGATTATATAATAAACATATTACTGAAAGCATGGACTGATTAAGGTACTTCTAGGGAGATTATTAAAGGCTTGATTGAAGATAGTCATATAGAGCATCATGTGTTTTTGAGGAGTATAAAACCCTAATTGCTATTCTTTAGCTCCTCAGACTTGAGAGTCTCCTGCCTCCAAGTGTTTAATTATGATAGATTTGATTTATACTTGCAACAATAACTTTTCTCACTCTTCTTCAAGTACACCATCTCTTTTAACAAAGAATAAAAAAGAAATAGAACAAAATAACTGAAATAATGAAGGACTGTCAAGAGTTTTCCTAAGCCAGATTCTACCTGCTTATGAGAATTAATTATTAAAATGTTAATGTGTATTTATAGCTTAGAAATCATCAAACACTACAAATTACTTCTAAATTTATTGTTTTATTGATTGTATAGATTCAAGAAACTGATGGAAAATATTGCTATTTCATGTTAAATTTTTAATGTGTCATGAATATTTGTCTCTCCTCCTGCTGCCCCTGAAACTGGTTGGTAAAAAAAAAAATCCTGACTAGACACTATCTCTGATCTTCACAATCTCTCAAAACTCTAAAATAAGAACTATGTGCAAAAGATAAAGCATTTTCCACTATCTTCATAGTTTGACACCTAGAACTCTAATGAAGCAACAAATCAGGGAAATAATAGCAGAGAAAGTTAATCTCTAATCTGTAACTTAATCTCTCAGCAACTTTTCAACCCTTTTCAAACCCTTCATAGCTCTTCTAATTCTTTACTCTTTCAGCTGAGAATCTTGCCTCTTACTTCACTGAAAAAAATGAAGCTATTCACCAAGACCACCTCTTCTATCCTCATCTCACACCAGTCAGATCCTTCTGGAACAATTTCCTGCTTACTTCTCTCTCACATGCAGAAAGGACTTTTCTCCTTACCAAGGAAAACTCCTGTTCGTGCACATGTGATCTCATTACCTCTTGTTTTCTTCAACAGATTTCCTCCTCTATCAACTCCTCTCACTTATCTGCAATCTCTCACTGATGGCTGGCTGCTTCATTACTGTCTACAAACATGCCTATGTCTCTCCCTCCCCTCCTCCCCCCCCAGTCCTCAAAGAATTCTCATGATTCATCCATTCTGAATGGCTATGACTTTATATATCTCCTTCTTTTACCCAAACTTCTTTAGAAGGTGATCTACACTCAATATTTCTAATTCTTTTCTTCACTTTTTAACTCTATAATCTTGCTTCCAACTTTATTATTTAATTGAAATTATTCTCTTTAAAGTTATCAATGATCTCTTCATCATCAGATTGAATGTCCTTTTTTTAATCTTCCATCCTCCTTGACTTCTCAGTAGCTTTTCACATGGTAGATACCCCAATCTATTTGACATTCTTTCCAGTTTTTTTTGAAACATCTTTGATTTTCCTCCTTCAATCATCTCCAAGATCAAATAAAAATCATGGTTGGCATTCAAAGCCCTTAATAACCTGCCCCCTTCTTCCAGTCTTCTTTTGTACCTCCTTATGTACTCTGTTATCTGGTGACATTGGCTTCCACACCATTCCTTAAACAAGATATTTTATTACCCCACTTCAGGTATTTTAATTGGCTGTGCCCTATCCTTAGAATTCTCTTCTTCCTCATTTCTACCTTTTGGCTTCCCTGGATTTCTTTGACTCATAACTAAAATTTCATATTTTATTGAAAGTTTTTCCCAATCCTTTTAATTCTAATGCTTTATTTCTGTTGATTACTTCCAATTTATCCTAGAAAAGGCTTATTTGTAGATGGTTGTTTGCATTTTCTTTTCCTTATTACACTGTTTTCTTCAACAGATTGTCTTCTCTATCAACTCCTCTTACTTATCTGCAATATTTCCCTATTTATTGTTAGAGACAATATATACAGTCAATAACATACAAATTGTGTGCAATACAAAACTTTTAAGATAGCATAGTAGCAGGAAGAAGTATAGTCAATTTCACATCACATTTATACTCTACAAAGATCTAAAACTGGACAAAATTAAAATGTTAATGGCCAAATTTTAACTCAGGAAAAATGAATATTTCTGACTTCAGGCTTGGCACCCTAACAATTGTATCATGTAGCTGTCCACAAAATTAGAATTGGCCAAATAGAAAGTAACTATTCCATAAGAAATCATGAAATACTAAGACACACTTAAAAGTCTGAAAAATGGAAGATGTAAGGTATTTCATAGCAAAATTGACTGACTTGAAAACATAAATGAAAGATAAGTTAAGAATCATTGGGCTCCCTAAAATCCATAAACATAAAAGAGCCTGCACATCATATTTCAAAAAATCACTAAAATAACTTCCCAGATTTCTTAGAATGAAGAGGCAAAGTTGGAATTGATGAAAACTACCAGTCATCTCCTGAAAGAAAGCAACAACAAAAAAGAAACTCCCAAATGAAAATTCCCAGGGATTTTCTGGGAAAGCTCTGGAAAAAGTGATGTAAGCAGCCAGAAAAAAATAATTCAGGTAGCAAGAAGTTATTATCAGAAACATATGAAATATAGCAACCTCTGCTATAAAAAAGTGGAGATCTTTATTAGTGATTCCCAAATCAGTGTATGGAGTTCAGTATTCCAACATGATCAATCAGCTAAGAAGCAACCTGATGTGGGAAAGGGACTGCAATTAAGGAGATTAGAGCTGTATGCCACTAAGACTACTGAGATATCCCCTGGAGAGGTGAAATCTGTCCCTGTCTGGTCTATAGGTCCCTTGCCTCTAGGTATAGTAAGCTTGACCATTTCACCTCCTGAAATGTACTTACAAAACAGTGTCTGTCCATACACTGATTTGGGAAACTAGGGAATGTGTAGCTAATATTTCAGTCACTAATACAGGTAGACAATGTGTGATCTATCACCCAGGAGAAGTAGTAGCATTAGGCTTACTGATACACACTCCTGATAGGCAATTTGGTGATATTTCCCCAGATTTTGAATCCCAGCAACAGAATCCAGGAATATTCTGGACTGCAGCTGTTACAGCTGACCATCCTATGCTAACTATCTATGTAAATGGCATATCATTAGAAGAGTTTGTAGACAAGGATACAGATCGAACAGTCATTAGAGGTGCCAGTTCGCCCAGTCATTGGCCAAAGATTATAGCAGACACCCATATGTCTGGCATAGGAAGATCAATAACAGCTGAAATTAGTGCTACCCACTTGAGATGCAAATTTGAAGATAAAACAGGAGTTTTTAATCCTTTTATAATTAAAAAAATCCCCATAAATCTGTGGGGAAGACACATCTTACAATAGTTAGGCTTACAATTGAATACTTTGGCTTTTTAGGTAAGGCTGCTATTGAAGATCTGCCAGCATTCTCACCTGTTCCCATTCAATGGAAAACTAATATACCAGTGTGGGTGGAAGAGTGGCTCTTGACAAGTGAAAAAATTCAGGCCTTATTAGATATTGTACAGGAGCAACTTGATCAAGGACACTTACAACCTTCTCTAAGTCCTTGGAATTCCCCTATATTTGTTATAAAAAAAAGAAATCTGAAAGATGGAGGATGTTGATTGATTTGAGAAAAGTAAATGAACAGATGGAAACTATGGGAACTCTTCAGTCTGGACTTCCATCTCCTACTCAGTTGCCTAGGGAAATGGCCTCTTTGGATTATAGACATTAAGGATTGTTTCTATTCTACCCCTCCAGATAATGAGGATATGAAAAGATTTGCCTTTTCATGTGATGACTGCTTATTTAAAATCAGCTGGAGTCAGGAATTCAGGTTAAGGGAAAAATCTTCAATCTTTATTCTTTTTGAGGTGAAGGGGGATTGTGATAGCAATATGGGCAGCTGCAACAGGAAGCCAACCAGCAGAGGTGAAGGGGGATTGCAGGTGAAAGGGGGATCAGAGGTGAAGGGGGGGTCACAATAGCAATGTGAGCAGCTGTGTCAAGACGCCAGCCAGAAGTCTCTCTTTTCCGCTTCCTTTTCCACTCCCCTGCCTCCACCCACCAAAATCGTCATTTCCTATACAACACATTAGGACTTGCACAAAGAATGGGCATGGGCCATTCTTTCTCCAAGCATATATACTAATAGAGTATGGTCCAATTACTATTTAGCCTCATGTGCTTGGGATCTCAGTGCATCAACTCAAGCCTCAGCCCATTACATTTTCAGTGCCCAGTGTTAATTTAGCTGAGCCTTATAAAAGATTTTAATGGACAGTTTTGCCACAGGGAATGAAAAATAGCCCTACTATGTGTCAAATGTATGTGGCTTCTGCTCTTACTCCTGTAAGAAAAGCATTTCCAAAAATTATGTTATTACATTACATGGATAATATCTTGGGGGGGTGCACATGAGGAGCAAATGTTAGAAGCATATCTACAAAAGACCGTAGAAACACTAAGGAAATACCAATTGTATATATCCCCACAAAGGCATGTTCCTTTTCAATATTTATTGAATATTATCAATGTTTTCAATATTCAATATTATCCTAAGGTGCTTAAAGTGCAAAAACTTTCTTTAAGAACAGAGAAATTGAACACCTTAAATAACTTTTAAAAATTGATAGGAAATATCCAATAGGTATGTCCAGTGTTAGGCTTAGCTACCTATCAATTACAAACATTATATGACATTTTAAGGGGAGACAGTGCTTTAAACTTACACGCCAGCTTACAAAAGAAGCTCAAGAGACTTTGAGAGAAGTTGAACTGGCTTTATACAATGTGGTTGAAAGAGTCACTCAAAAACCTTTGGAAATATCCATTTTTGCTACAAAAGAGACATTCACAGCAGTCCTTCATCAAGGAGATAGTGTGATTGAGTGGGTGAACCTCCCGGCACAACCAGAACAAAACTTTATTCCTTACCCAGTGCTTGTGGCTAGAATCTTATTAAATGCCATTAAGTGAGCAGTACAATTATCTGAGATAAGACCTGACAATATATACACCTTTTATACTAATGCACAAATTAATATATGCTGTGAAACCATCCCAGAATTGCAAATTTTATTGGCCATGGCTCCAAATCTTGCACATGGGTCTCCATTAAAGATAACCCAGCTGTCATATAATTGGCAATGGATTCTTGAAGAATAGGTTTCTAAGGTTCCTCTTAAAGGACCAACTATCTTTACAGATGCAACCAAATATAATATTTGTGCTGTATACTCTCGTGACTTAACTATAAAGAAAGTACTCAGAACTCCTTTTCAGTCCACTCAGCAGAACGAATTATATGCGATCATGCTAGCTCTCACTTATTACCCAGGAGACATAAATATAATATCTGATTCAGCCTATTCAGTAGGTGTGGTACAAAGAATTGCCACAGCCCAAATAAAATTTGCAGCTTTTTAAGGAACTTCAGGAGCAAGTGAGAAAGCATCCAGGAAAGATTTATATCTTGTATGTCCACTCACATAGTGGACTTCCAGGTCCTATTTTTGATGGAAATTCAAAGGCAGATAGCCTTTTAACTATGTTAACCAGTACACCTTTACTTCAGGAGGCCCAGGAATCCCATTCTAAATACCATCAGGCTGCTCGAGCTTTGCATTTACAATTTGAGATAACAAAAGAGGAAGCTAGGAGCAGAGTAAAAGCCTGTACAGCTTGCCTTCCTTTCTATATTCCTATGTTCCCTCTAGGGAAGAACCCTCATGATTGGAGAGCCAATGAAATTTGGCAAGTGGATGTTACATTATAAATCTTTTGATCATCTGTCTTTTATCCATGTTGTAGTAGACACCTTTTCAGGATTTACTTTTGCAATACCAGCAGCAAAAGAAACTGCCCAAGTGGTCATTGACTAAAATAAGAATTAAGTCTATCTTTCTATCTCAAACGTATTTCTTGTAAACAACATATTTTAGGAATATGGTTTATAATCCATTCTGTTATTCTCTTTTATTTGTATAGTGAATTAATCCCATTTATACTCACAGTTATGATTTTTGCATGTAGACCCCCATCCTGTTTGTTCTTTATTTTTCTCTCACCTTCTTTAAAAGTTTGTTTTGATTATGATTAATTTCTTTCTTAATCTAATCTCCCTCCTGTTTCTTCCTTTCCTGTAGCCCCCTTTCCTCCTCTAGGCTTAGGGTTAAAATAAGGAGCTTGAACTCTTAATATAGATATCAAAATCTATAATATTTTAGCTGAAGAAAAAAAAAAGCAGTGGCAGTAAATCAGATAAAATAATAGCAAAAATATACCTAGTTAAAAATAATAGGGAAATATTTTAGAAACAGACAAAAAAAATCCTGACCAAAAAATAACAGGGAAACTATATTTAGAATTAATATGAAAACTAAACATATATGTCAAAAAGTGGTATGACATCTAAATTCTTAAAGGGAAAGATAAATGAATCACAGGGACAAAGAGACTAAAACTTCAATGGTGATGAACCTCAGTGAGCAAATAACATTTTCAAACCTAGTTTAATTTAACAGAAAAAAAATAAAGAACCTGAATAGAATTTTAGAAATGTTAAGTATAACTAACATGTGGAAATTATTAAATAGAAACAGAAACGAGTAGACTATTTTTCAGATAGCTAACTTTCATTAAAAAGTTGACCATGAATTAGGGTACTAAAAGTATAAACAAATACAAACAAGCAGAAACATTAAATGCATATTTTACTGACAATGATATAATAATATTAAATTCAATGAAGAACTTTTGAAACAAAGATAAAACAAATAACCATAAATGAGTAACCAGAAAAAAAATCCAGGACCAGATCAATTTATAAGCAAATTCTATCAAACATTTCAAGAATAATGAATTCCAATCTGACACAAACTGACAAAATGGGGGGAAAGATCATATTAAATTGTTTCTACATAAATATGATTTTAATACCAAAATCAGTCAAAGTTAAAACAAAGAAGTTAAAACCAAAATCCCTAACAAATATTGATTCAAAATGTTAAATCGAATCAATCAATCAATAAACGTTTAATAAGCGTCTTCTATATGCCAGGAATTGTACTAAATGTGGGGATATAAAAAGAGATAAAATATAGTCTGTATTCTCAAAGAACTAACACTTCAAAGAGGTGGGGAAGGGAAGATGCCATGGAGAAACAATGTGCAAATAAATATATACAAAATAAGATATATAAAGGATAGGAAATAGTAAAAGGAAAGTGCAGGAATTAACAAGGGTTAGAGAAGGCTTCCTGTAGAAGTTGAAGTCAAATGGAGTAGAATTGAGATTTATTTGGGATTAAAGAAAACTGGGGAAGTCAACAGAGTGAAAGATGGAGTCCATTCTGGGAATGGGATCTGGAGCCAAGATATGGACAGTGTGAATGATGATCTATTAGAGTTCAAAGTCACAAGGATGTGAAGTGTATAGTATAACCATAGGAGACTATGGCAATATATCACAAAGATCATACATTGTGACTAACTTGAATTAATTCAAGGAATGCAGTACTGGCTCAACATTAGGAAAAGTATAAACAATTGACCATATTAATAACCAAAAATCCCTACAAATCATATGCTTATATTAGTAGATGCAAAAAAAATTTTTTTTATAAGATACACCACCCATTACTGTTAAAATCATTAAAACTCATGAATAAATAAAATTCTAATTAATCTGGTAAATAGTACCTGTGTAAACTAAGAACTTCCATTAGATGTAATAGGAATAAGCTATGGGTCTTTCCAATAAAATCAGAGATAAAGGAAGGATAGCCACTATCACTATTACTTTTCAATATATTACTAGAAATTCTAAATATAGCAATAACACAATAAAAAAACTAAAAAAGTATGCTTAGGCAAAGAAGAAATAAAATGATTACTCCCCTCCTCTCCCAAGATGGTATGATTGTTTACTTAATCCTAGAGAATTAAGCTAAAAACCTAATTAAAACAATTTACAACCTCAGGAAAATTTCAGGGTTTAAAAGAAGTTCATCCAAAGCATTGTCATTTATGTATATTGTCTTCCTTATATCTTTTAATTAGGTCTATTTTTTTTTTTTTGCTTTATCTGAGATCAGAATCTCTACTCCTACTTTTTTAGCTTCAGCTGAAGTATAATAAATTCTGCACTAGCCTTTTACCCTTACTCTGTATGTATCTCTCTGTGTCAAATGTGTTTCTTGTAAACAACATATTGTAGGATTCCATTCTGCTATTCACTTCCATTTTATAGGAGAATTCATCCCATTTACATTCACAGTTATGATTGATTACTAGTTGTTTATTTCCCTCCATCCTATTTTCTCCTCTGTATACTTTTGTTTTCTCTTTCCATTCTGTCACTCCTTAATTGTGTTTTATTTCTAACTCACCCTGCCCTCAACCTGCCCAACCTTCTATCACTTCCTCCTCCCTTCTCTTACCCTTTCTCCTCCTTCAATCTAGCCCTTCTCTTTTCTTTCCCCCTTCTCCTACTTTTTTTATAGGGTAAGATAAATTTCTATACCCAACCACCTGAAAATGTTATTCCCTCTTTTAGCTAAAATTAATGAGAGTAAGTTTCAGACAATGCTCTTCTCCTTCCTTTCTTTCCTTCTATTGTAATAGGTCTTTTGTGCCTCTTAATGTGATCTAATTTGTCCCATTTTACTTTCCCTTTTCTCTTCTCCAAATACAATCTTTTTTCTACCTTTGAATGTCTTTTTCTTTCATATCATCACATTCATATTCACACCCTCCATCTATATATGTCCCCTATAATTGCCCCTCAGTTCTTAAGAGCTACAAATATCATTTTTCCATCTAGGGATGTAAACCGTTTAAGCTTTAAATGATATATATATTTCCCCCTGCTTATCTTTTTATGCTTCTTTTGAGTACTGTGTTTAGAGATCAAATTTTCTGTTCAGTTCTGTTTTTTTCAATAGAAATTGTTGAAAGTCTCTTACTTCATTGAAGATTCATCTCCTCACCTGAAAGATGATGCTTAGTCTCATTGGGTAGTTAATTCTTGGTTGTAACCCTAGGTCCTTTGCCCTCCGGAATATAGTATTCCAGGTCTTCCTATCTTTTATTATAGAAACTGCAGATCCTGGAGAATTCTGACTGTTAGTTCTTTATACTTGAATTGTTTTTGTCTAGCAACTTGAAGTATTATTTCCTTGAAATTATGGTTCTGGAGTTTTGCAGCAATGTTCCTTGAGTCTTTCATTGGAGGTGGTTAATGGATTCTTTCAATGACTATTTTGCCCTCCGGATTAACCATATCAGAGCAGTTTTCCTTGATGATCTCTTGAAGAATGTTATCTAGGCTCCTTTTTTGGGTCATGGTTTTCAAGTAGACCAAAAAATTTTAAATTGTCTCTCCTGGTTTTATGTTCCAAATTGGCTGTTTTTCCAATGAAGTGTTTTATATTTTTTCCATTTTTAAAAATTCTTTTTAGTTTGTTTCATTGATTCTTGATGTCTCAGTAGGTTCCATTTACTGGGTTCTAATTTTTTTTGTGTGGTTTTCTTCAGTTAGTTTTTGCATCTCTTTTTCATTTGATTAATTTAACTTTTCAAGGTATTGTTTTCTTCAGTGGATTTTTTTTTTTTTTTTGCATTTGGTCAATTATATTTTTTAAGAAATTGTTTTCTTCAGTAATTTTTTGTCCTTCCTTTTCCAAGCTATTGACTCCCTCTTGCATACTTCTCTTCTCTTTTCCCACTTTTTTCTCTCTCTTATTTAAAAAAAAATCTTTTATGAGTGCTTCCAAGAAATCTCTTTGGGCTTGAGACCAATTCATATTACTCTTTGAGAGTTTCACTGTGGGCATTTTATCCTTGGTTGTTTTGGTCTCCTCTATCACCATGGTAGCTTCCTATGGTTAAAGTTCTTTTCAGTTTCTTGCCCATTTTCTTCCCCCCCCCCCCCCATTTTGTGACTTAAAGACCGATCTCTGCTCCTGGGTCACAGAGGGTGCTGTCCCAAGCTTCTTGTGTAGATCTGAGCCTTGACTTTGAGTAAGGGGTTTCTTATAATCTGTGTATTGCTCCCAGCAGGGGATAGCCCTACTTGCTCTCTGTAGGAAACAACTTGTTTTCAGAGGCTGGCAGTCTGCTGCCCTTCTGGTCTTCTCTACTATTGGGCCAGGATTGAAGGTCTCACTTGCTGATTTGCTGTGATTACAGACACCATCTGAGCAGGGCTGAAAATCCCTTTCACCCCAGAGAAAGTGACCTTTCTTGAAGTCCTTCCAATCTATCTTGAATTGGAGAGTGGTTTCATTCCATCAGATTCTGTTCAGAAACTCAGTTTCATGTGGCTATTTGATGGAAACTGGGAAAGGTGGAGCAGCTTCCTGGCTTCACTCCACCATTTTGGCTCCCCTTCATTTCTATATATTATCAACAAAATGAAAGCAAGGAAATAGAAATTCTATTTAAAATAACTACAAATATCATAAAATACTTGGATGTCTATTTGCCAAGATAGCCACAAGAATTATAAGAACTCTCATAAAACACTCTACACAAAGATGAATCTAAATAATGGAACAAATATTAATTATTATTGTGTAGGCCAAGCACATATAAGATTAAAAATAACAATGTAAGACACCCACCAATGTCTTTCTTTTAATTTATGGAAATACATCAGATAAATAAATAAAAGTGAAGCTACATAATTAAACAAATTACTGAAAAAACTAGGCTAAAAACTTATTTTTAAATTGATATCCTAAAGAATATGTAAACTTCACAATACCACACGGACCTTAAAAAATTAAGGTATAAGATATAATGCATAATGAAATTGATTTTGTGTCTGACATCTCAGATGCATCTTTCATAGACCATAACACAATAAAATGATAATCAGTTCAGGGAACATAAAAAACTTCCAAACAGAGACAATAATGAAATCCCAAATAAATGAACTAAAAATTTTGGGGGGGTGAGAAAATAAAAATAATTAATAATTATGTGAAAGAAAATGATTCTAGTAAAGGAATATACTAAAGTTTCTTGGAAGCAGTGAAAGTAGTTCTCATGGGAATAGCATTACCCCCCCCCCCAAATAGTCATTAGCAAAATTGCAAAAAAAAATTAATGAACTAAATAAAAATTTTCAAGAATTTGAAAACTAACAAAGAAATTTAAAATGTACAAAAGAAGAGACATTAAAATTAGAGGAGAAATTAACTTAAAAAAAATTCCTCACACTAATGATAAATAAAATTCAAAGGTGGTTTCAACCACTAAAATTTATAACCATTTAGTTAGTCTGATTGAAAAAAAAATTCACATTTAAAATTTAAAAAATCCAAGATGAAATAACAATACATCTAGATGAAGTAAAAACAAAAATTTAGAATCTATCATGAATATAGAGAGGAATACATTTAAAATATTCAAACTACCCACCAAAAAAGAAAAAATAACTAATCTAGTTTCAGAAAACAAAATCTAGCGTTGAAATGGGAATACCAAAGGGTGTGAAATTAGGAAACTTCTGCTCTTAATTGATTCATAGATAATTTCTAGCAAGCTTTTAAAATTAGTGTTAGGCATCACACAATTTTTATGAGACATGGTTCTAAAATCTAAATCATGAAAAGATGATCCATTAAGAAAGAGCAATAATCTAATCTCTTTCGTGAAGATCTATTTAAACATTTAAATAAAATAAAATCATGTCACATATACTATAACAATTCATTATTTATATTAGGGATGCAATTCAACAATCAGGAAATAATCAACATTATTAATCACACAAAACCCAAAAATATCTGAAATCACTTGATTATTTCAATAGATGCAGAAGAAGCCTTGGACAAGATACTTTGATTGATGCTAAAAAAAAAAAAAAAAAAAAACAACAAAGAAAGTATAAACATAGAGGTACATTTTTATACAAATATACAAAAAATATCTATCTAAAACAAAATGAAAATATATCCTATGAAGTTATGCTAGAATATTCTCCTGTAAATCCAGTAGTGGAATAAGAATGCCCACCCTCTTTGTTGCCTTTATTTAAGAAAAAATTACATAGCATTTTCTTTTCCCCTAGTTATGTATAAAAATAATTCTTAGCATTTGTTTTTTTAAAACTTTGAGTTCCAAATTCTTTCCGTTCTTCCTTCTCCACTCCCTTCAGGCTGGCAATTTGATATAGATTATACATGTGTCGTCTTGCAAAATATTTCATATTAGTCATGTTGTAAAAGAAAAATTTTTCTAAAGAAAAATAAAGTAAAAAAAGTATGCTTCAATCTCTATTTAGACAATATTAGTTCTTTCTCTGAGGATGGATAGCATTTCCCTTTCTTTTTTTAGTTTTTTTTTTTAAATAAAGCTTTTTATTTTCAAAAAATGTGCATAGATAATTCACCCTTGCAAAAAACTTTGTGTTTCAAAAGTTTTCCCTCCCTTCCTCCCTTCCCCTTCTCTAGATGTCAAGTAATCCAATATGTTAAACATGTGCCAGTTCTTCTATACATATTTTCACAATTATCATGCTGGACAAGAAAAATCAGATAAAAAAGGGAAAAAAATGAGAAAGAAAATAAAACGCAAGCTAACAACAACAAAAAGAGTGAAAATACCATATTGTGATGGATAGCATTTTTTATCATAAGCCCTTCAGATCTGTCTTGGACCACTGTTTTGCTGAAAATAGCTAAGTCATTCACAACTGATTAGTTTACAATATTGTTGTTACATTGTACACAATACATTTCCCAAAACATACACTCACTTTGTAAGTTTCTTTAAGTCTTTCTAGGTTTTTCTGAGAACATCCTGATCATTATTTCTTAGAGCACAATAGTTTTCCACCCCCTCCCCCCCAATTGATAGGTAAGAGATGCTCACTCATCACTATTATTTCATATAATTCTGGAAATTTCACTAATATGAACAAGACAAAAGAAAGAAATTAAGGGAACAAAGATAAGTAAAGAGGAGATAACACTATCCCAATTGGTGATGGCATTATGGTTTACATAGAAAATTCTAGGGAATGAGCAAACCCATTTAATGAGATATCAATTTGGTAAAGTTTTAGGCTACAAAATAAACACTCAAAAATCTACAGCAATCCTATATAATCACAAAGTCTAAAAAGCAATACAACAAAAGCAAAATTCAAAGTGGCTACAAAGTGGTATATATTTGGGGACTATTTTGTCAAAGCACTCAAAATGCTTACATCTGAATGCAACTAACAAAGTGTTCTTTAATGAAATAAAGAACAATATAAATGCTAGAGGAATAATCAGCCCTCACTGTCTAGACTGTATCACTATATAAAAATGACACTATTATCAAAGTTAATTTATATTTTTAATACTATGGGAATCAAATTCTTAAATTCATGTTTACTAGTAGCAGATAAAATAATAATACAATTCATTTTAAAAAATGAAAGGTCTGGAATGTCAAAAGAAATAATGGGGGAAGAGGTAGAAAGAAGATAACAATTCCAGACATCAGATCTTGTTATCTAGCAGCAGTCATCAAAATCATCTGGTATTGATATTTTTTAAAAATAATCACAAAGATAGGTCAACGGTGCAGATTAGACAAGGGACAATCAGAAACAAAAGAACTCAGAAATAAGTTGTAAAACATAAATTACTTAGGAAAGAACTTTTTGATAAAAACTGCTGGGAAAACGGAAAAGTAGTCTGACAGAAACTAGGCTTTGAAAAGCACTTTATGCTATATTCTACATTATTCTGAATTGATATATGACATTAATGTTAAAGATAATGCCATAAAAATTAGAAGGAAAATATCATATGCATTTCCCAACTGTGGACTTTAGACTTTATTTTTTTAATAATATTTTTCTTTTTCTAATGACATATAAAAATAATTTTAACATTCATTTAAAAAGATTTTGAGCTCTCATGAGCTTCCCTAAGCTCCTTAATGAATTCCCTAAGAAAAAAGTCTCGCAGGCCAGATGGATTTATCATTGAATTCTACCAAATATTTAAAGAGCAATTAATTCCAATATATAAACTATTAGGGAACATAGGCAAAGAAGAAGTCCCATGAAATTCCTTTTATGTCACAGATATGGTGTTCATATCTAAAACAGGAAGAGTAAAAAGAGAGAAAAAATTTTTAGACCAAGTTCCCTAATGAATATTGATGCAAAAATCTTTTTTTTAATTACAGCCTTTTATTTTCAAAATATATAGATGGATAATTTTCAACATTCATCCTTGCAAAACTTTGTATTCAAAATTTTTTCCCTTCCTTCTCCCCACCCCGTTTCCTAGACTATTTGTAATCCAACTCAGTTCTAGTTCTCTCTGGTTGAAGATGGCTCTCCTCATCACAAGACCATTGGAACTGGTCTGAATCATTTCATTGTTGAAGAGTCACCATGTCCATCAGAATTTATCGTTGTATAATCTTGTTGTTGCCATGTACAATGATATCCTGCTTTTGCTCACTTCACTTAGATGCAAATCTTAAATAAAATATCAACAAAGAAATTACAGCAACTTATCACAGGATAATAACTATGACCAAGGTGGGATTTATATAAGTAATGCAGGTTTGGTTCAATGTAAGGAAAAGCATCAGCATAATTGGCCATATCAATAACAAAACTAACAGAAATCATATGATTATCTCAATTGATTTTAAAAAAGTATTTGACAAAATAAAACACTCATTCCTAATAAAAACACTAGAGAGTATAGGAATAAATGGAGTTTTCCTTAAAATGATAAGTAACATCTATGCAAAACCATCAGTCAGCATTACATATAATGGGGATAAGCTAAAAGCATTCCCAGTAAGATCAGGGGTGAAACAAGATTGCCCATTATTTAATAATATATTAAATGTTAACCTTAGCAATAAGAGAAGAAAAAGAAATTGAAGGAATTAGAGTAAGCAATGAAGAAACAAAACTAACACTTTTTGCAGATGATATGATGATATGTTTAGAGAATCCTAGAAAATCAACTAGAAAACTACTAGAAAAGATTAACAGCTTTAACAAAGTTGCAGGATAATAAATAAATTTATGTAAATCTTTGGTATTTCAGTATATTTCCAACAAAGTCCAGCAGCAAGAATTTGAAAGAAAAATCCTATTTAAAATAACTATAGATAATATAAAATATCTGGAAGTCTACCTGCCAAGACAAAGTCAGGAACTGCATGAACACAATTACAAAACACTTTCTACAGAAATAAAGTTAGATCTAAAGAATGGGAAAAATATTAAGTGCTCATGGGTAAACTAAGCTAATACAATAAAAATGACAATTCTACCTAAATTAATTTATGTATTCAATGCCATACCAATCAAACTGCCAAAAAAAGATTTTTACAGAGCTAGAAAAAAATAACAAAATTCATCTCAAATTAACAAAAGGTCAAGAATATTAGTGGGAATTAATGGAGAAAAAAAGCAAAAGAAGGTGACCCAGCCATAACACACCTAAAACTATATTGTAAAGCAGCAGTCCTCAAAATCATTTGATAATGGCTAAAAAATAGTGATGGATCAGGGAATAAGTTAGGTACATAAGGCACAATAGTCAATGACTATAGTAATCTATTGTTTGATGAACCCAAAGATTTTAGTTTCTGGAATAAGAATTCACTATTTGACAAAAATTGTTGTGAAAATTGGAAAAATAATATGGCAGAACCTAAGTATAATCCAACATCTCACATCTATATCAAGATAAGATGGGTTCATAATTTTGACATAAAAGGTGATACTATAAGCAAATGAATAGGACAAAAGATAGTCTACCTGTCAAATCTATGGAGAAGGGATCAAAGAAGAACCAGAGGACATTATGAAATGCAAAATGGATCATTTTGATTATATTAAAATAAAATTTTTTTTCACAAGTAAAACCAATGTTGCCAATATTAGAAAGGAAGCAGAAAACTGGAACACAATTTTTACAGCCAGTGTTTTCAATAACTGCTTCATTTCTTAAATATATAAAGATCTAAGTCAAATTCATAAGAATACAAGTCATTCCCATATTAATAAATGAGCAAAGGATCAAAGGATATGATCAGACAATTTTCAAATGAAGAAATTAAATCCATTTCTAATCAAATGAAAAAATTATCTATATTACTATTGATTAAGAAAAATTCAAATTAAGATAACTCGCAGTTTTATTTCACACCTCTCAGAATGGCTAAGATGAGAGAAAAAGATGACAAATGCGGAGGGGATTTGGAATACTGGGACACTACTAATCAATTCTGGAGACCAATTTATGTCCAGAGTCTATAAAGCTGTGCATATCCTTTGATCTAGCAGTATCATTATTGGATCTATATACTAAAAAGATCATAAAGGAGGAAAAAGGATCCATGTATGCAAAAATTTTTGTGGCAGCTTTTTTTGTAATGGCAAGGAATTGGAAATTGAGTGGATGTCCATCAGTTGGGGAATGACTGGATAAGTTATGCTATATAAGTGTAATGAAATATTGTTGTTTTATAATGATGATGAACAAATTGATTTCAGAAAAGCTTGGAAGACTTACATGAACAGATGCTTCATCAAGTGAGCAGAACCAGGAAAATATTGTACACAAACTACCAAGATTATATGATGATATGATATGATGTGAGGGACTTGACTCTTCTCAGCAATACACTGATTCAAAACAATTTCTATAGACTTAGGATAAAAAATACCTTCCACATCCAGAGAGAGAACTATGGAGACCAAGAGTGAATCAAACAAAGTTTCTTTTTAATTTTGTTTGTTTTTTTTTTCTTCTTTCTTTGCTCATGGTTTTCCCCCTTTGATCTGATTTTTCTTACACAACATGACAAATAGGAAAATAAGTTTAAAGAATTGCAAAGTTTGACCCCCAAATTCTCTCCCTCTCTTTTCTCTTCCTTAACTGAGATGTCAAACAACTTGATATAGGTTATCTTTGTATAATCATGCAAAATATATTTCCACATTGGTCATGTTGTGAAAGAAAATACAGACCAAAAAATCTCCACAAAAAAAAGAAAATGAAACATAATATGCCTCAATCTACATTCAGATTTTATAAGTTCTTTCCTTGGAAGTGGATATTATTTTTTATGAGTTCTTTGGAATTGCCTTGGATGAAAATCATATTGCTGAGAATAGCTAAGTCATTCACAGTTGACTATAATAGAATGTTGTTTTACTGTGTGCAGTGTTCTTCTGGTTCTATTCATATCACTTTACCCTGCATTGATTCATGTATGTATTTCTAGGTTTTTCTGAAAACATCCTGCTCATCATTTTTTATAGTACAATGCAATTCCATTACAAGTTACAACTTGCTTTGCCATTCCCTAATTTATGGACATATCCTCAATTTAAAAAAAAACAGCTGTTATAAATATTTTTGTATTCATGGGTTCTTTTCATTATCTAAAAATCCCTTTGGGATACAAACTTAATAGTAGTATTCTTGGGTCAAAAAGTATGCACAATTTTATCATTCTTTGAGTAAAGTGGTATTATTAAGCAGACAAAGAATAGAGGCAATTATAAATGATAATTTTGATTACATGAAATGGAAAACTGGAATTCCATACAAATTAATAAATCTTAGATAAGGAAGAAGGGTTGCCTTTGATGAGGCTTGGTATACAAATATATATACATATATATATATATATATATATATATATATATATATATGTATATATATGTATATACACATATATATATATATATTATATATATAATTAACATATGTATAACAAATAACATATTTATATGTGATGTATATCCAAAAACATTTTCTAATAAAGCAGTCTCTACAATCTCAGAAAAAAACTTGCAAACTATTAACAATTATATGAAAGAATACTCAAGAATAACTAAAAATAATAAAACAAGTATAAATAAAACTAACCCTGAGGTTTTCACTTATATCCTATAAATTGGCAAAGATAACAAGATAAGAATGGTCAGTGATGGAGGGATTGTGGAAAGATAAGCACTCTACTACATGTTTTTTGGTGGCGTTTTGAATCATTATATGAATTTTGGAAAGCAACTTACAGTTATTCAAATAAAGTGACTAAACATCCACACCACATGAAGATTATAATTGAATATTACTAGCTTTATACCCCAAAGAAGACATTGATAAGACCATACACTAAAATAGTTATAGCAGCACTATTTGTGACAATACAGAACTGGAAACAGAGAAAATTGTCACTGATTGAGAATGGCTAAGCAAATCAGTATATATTAACAATATTTCTGTGATGTAATAAATTATAAATGTAATGAATACAGAGATAATGGAAGTATTTACATTTATTGATTCAGTGTGAAGTAAGTGATTATACACAGAAGGATTATAATCAAATAATTAGCTAGCATTTATCAATAACCTACCCTCTGTTGGATATTGTGCTAAGAACTACTGGTATAGAGAAAGGCAAATATATATTTCCTTTTCTCAAGGAACTCATAGTCTGATGGAGTAGACAACATATAAACAATTATGTACAGAGAAGACATACACAGGATAAACCGAGTGTCATCTCAGAATGAAGATACTAAGATAACAAAGAATTGAGAACAGTCTTCTTACACTTTTTAAAAACTTTTATATTTTTGAAGGAATTTTATTAATCAATCACTTTTCTTCTTATCCTAAACTACTTAATTGCGAATCAGTACAGCCTTTTTAGAAAGCAATTGGCATTAGGCAAATAAAGTGACTAAAATGTTCATAACTTCTTAATCCAGTGATTCATTTCACTATTAGGTTTACATTCCAAAGAAGACATTGTTTAAAAGGCTGTACATCAAAATATTTATAGCAGGACTTTTTTTGTGACAGCAAAGAGTTGGAAACAAAGCAGATTGTAAGACTTTAGCTGAGACTAAAAAGAAGGAATCTATGGAACCAAATAGGCAGGCATTAGGAGGGAAACCATTCTGAATATGAGGGCAACCAATTAAAAATGTTCAGTCAAGAAATGGAATGCAGAGTATGAGGAAAAACAAAGGATGCCAATATTATTATATTCACAGAAAAGGGCTAGGTTATGAAAGGGTTTAAAGGCCAGGGAAATTTATATTTGATCCTAGAATTGACAGGGAGTCACTGGAGTTTATTGAACAGGAAGGAGAGCGATATACTCAAATTTATGTTTTAAGGAGATCACTTTGGTAGCTGAGTGGAGGATGGTTTGGAATGGGAAGGGATAAGGCAGACACCAAACAAAAATCTCTTGGACCACTGCAGCTATGAAGTGATGAGAACTACGAGTGTTTGCAATTTAAGAGGAGGGAAGAGTTTACATGTGGAAATGATGAAAAGGTACAATTAGCAAAACTTTGTCAATTGATTGGATTTGGACAGAATGAGAAAGAGTAGTAAGGAATTAAGTATGTGAACTACTTGCATATTCTGAAGTGAGATGACTAGAAGGATGAGGGTACTTTCACTGGTAATAGGAATATAATAGGAAAAGATTTTGAGGAAAAGATAATGACCTTAGTTTTGGATGTGCAAAGTAACCATAAAGAACTGCCACCACACACATCCAAAAATCAAAAGTGAAAGTTGAAAAATTACAAAAAATAAGTATGGCTCCAAAAATGAGACATGAAAAAAACACCCCCATCACACTCCTTTGCAGAAATGAGAAGTCCATAAATGTGGTGATATATTACATATATTTTCAGGCTTTTCCTATATCAGTCTTGGTGATTTTTTCTCTTTCTTTTTGTTTTTAAAAATATTATTTGTTGTATAAATTAGCTCTGTAGAAGGGAAAGGTAAAGAAGACAGTAAAATTTTGGTGATATAAAAAAGACATCAATAAAAATTACCCTGAAAAGGAAACATTGTTCAGCAAAGCTAATATATCAACACAGTCTGTAAAAAGTTCCAGCATATAGTCTTCCATCTCTTCAAAGAAGAGAAAGGTTACATTTTCTCATCCCTTGGGGACAATCTTGGTCATCATAATTACACGTCATTCAGTTTGAGTTTTGTTATTCTTTCCATGTATGTTGGAAATAGTCATTGTGTGTAATTTTTCATAATTCTATTTCATTCCTTATTAGTTTATTTTTTTCCATATTTCTTGAAGTTATTTTTTAATTTCTCATAATACTGTATAATATTATCTTATATTTATATATCATGCTTTGTTTAGCCATTTCTTGATTAAAGGGTACGTATATTGTATCTAGTTTTTTGCTACCATAAAAGAAATGTTATGAGTATTTTGTTGCTTGGGATTATTTTGGTCTTTGATCACTGGGGTATACTGCTAGTATTGAAGGAGGGGTGATTCTCTGAGTCAAAAAGTATAAACATTTTAGTAACTTTTAAAAAGCATTATTTCTAATTTTCAACCTATCCTACAAGGCAGATTGCACATTGCTATCCCTTGGACAAACCAATTAACTTGACTCGTTCTCACATTGAATCTTACCATCCTGAGCTCCAGAGAAATCCCAGGGCATTTAAAAATATTTCCCCATTAATCAGTATAGTATCCACAGATCTCTCAAACTAAATTTGGAGCCTTCTTCAGTTCATAAAATAGTATTTATTTAATAAAGTGGAGAAATTTATTTTCTGAATTAGTAGTCCCACCTATATTGAGAGGGTCACAGTTAGCTTAATCTTAGCCAGTTTACTTTCCCCCTTCCACCAATAGTACACAAAAGACAATCATAGATATCAAAGAAAACATTACAAAGGAAACAAATTATGAAAGATAAAAACACAGATATATATGTGCAAATATATGTGTATATATACATATAAAATATATGTTTAGTGATAGAAAATAAAAACTGTGATTGACTCTGAATTGAGATGAAATCTAAACTCAACCAAAGAGAGAACAGTTTCATCCAAGATGTTTGCTTTTTGTAGTCTCTGGGAAAATTGGAAATAATTGGAAATCAAAAAGCATGTTTTCCTTCACATTTGTGAGCTCCTATTCATGCTGCCCTTTTCAAATGCAGTACACAGCATGAATGATAGCACTCTTCTTCAAGGGAATATCAAAAATATCTGGGGTGGGAATGGGGCTTCATTCCTCTTAACCTAGTAAGAGTAGTAGCAAATGTGGTAAGCCCATAGTAGTTACTCATCTCTATATATTCAGTCCTTTAATTCTCAAGGACTATAAAATTTAAAGTTGCTGAATATACAATTTATTAATAATGAAATCAATAAATAAAAATTGCATAATTAGTTACATTATTTTAGTTTTGATCGCAGTTAGAGCAACCTCAACCCTTTACTATAACTGCAGATAACTTCCTCCCCCCTCTTCCCCCATTTCTTCAAATAAATAAAGTATTCTGGTAATCTTCTTCTTTGCAATGTAAAAGTCAATAGTTTCATAAAGTAAGATGATATCTTCAACTTCTTTCTCTTTTTCTTCTCTAATTTATCTCCCAACATTACAGGAAAACAGTATTCAGAGTATCTAAAGTCATGACTATTAATAGTATTTTTCTAGATACTCCTTGTAAAATTTTTTCTTCATAAAGTAGGAGCTGACATTTAAGATAAAATAAACTTCTCCTTATCTCCTTTTTCTCTCTTTTCTCCCCAAATCTCTCATACATCAAATAGTTCAGAGTTAAGAAAACATATTCTTCTTGATTCTATATAGAGAAATATCTCATAAAAGATAGTTAAAACTCTAAGTTCTCTCTCTTAAAGAGGCAGTAACTTGTTTTTGTTTTATAAACAAAGATTAGATATTTATTCTGTCTTTACTTATTATGAACATTAGAATATAAATTCTTTGAGGACATAGCTTTGACTTTGGTGGGAAGCCATACATCACAAGGGAAAGAACAATACCTTTGAAACTAAAGGAGCTACATGTTCAAATATCACTTGTGGAGCTTAGTACACGAGTAACCTCAGTTTTCTCATCTGTGAAATGAGGAATTTGAACTAGATGACTCTGAGATTCTTTCCAGATTTAAATTTATAAACTTGTATCCTCAATATTTAGCACAATGCTGGTTGATTGATTGAAAAAGCATCAGTAAAACATTTTTTAAAAGAAGATTATTTCTCTGGGCCTTGGTTTCCTCATCTGTAAAATTAAAACATTGGAACAGATGTCTTGAAATGCCTCTCTGCTTCTAAATGTATGATTATTGCTCATAGAAAGAAGGAAAACTAGAGAATATTTAGGGATGTTTATTTCTATGAAGACCCATCTCCCATACTTTCTGCTATTCCATCATCATTAGGACTGCCCTCCCCATGTCATTGATATGAGAAGTAGTAGAGAATTGGGTGAAAGGAGAGTCATCTAGGAGGATGCTATGAAACGAAAGTGTCAGGTTTCATCTATGCCTTTTCTTACAGCATGAATAATATTAACCCAACTATTAAAGTAAATAGTAGTATTCTATAAAACCTGATAGCAGCAATGCCCCTTAAAAAACTCAAGTGAGTCTTTTCTTGGCATAGTCTGGTCTTAATAATAATGACCTCATGAAGACGAAAAGGTACTGATATTCTTGAAAATTATTTTTTAGGTCAGTCAGAAAGATTCAGATGAAAGCAGTATTTTTTAAAGCAAGTAGATAGTATAATAAGAAGACCTGATTTCAAAAGTCTGCTACAGATCTTTATTAGCTTTGGGATCCTGAGCAAGTCACTAGTTTCTCTCAGCCTCAATTTGCTTCTCTGTAAATTGGGAATAATAATAGCATCTATATAAAATACTTTTCAAACCTTAAAAACTATAGCAATAGTTTTCAATCAATATCATTTCCTGTCTTCTAAATGGTTTAATTCTCCTGAGAGGATTCAGAAACTCATGGTCTTTCCCCTTCCAGTTTGGGATCCATTTTTCTTGGAGTTCACTAAATTTCTATCAAAGCAAAGTGAAGTTTTTCTTTGAAGTTTTATTTCTCTGTTTTACTCTCATTCAATTCTCTGATTTTCAGAATCATCTTGGAATTTCATTCCTTTGGTACCTCTTCTCTATTATCTAAGAAATATATGCTTCACTGTTCATGAGTTGACAATTGGAAGCTAGGGAGTAAAGGCAGAAGGGGGAGGAACCATTTGCCATGCATCATGTGGAAAAACTGCCAAGATAGAAAAGATAATTCCTTTCCCTTTAAAAATAAAAGAATAATTTTGCTCTTTTGCGCTCCCCTTCCCCCAGCCGTAGTAGGAAAAGGAAGAAAGTATGAAAACAAAGAGTATTTCGAAATTACGAAAAACAAGTATATTTAAAGAGTTAAGTCTTCACCACCCTGCCCTCTGAAAAGAAAGGAAATTGCAGACACCGTGAACTAAATGACAGATTGTACGGAATAATGAAAGGCTTATTTGAGAAAAGGAGGAACCTAAGTTCCCACACAAAGGGACAGAGTTCCCAGACTCTTCAGCTGCCTGGCAAATGTGGCATGTACTGCCTTGAGCCGGTGGGAAGGGAGCTGCGGTCAGAGGTGGAATATATTCTGTACAGCCAATTAATGTGCCAGGAAACCCCTTGTAAAAATCCCAAACAAGGAATTTGACTGAGAGTGTGGCTTGAGGGGAAAGAGAAGGAAAGGGAAGTGGGGAATGGAGAAAGTAAAAAGGAGGGGAGGGAGAAAGGAATTTTACGTGTTAAGTAGGAAAAAAAAACCCTCCAATCCTTTGTGCGGATTTTACAATTCTACTCAAGCAGGAGATCAGAAGGGTTACTGGACGCACAGAGAAAAAGTTCTGCAGCAGCAATCGCCTACAAAAGGGTGGAGGGAGGGAAAGAAGGAAGAAGGAGGAGGGAGGAAAAGCTCAACTTAAAAACATACTAATAACTATCTCAAGCATTCACCAAAACATCCCTGCAGGAGATGAGGTAAGCAAAGACCAAGCCATCCCGATTGGTTGCGAAATATAAAATAATCCTGGGAACACTATGATTGAAAGGAAATTTAGTTTTTCTTACCAAAATATTTTCATTTGCTCCCTCCCTTCTCTATCTCTCCACCCCTCGTCTTTCCTCTTTCTTTCCTCTCCTTTTCTCTCCCCTAGCTCATTCTCCAATCGTCACTCTTCACCCCACCCATCCTGTTCTCTTTTTCCCCTCCTCTCTATCTGATTAAATGAGATGGGAGTGTGGGAGTGGTGGTTTTGAAGCTCTCCCTTTAAGAGGCAGCCTGCAGTGACGAATTCTTGAAATTGCCCTTGCAGGATGGCATTCCACTATAAATTCATTGTTCGACCTCCTCTCATCTTCACATTTCTCTCTTCTCTCCTTGCTTGTATCGACCAACTGGGGATAACAACAAAAATGAAAATACAGAGCCACGGGGGATAAAGTGAGGACATCTTGCCATCTCACCAAAAGCGATCTGAGTTTTCCTCAGTCACCTCAGGTTCTCAAGAGATCAAATGGATCCAACAAATTAAAAAGAAAGAACTGCTGGAGCTTAGTTCAGAAAGTGATCATTCTTGTCATCGATGATCCAGATCGGAAAAGAGATAGGGGAAGAGAGAAAAGGCTGAAAAGTTGTCTTTAATCTGAATCTTATTTCTTGCTGTGCAGCTGTTTGCTGTGTATGGCTTTGGGATTTTATGCTTTCTCTACTTTTTTTACTTATGCTGATTCTCCTCTTCCAGCTTTTCCTTAGCCAGAATACAAACTTTTTTTTTTTTTTTTAAGAAACTGGCAAAGAAAAGTTACACATTAGGACCTCAGCTTTGGCCATCCTTACGCTTTGTTGACAGCATTTTCTGATTCCCTCCTTACACTTCATTCAACATTGCAGACAACACATACGCACACATACATATGTATATGTTAAATATACATGTATGTATGTATAGAAAGATGTAGATATAATATATGTGTATAGATGTTTATTTTAATCCATGGTAATTTGCATTACTGCTTATTTTAAAAACCAAAAATCTTCCTCTCCTTCCAATTGTTTTTCTCCCTTCTTCATCAATTCCGACTCACTGAGAGAGCAATATGGTCTTGAAGTTGGTTTCTTTGCTCCTGTTGGCTTTCGAATTGCACTTTGCTTCTGCTGGAGTCCGAGCTCCGCCAGCAACCAAACACAGTCAAATCCATCAACTTTTACCAATTGCAGTAGAGACAGCAGAAGCTCATCTTCACTACCAACAGCAGGAGTTGCCGCAGGAGCAAGAACAGCAAAAGTCCCCTCAGCAGCCCCCCTACATTCCCCCTATTAACCGCAAGACTAGAGGTCTAGTGCAAAACATTGACCAACTTTACTCTGGAGGAGGTAAAGTGGGATACCTCTTATATGTAGAGGGCAAAAAATTTCTCTTAGATTTGGAGCAAGATGGACCAGTGGGCTTCCCGGAGTTTTTGCATCCTGATTCTGACCAAAGCAGTCATCAGGGAACATTGCCTCCATCTCAGCGCTACCAGGATCATTGCTTCTACCGAGGCACTGTGGACGGGAGTTCTAGCTCCCTGGCCCTCTTTAACCTCTGTGGGGGGATGAAGGGCTTCTTCGCTGTTAAACATACTCGTTATACCATAAAGCCGTTGTTCTTGGGGAAGAGAGAGGCTGAAGAGGGGAGGCTGTTTGGGGACCGCTCTCTTCGCTTGCTGCACGTTTTCGTCAGAGAACGCTTCAGTTTCAAAACACTGAAGGTTCGCAGCAATTGCGAGACCCCTAGCTCTCCCAGGACAGGACACAGACAACCAGAACCACTCCATACACGGTATAATTTAACATCCCAGATCATGCCTTCTCCGCAGCCCTTTGCAGCATCAGCTTCCGAACCACAGAAGGGTTGGAGACGTCAGCGGCGCTCCATCTCCAGGGCTAGGCAGGTGGAGCTGCTGCTTGTGGCGGATGTATCTATGGCCAAGAAGTATGGCCGGGACTTGCACCATTACCTGTTGACTTTGGCTTCCATCGCTTCCCGGCTTTACAGTCACCCAAGCATTGAGAACCACATCCGCCTAGTGGTGGTGAAGGTAGTGGTGCTGGATGACAAGGAGAAAGGGTTGGAGATAAACAAGAACGCGGCTACTACTCTCAAGAACTTTTGCAAGTGGCAACACCAACACAACCAATTGGGAGATGATCATGAGGAGCATTATGATGCAGCTATTCTCTTCACCCGGGAGGTAAGTTTGAAGTCAAAACAGGTCACCACCAAAGAGATGATTATCTTCTGAGCATCTCTATAGTAATCTATCTGTGGTGTGATTTGCACAATATGCACTTGGGAAAGTTTGGGAAGCTCTAGGGAGGATTAACAGAATCTGTGGTAGCTTACTGACTCCCTCCCTCCCTCCCCATAAAAAAAAAGCCAACTTGTTTTGAGACTTCATGGAATTTAATCTTATTTCATTAATGCATCAGATTTACAGCTGGAAACAAATACTGACCTTGGATTAGGTACTAGATCTAGAAAATTTTGACTTTAAATAGCTCAGAAGGTGGGATTTACACTGGTAAAGATAATTTCCACATGCAAGAGTTCCCGGTACCAATGAGATCGCTCATCTAATTAGTCTGCTGCAATCATTAACTTGTGATCTCTTTCACACACTTTCTGGCCTGGGACCATCTGAAGAAATCTCAGGTATTCTAACATTTAGGGATAGATAGAGCTAATTGCTAATATAAATAATAGCTAGATCTATTAGAGGCTGTATGCTATGTATATGTAAATAGTTTGAATGGAAAGATAAAAATATTTTAATCTTAAAATCTTTCTGCCAAGAAACCGAGGGCAACTACTTGCTCATGTGATTGCATTAGCTCCATAATTTACATTTCTTAAGCTCTTTCATTTCTCTCCACTCTTTTGCTTAACATCTGTCTATCAATTAACATCTTATTATTTACTTATGTAAATAAGTATCAAGAAAGGAAGCTGACCTCAAGAAGCTCCCATTCTCATGAAGGAGAGTACCAGAAAATGACAAAGTGCTTACAGATATAAGCACAATAGATAGATATAATAAGCACATTCCATAGAGGAAAAGGATCTAGTAGTTAGGAGGAGGAAGGACTCAAAAAGGAAATCTAAGAGACAGAGAAGTGAGAATGGAGAGCATTCCCAGATCAAGGAATACCTTTTGCTTTTTTGGAGAGGGAGCAGATTATAATTTGTAGAACTCTGTCTTCAGGTTTTAAAGACCTAGATTTCAAGGCCTAACTGAACAAATATTTGGCTATGACTCTGGGAAAGTTATTTAATCTTTCTGTATCCTAGGCAGTTCCCTATAAATTGCATGAATTACTGCTCCAAATTAGTAAAAGTATCCTTACTCTGAGTTCCCTACACTGAGGAAATATAACAAGTCTGGACTCAAAATAAAACAAAACAAACAAAACTGTTTTCTTCCCTGCTATCCTTTTTATACCTAATGGTGAAGAAGTTTCAGTCCAGTGCTGGCAGTCCAGAGACTTGGTTTTTGATTCAGATCATGAATCTAATGAGCATACATCTAACAACTTTGGACCTTGCTTTTCTTATGTGTGGAATGATGGAATTGGTCTAGAGGAACTAAATTCCTATTCAAATATTACCTTATATGATTCTATAGTGACATGTGTCCAGTTCTATATAAATAGTTATGTATTTATATAAATACTCTTAAACATACTGGAGAATCCAACATATGGTACCATTTATGCAGCTGTTGTCTCAGCTAAATATTTCCCGATAATAAGCCCTTCTCTTATTCAGTTAATATTTGTTTAATAAGAAAGACAAATAAATATGGGAGAATTGAGATGATTAAAGAGTCATTTAATAGATATTAAAAATCAGTGAAGAAATAAATATTCTGGATATTCTAGTATTGTTTAAAAAACAATTTAATCATATATTTATGTAATTTATGTTTGACCTCCTTTTAAAAAATACAGCTTATTTATATGGTTTTGGATGTAGTAAGAGAGTGCTTTAGAAATTCCAATGCTGAATGGAATTAAACTATATATCCCATTTCGTTTCAGAGTATCTTCTGTATTGAAGAATTATTTAACAAAAGTGTGTGAAGAAATGTTCTTGATAAGAGAACTTTCTAGTGTCAATGTGGTGTAGTAATTGGAACGCTGGACTTGGAGTTAGAAAAACTTGTATTCAAATCCTCCTTCAGATGCTTCTTCGTTCAGTGACTAAGCAAGCCTTAATTTCCAGAAATTTTTCTCATTTCTAAAATGATGAAGGTGGTCTTAGAATTTGGATTCTTTCTTTCTTCACTAGCTGTTTTACTTTAATTATGCTACTTCATATCTCTGAGCCTAGATTTCCTCATCTTTGAATAAGATATTTGGACTAATTCTTTAAAACCATCTTGTTTTCATAGTCCTTTGATTCTACAGTAAGAAAATGGGCTTTGGTTTTATTGGGTTAGAGTGAAAACAGCATATAAACATATAAATGATATCAGAACTCTTCACTGGGAGAAAAACAATACAAAACTTTTTAATTAATTCACAATTTGCTAGAGATTCAGGTTTTACACATATAAATTGATATTATTGATATTTGACCTCAGATGCGAAATGAGAATTGACTTAGAAACCCATTCCCTAAATGTCTGAGGAAAATGTCTGAAATGAGTTTTTGTTTGTTATTATTTAAAAAATAAAAAATAACATGTAAGGCACAGAAAAGAGAAAACTGAGTCATTTAGGAGGAAACTAAATGAAGTATTTCAGGACATTCAGAAGCAGATAACTATTGCTCCCACATTCTCACTCTTCTTGTCTTTATTTCTCTTGTCTTTTCCATTCTTTCTCCTTATTCAGAAGACATTTCTGGTTTGAAAAGAAAGGGCTGATAAATTTGGAGTGAGGGATCACTGGTTATTCAAGGGCTAAGCATAAATTCAAATTAAATGTAAACAAAGAGACAGGTGTTAAAGACAGCAATTTAGATGAGGATGGAAAACATATTTCTTTGTACATAATGAAAAATCTTTCCTTTAGTGAGACAATGCTCTGGAATTTCATCTTGAAGGATATTAGTTTATGTAACCCTGCCATAGTAGTTCTATGGCTATCTTTTTGAAATAAAATACTTTGTCTTTTTCTAACATGGGTTTCAAGTTTAGGGAGGATTTTTTCACTCTTCTGGCATTTTTAAAAACAGTTTATGACTTCTCATGACTTCTTTCTTTGCTATGTTTTAAGAAGCTGCACTAACGCTATCTAAGTCAGTTCTGTTGCTAAACGACTAAAGGCAATTGATTTTTATTTTGGGTTTCCTTTTGATTCTCAAATTCAAATGTAACTTCCTTATTAATATTTTTAAGAAAAAATTATTTAGGCTTTGAAATTTTTGTTTGTTCTTTTAAAAACTATCATTATGCTAACTGAAAATGAGTAGACTGATACACATTTTTGACTCCTTTTGACTTTAATTGACTTTATATGCTGTTTTATTTTATTTTTTGAAACAGTGAACGAACATTTTAAAAGATGAAAGCATGAAAATATAATAATTTTTTAGGATTCTTGACATTTTCAATTTGACTTTAATAATCATTGAAACAATATACTGTATTTATCCACAAGAGAAAATTTATATCAGTCCTTACTAAGCAAAAGCATACTTTTAGGAGGAAATTGGTTTTCTGGAATTTATTTACTATGTAATATGGCAAAAAAATTCAAAAACCACATGTACTTATTTGAAAACCACATTCAAACTACTGATGAGTTCAGTTTGTATATGGTTTAATTTTAGTTAAGAATTGAGAAAAATACCCACAGCATTACTAAAGCTTCATTTAGTTGGGGGAGGGGTGAGAGAGTGTAAAGTGTAAGAAGATTGGCAAGCTGTGTGTGCGGGGAGCAAGTTATAAGCGACTTTTAATGTCAAAGGATTTTGTACTCTGGAAATGATAGGAAGTCACTGTGGTTTATGGGGAGGGTTAACATGGTAAGACTTACTTCAGGAAAGTCACTTTGTCAGCTCAATGGAGGATGGGCTGTTGTGTGGAGAGACTTGTGATAGACTATTGTGACCAGCAAACTATTGTAGCTGTCCAAGTGTAAGTTGCTGAAAGCTTACACCCGGATGGTGATTGTATCAGAAGGGGAAAAGAGGGTGCATTAGAGAGATGTTGCAAAGGGAAAATCAATAGATCTTTGTGACAAATTAGATGGGAGCTGTCAGAGGAATCCAGGATGACATCTAGATTGAGAGCCTGGATACTGGAAGGATGGTGGTTAGCAGTTAGGGGAAAGTTTGGAAGTGGGGAGGGTTTGGAAGAAGGAAAATGAGTTCAGTTTTGGAAATAGTGAGCTGAAGGTGTTTACTTGACATCTAGATGGAAATGTATAGTAGATAGTTGAAGCTGCAAGTTTGACAAAGAAGTTCAGACTGTATGATCAGATTTTAAAATCATCAGAGTGAAGATATTATTTGAATCTTTAGGAACTAATGAAATCACCAGGAAGAGAAGTCTAGGACAGAGCTCTAAGGGACATGCATTGGTTAGCAGGCATGACATGGATGAAGATTCAGCAAAAAGTCTTGAGAAGGAGTAATATTAGTAAGAAGAACCAAGAGAGAGTAATGTACCAAAAATCTAGAAAGAAGAGAGTATCAAGAAGAAGAAATTGATTGAGAATGCTAAAGGCTGCAGAGAAATCAAGGAGGATTAGGACTGAGAAAAGGCCACTGGATTTGGAAATCAGATCATTAGAGAGAGTGATTTCCATTAAATGACAAGATTGGAATTATAGAGATGAGGAAAATGAGAGGAAAATAAATGAAAGTATGTTCTATAGTTGATCTTCTCAAAGAATTAAGTCACAAAATGAAGAAGAAATATGGAATGATAGCAGAAATAGAATGATCATATGAGGGACCTGGTTTTTTGTTGTTTATTTTTTGAAGATGGGAAAGACATGGATATATTTATAGTTAGTTAGGAAGCAGTCAGCAGAGACTGATTATAAGTGAGAGAATGGGGATACTAGAGTGGATGATCTGTGGGAAGGGACGGGATGGGATGGTATCATTTATGGATGTAGAAGGTTTGCCTTTTCAAGGAGAAGGACCATTTCTTCATATGAGATAGAGGGGAAGGAGAAAATAGTAGTAGAAAGTCCTGAGCAATATGAAATGAGGAGGGGAGAAAAGAGAGCCCTCAATGAATGAAATCAAAATTTTAAAAAGTAGGATATAAGGTAAATGTCTTATTTAAAGGGGGAAGGGGAGAGAGCAATGGGATGTTTGAAAAAGGTTGTTTAGCAATTAAATACATAGTTTGATGGGTTGTAAATACTGCTTGAATTTTATAATTTCAGATTTCTTCTAAATGATTGTTTTTCCAGCATGAAACAAAATTTGATATTATATTTTCTATTGCTTGTTTATTTGCTGGAATGACTATGGATTTTCTGTCATTATGTTAAATAAGAATGAAGATTAGCAATTAATCTATTAAACTAGCACATTTTACTACTCTGAATGTATTAGTACTTCTGTTAAAGTACTAAGTATTTACATTAAAATACATACCATTTTCTGAAATAAAAATATTTTCTTTCTCAAATAGTATGTTTTGCCAAAATACATACCACTTTTGCCCTAAAATAACAGAAACATGATTTCTTTAAAATCAAATTTTGCCTTGTAGAATCATTTCTTTGTTCTTGGTTTCCACTCCCATAGTATGTCATCCATTGTTCTTTAGAAGCAAAATATCTATCTATTCTATTTACAAAACAAAAAATTATTTGTCTTTTCTCACCCTACAAATTCTAATGGATACTTTTATCAAAAGCTATTTGTATACTATAGATATTGTAAACCAAGCCTCTTAAGTAAGAGGTTAAGTAGGATAAAAAATTAGTTCACATTCATTAATTATCATTCACTAAGTTTTTGTGTTCAAAGCTCACCTGGGTCTAAAGTGAACCTTATCATGTGGTTACAGCCTCCATTTTGATCCCAAATTCAAAAAAACACACGCAAAAAATTTGTAAACATATTAACTAATCTTAATTGAGAGTTTAAGACTGAACTGTTAACATTTTATGAAACAATATAATTCCCCAAAGAAAAGAATTTTTAATATACATTTTTGTTTCATTCCACTATTAAATTTTCCTAACAGTTACATTTTTTCTTCATCCAATTTTCTTCTCCATAGTATTTTATAATTTCAATGTGGTTTTCTTTATCCATATTTTTAAGATAACTATTAATTTTACCTAAATTTTTTCTGATGAATTCTTTTGTTGTACTACTGGTCTAAAAATTCAGATGGTAGCTCCAGTATTATTATTAGCAAATAGAATAAATATTGTGATCTTTTTATGATATTTAACACTATGCTATATAATTTTAATTGGATTAAACTACATCCATTAGAATCAGAATTTGAGGACTAATTTTTTTAAAAGTATTTAAGCTTTATTCAGGAGTCCAGATCTGTTATTTCATTAATATTCCAAAAGTTTCCACATGGAACCCTTCCATTGATGCAGATTGTTTGCTTGTTTGTAAACCTAGAACTTTAAAGAGCTATTTGAAGCACTGAGAGGTTAAGTAATGTGCCTATAATCACACAAATGGTATATTAAAAATCAAGATTTGAATACAGGTCTCCTGACTCTATCCACTATCCTCTTATGTAAATCTTATAATAAACAATACACCACACTAAAAAGTCAGTCTTACAACAAAAATCCCGGTCAAGTAGGAAGTTTATGGAGAATGTTGTATAAGGATTAGAAAAATCCATCTCTATCCCTAATAATGCTATGAAGATGAACCAGAGAAAAATTGGTTTGTGAGCACAAATCATAGCAGGTCTCCAACTCAGTTTGTAGATAGGATATGTGTCAGGAATAAAATGTCAGCACATCTTCTGTATTAGTGGTTATTGTCAGTAATAGTCACTTAAGACTTGCCTAGGGTCACACAGCTAGGAAGTATTAAGTGTCTGAGGTCAGATTTGAACTCAGCTCCTCCGGACTTCAGGGCTAGAGCTCTATTCACTGTCAGTGATATTATTAATGAAATATAACATGACAGAAAGGATAACAAACTGGACAGGGAATTTAAAAATTCCAATACTTGGTTTTGGACCTGTGGGAAAAAATCATTTAAACTCTCAGAGTTTCCAGGAAACTCTTTAACACAAGCCTACAATTCTATATATTTCTAAATTGTTTTTGAATAGCTAACATTTTATTTTTATGAAACTTTGCAAGTTATACTTTAAAAAAGATAAAAGTAAGAAGGAAAATAGAATAACCATATGATTTTTAATTTTGTCAATTTGACTTTAACACTGAACTATATATTCATCTGCATGTAGAAATATTTTATACTATAAGTTTATCCTTTGACTATAAATTGAAAAACAATTGTGCATCTTCATTGATGGAGGGAGTCTTGTCATCTGCATTTCCCTATACTGATGAAACCTCAGATACATGAGTAATGATAACAATAATTATATAATACATTTATTTGGCACATTAAAGCTTATAAAACATTTCTTTAAATATCGTTATTAGATAGGTAGATCTGATGATATCTTTGTCATTTCTAAAGGGGTTGTACTATATAATTCTGGTCTAAATGAACTTTATATTGAATAGGGCCTTCATAAAATTGGAATTCTTCCTACACACATGGTTTGGTTTCAACATGTTATAAAACAAGGATGATCACCAGTTAAAACACTGGTAATTTGTAATGTTGTGACTAATTGCTTATAAGTTGTTTAAATTATTAAGAATATTTTGGTAACTTTAAAATTGATTTATTTTTATTGTTATAACTTTAATACAAGAATTGCTGACCTTAACTAGTTATCCTTCATCACCAACATGTAAGATTAAATTATTTTGTAGGGTAATGTCAAACATTCTAAAATAATGAGCTGTTATTAAATTTTAGGAAGTGCTGCAGAACAATTATATCTTCATGATTGATTGCTTAGTGATTTTAGTGTAAGGAAATGATCCTTCATTTATTTGGGCCAAGTACTTAACATTCCAGAGAAACAATTGCTAAGTTGTCTAACTTTGAGTATTGATATGGCAATTTACATGTGATGAGCTGTAGAACTTTGAAGTGAATGGAACATGCAGTTTTCATAAATGATTTGTGTATGAAATATTAGAGAACTTTTAGATTAATAACTGGGGAAATATGGACATAAATATTTCTATGATTATGGGACAAATGTATTTTATCTGATTAAAAACAGACTCTAAGAATTTAGTTATTAAGCTAAAGTGAAGTTGCAGAGAAGATCCAGCTGCAGATTGCTGGAAGTAAAAGGACAGATTTAAGAACTTTGTGGTAAATGAGAATGTAACTTTTTCTCTGGCCTGTCATTTGTTGGGCAGTTTGGTCAGTGAGAGGCTAGAGGGTTTCCTACTTCAACGTGAAGAAAGAATAGAGAAAAATGTTCTTTGCTCTCTATTTGACTTGTTGCTGAGAAGACAAAGATGGAGAAGAGAACAAGAACAACTCACAAGGGACCCAGAGAGAGTAATAGCTACATGGCTACCCCTACTGGAAATCCCTTTGACATCTTTCTGTATTGGGTGTAAGTCAGGTGAGTGAATAACCCACAAGAGAGAAGCCAAGAAGAGAGTGAATCTGGAAATATTTGGAGGGAAAGTCTATACTATGTCCAATATATAAATATGTATAAATATACATGTATATTTATACATACCTATATATATATATATACATATATATATATATACATATATATATATATATATATATATATATATATATATATATATATGTATATATATATATATGTCAAAACCACAAAAAAGTTAAAACTGTAGGGAATCTTAGGCATAATGTAATCTAGTATTCTTATTTTATATATGAAAAAAGTAAAATTAAGAAAGGTAAAATGTCTTGTTTAAGGTCACACACCCAATTAGTGGCAGAATCGACCAGAACATAGGCTTTCTGATTTCCAAACTAGTGCATTCTATGTCCACTATACAAAATTGCCTCATTATTATTTCAGAATACCATATTAATCCAATTCAGTTCAACCAACATTTATTAAGCAACTACTGTGGATAAAGCACTGGACTCAGTATTGAGAGAATACAAAGGTAAGAAAGCAGAATTCCTGCCTTCAAATAGCTTATAATTTTGTCAAGGAGAAAGAGAATATAACTTTGAATTCCAAAAACATGTCTGAGGACTTCAAAAAGTTTGCAGATTTGAAGTTGTTCTGGGCTAGATTTGACTCAGACCAGACTCCTAGTCTTTTACGTTATTATTAAGTGCCTATTATGTTTCAGGTATAGTATTATGAGTTCTCCATAAATGGCAATTGTTTGCTTTTATTTTAAAATTTCCCAGGTTTTAAATTTTTAGAAGGAGGCTCCCTCTTAGTGTGAATAGTTTCCATTATTTACAATATTTTCCATATTGACATCAGTTTAATAAAAGCATATGGTAATATTTAACCAACGTTACATTTATAATGTAATTCCTGAATATTCTACAAATCACTAAAATACTACTGTATAATTTAGTATCTTAGTTTTTAGTACTGGAAAGGATCTTAAATGCCACCTAATTCAATTCCCATTTTTATCCCTTTAAGAAACTGAGAAAAAGGAGTTAATCACTTGACCAAAGGCAACCCTGTATGAGAATCAAGTAATCTTCTGATTTCAAAGCCAATTCTGTTTCTACTACCACTTTAAAATGGTAGAACTATTAAAAAGAGATTCTCCTCAAAATAAAATATGGCAATTAAAATAGATTATTTAAAAATCATCACATTAATATGATTGTGATTTAGAACTTTATATATGTACAAACTGAGTTTTGGATGCTACTGCTAATTTCTAACATTTCCTTTCCTTTAAGATTCATATTTTGGTAGTTTTACTTCTGTTTTCCCTCCCTCCATTTGGAGACAAGATTTTTCTAACTGATGTTTTGACTGAATGAAAGAGCATATTGTTTATTTACAAACATCACCCAATTAATGGTTCTTTATGAAATTGCAACTTCATTTAGACCAGAATGTATTATATAATGGTCATTCATTGAACTGTTTATTGGTGCACATATAGAATAAATAAGGTAGGATTTTTTCCTAACCTCCTAGAATATTTACATTCTAAGATATATTGTAGTTTGTACCTGTAGTGATAAATTAAAATAAAATTGATTAGATTGAATACAAAGTTGAATGTAGGGGCCATTCCAAAATGATATCTATTTTGGATTTTAATGAAAGCATGCACTATGTCTTTACTGATGTTATTATTGTAAAATAGAAAGTACAACTTAAGGTATTTCCTTATTTATTTATTTTGATTAATTAATTTTATTTTTTCCAGTTACATGTGAAAACACTTTTTTGGTTATACATGTACATTCATTTTTTTTCCTTTTTCATATGAATCATGTTGAGAGAAAAAAATAAGAACAGGGAAAACTATGAGAAAAAAATGAAAATAATGGCATTTTCCATCCAAAGTTTATTGGGTTGTCTTGAATCACTGACCCATGGAGAAGAACCAAGTCTATCATAGTTGATAATCACACAATTCTACTTTTGGTGTGTACAATGTTTTCTTGGTTCTGCTTGTTTCACTAAGTATCAGTTCATATAAATCTTTCCAGAGCTTTCTAAACTCATCCTGTTCATCATTTTACTAGAACAATAATATTCCATTATTTTCATATATCATAACTCATTTAGCTTTTAATGGGCATTTACTCATTTTCCAATTCTTAATATAATTTTTTAAATATAATTGAGGCTCATTATATAACTTCTGTGCTTCAGTAGCCCAGAATAGTTTTGAAATCATGATAGTCCTAGACTATCCTTGGAAAACTGCCATGAAGGAACAGGTGACATTTACATTTTTCCATTTATGCTGTTTGGGAGACCAAGTAACTATACATAGTGGCTTTTTCTGCATGTAAATTGATTTTAATGATTACTTTTTTTTCTTCCCTTCAGGATTTATGTGGACATCATTCATGTGATACTCTTGGAATGGCAGATGTTGGAACCATATGCTCTCCTGAACGCAGCTGTGCAGTGATTGAGGATGATGGCCTCCATGCAGCTTTTACAGTTGCTCATGAAATTGGTATGCATTGCCTTTTAAGATCATTTGCCAAATCAAACACTTGCAACAGCTGCATTAGAAACCAAAAACACTTTATAATTAATTCCAGATTTTCCCTGGTTCAGTTATCCACTTGCAGATTATAGCTATGTGTATGTGTTATCTTTCTGATAAGGGAGCAGAAGAGAGGGGAAGGCAGACAGTAGATGTTTATTTTTTTTAAAATATCATTTTAATTAAGTAGTCAAAGGGAGAAGTCAATTGTTCTAATTTTTATAGCATCAAAATGTACTACTTCAGATGAAATTTAGAAGTTTACTATAATATATTCCCATGTATATATTTTGTTAATGATTTCATCAAAACTCATATTGAACCACTCCTTCATATAATTAGAAATGGCAGCAAAACCTTTGTCATAGATAATGACCAATAATCATATTGCTGAAGTTAAAAACTTGTCATGCCTTGTTTCTTTATAAGTGAGTGAAATTAAATAATTTAAACAAAATTTTGATTTCAAATATTGCTCACTTGATTATTTGCTATTATGTAGAAATAACTTTCAAAAAATCTATGACAAGAATATTTTTTTTACTGAAGGTACAATGCATAAGTCAATAAAATAAACCTCCATTCATTAATACTACAACCAATAAATTGGTTTTCATAAGCTACTAATGATAATGAATATTTGAGTTTAGCTGATGACTGGAATACTGAAGCTTCAGACACTTTGTCTTTTTCTATGTCATGAGGGGAAAATTATTAATGTTGTTTGTGTTTTCCTTTTTTTTTCTTTTTTTCACTGTATATATCAAAATTTTAAAATGAAAAGTTAATCATAAAATCCCAGACTTAGAAATGAAATTAGTGACTGGTTATAAATTCTTTTCTTATTTATAGTCTCAAAAATATAATATTCTGGGTTCCCCTTATTAATGATGAATTTTTTTCTGTTTAGATTGTTTATACAATTATAACATGTCATGGTGTGTGGTTTAAGGACTGCAAAAACCCATTCTTTGTCAATTTGCTATCCTGTTTTTCCAACAGCTTTTATTGAAAAGTTACTTCCCAAAGATTTTTTGTTCTTGAGTTTATAAAATGTTAGACATACATCATTTACACTTTTCCTAATAGATCTTGTTTATCTAATCTCTTCCATTGACTAACTTTTCTATTTCTTTTTTAAAAAATTAAATTAATTTAGTATTCCCAGTTATATTTTAAATAATTTTTAACATTCATTTTCAAAATTTTGAGTTCTAAATTCTCTCCTTTCCTTCTTCCCCACCAAATATTTTCATAATGGTAATGTGAAAGAAAACATAGAGAAAAAAATTATCAAAAAAAATTCTTTTGAAGGATGTTTTAATCCATATTCAGATACCATCAGTTTTTTCTTTGGGAATGGATAGCATTGTTCATGCTAAGTCCTTTAGATTGTTTCAGATCATTGTATTGATGAGAATAGCTAAGTCATGTACAGTTGATCATTTTACAATATTGCTGTAACTTTGTACACAGTATATTTCACTTTACTTCAGCTCATGTTAAGTCTTTTCCAGGTTTTTCTGAGAGTATATTGCACATCATTTTTTATCTCATAACAATATTCCATCATAATCACATACCATAATTTATCCAGCTCTTCTGCAGTTGATGAGTATCTCCTCGATTTCTAATTCTTTGCTCCCAGAAAAAAGATGCCGTAAATCTTTTTGTACACATAGGTCCTTTTTCTGTTTTAAAATGTCTTTTGTGATACAGACTTAGTAATAGTATTACTACCACCAAAAACATATGCATGGTTTTGTAGTACTTTGGGCATAGTTCTAAATTGCTCTAAAATTGCATCAATTGTATCAATTCACAACTCCACCAATAGTGCATTAATGTTTCATTTTCCCCATATCCCCTCCATCATTTGTTACTTTTCTGTCCTATCAGCTAATCTAATAAGTATAAAGTAGTATCTCAGAATTGTTTTAATTTTCATTTCTTCAATTAACAGTGATTTAAGGCATTTTTAAAAATATGGCTATAGATAGCTTTAATTACTTCATCTGAAAACTTCATATCTTTTGATCATTTATCAAGTGGAGAATGACTCATTTTTGTAAATCTAACTCAGTTCTCTATATACATGGGAAATGAGGTATTTACCAAAAAAACCAGCAGTAAATGAGATCTTTATCAGAGAAACTCAATTTTTTCCCACAGTTACTATATTTCCCTCTATCATATTCCTTTTCCACCTCATTGATTATAGTCTTTCTCTCCTTTTACACTGTCCCTCTTCAAAAGTATTTTGCTTCTGAGCATCTCCTCCCCAATTCTGTCTTCTCTTCTATCACCTCCCCTTCTCTTTTCCCTTTATCCTCTTATTTTCCTATAGAACAAGACAGATTTCTATACCCAGTTAACTGTGTAAGTTATTCTATCTTTGGACCAATTCCTTTGAGAGTAAGTTTTACTAACTCACCCTTACCTTCCTCTTTTCCCCTCCTCTGTAAAAGCCTTTTCATAATTCATACCATTCTACTTCTTCCTTTCCATTTCTGCAAGTTTATTTCTCTCTCACCCCTTACTTTTTATTATTTTAGATATTTCCCCTTCATAATCAACTCATACCTATGCGCTCTGCCTATATGTACTTCTAATTATCCTAATAATGAGAAAATTCTTAATGAGTTACAAGAATCATCCTCCTATATAGGAATGCAAAAGTTTAACCTTATTAAATCTCTTTAGTTCCCTTTTCCTGTTTACTTTTTTATGCTTCTCTTGAGTCTTATATTTGAAAGTCATTTTTTTTTAAATTCAGCTTTGGTCTTTTCATCAAGAATGCTTAAAAGTCCTTTGTTTCATTGAATTTCCACTTTTTTTCTTTGAAGGATTGTATTCATTTTTCCTGAGTAAGTTATTTTTGGTTGTAATCCTTGCTCCTTGGTACTCCAGAATATTATATTCCAAGTCTTTTTATCTTGTAATGTAGAAGCTGTTAACTCTTGTTTTATTCTGACTGTTGCTCCATGATACTTGAATGATTTCTTTTTGACTGCTTGCAATATTTTCTCCTTGAACTGGAAGTTCTGAAATTTGACTATAATATTCCTAGGAGTTTTTATTTGGGATTTATTTCAGCAGCTGATGGGTGGATTCTTTCAATTTCTATTTTACCTGCTGGTTCTAGAATATAAGGCAGTTTTCCTTGATAATTTCTTGAAAGATGATGTCTAAATTATTTTTTTTTAATCATGGCTTTCAGGTAGTCCAATAATTTTAAAATTAGCTTTCCTAGATCTATTTTCCCAGGTCAGTTATTTTTTCTTTCTTTTTTTTTCAGTTGTTTTTTCAATGAAATATTTCATGTTGTTTTCTTTTTTTGTTTGTTTTATTGTTTCTTGATTTCTCATAAAGTCATTAGCTTTCCTTTGCTCAATTCTAATTTTTAAGAAATTATTTTCTTCAGTGTGCTTTTTGTATCTCCTTTTCCATTTGGCCAATTCTATTTTTTAAAGTGTTTTTTTTTTCTTCAGTGAATTTTAGGGCCTCTTTTTAAATTTGATCACTTCTGCTTTTTAAGGTATTCTTCTCCTCATTGGCTTTTTATACCTCCTTTATCATTTGGCTTAGTCAGTGTATTAAGTTGTTATTTTCTTCAGTATTTTTAATTTTTCTATTTCTTAGCTGGTACCAGGAAATGACAAATAATCTTGCAATTAGCAAACCATCACCTGTTAAAAGATGAAATTTATTGTATTTTGTAAGTATAAAGAAGTGTAATGACATTAGTGGAATCATTGCAGTTCAGAGTAAATGTGTCAAATTTCACCCATTCTTCCACTAGTACTTAGCAAAGCTATAGAATAAATTTGTCTGATGATGGTGAAAGGAGCATAGGCATGATACAAAGAGAAACAAAATTATTCATTCTAACCCAAATATGACTTGAGTATAGAGGAGTTTCCACTCAGTTTGTTTTTTAAGAAAAGATAGATGTTGGAACAGCTAGATGGCACCGTGGATAGAGCACCAACCCTCAAGTCAGGAGAATCTGAGTTCAAATATTTCCTAGTTGTGTGACCCTGGGCAAGTCACTTAATCCCAATTACCTCAGCAAAAAAAAAAAAAAAAAAAGATAAAAGAAAAGATAGATGTTACTTTTTGCTGTGTTTATTAGGTATATATGGTTGTGATTCTAATTCACAAAATAATAGCAGCTTTTGTGTGTGTGTGTATATATATATATACACAGTGTATATGTGTGTATGTGTATGTGTATATATATATATATACACATATAACATAAATGTATGTATACCATTAAATATGTATATGCCATTAAATTATTTATGTATATGTATATATAAATATAAAATGCTCATTTGACCCACAAAATTCTGTAATATAAGTACTATTTAGTACCCCCATTTTACAGAAGAAGAAACTGAGACTGAGAAAGGTTAAGTGACTTGCTTAGGGCCATATGCTATAGCAGTATTCAAATTCAAGTCTTCCTGACCTCAAGTCTGGGGTTTTATTCACTGTACCATGTAGCTGCCTGATAAGACCTAAAATAGCCTGAGGTATGGATTGGCTTCAAATAATGGAAACATCATTTTGCCCTGCTTGTCAGGGAAAAGCAGCCTAGTCTTAGTGGCTTAGTGACTTCCAGTTAGGATGTGACTGAGAGCATGAATTGTCTGGAAAGGATAGTGCTCTTTCCCATTTAGGATGTATACCCCTGTATATAATGGATATTGTGAGGCAGGAAAAATGTTACTTGATATTTGTTTGGTTCTTCTACTTATGTAATTAAATTTTGCTTTAAATTCATGAATAATCTGATTTTATCTGTTGAAACAGAACGTTATATGAATTTGAATAGGTTCTAACCTAAAGAGTATTGGAATCATAGTGCAGTGTTTTGTTTTGTTTTGTTTTATTTGTGGAGAAAGAGATCATATTGTGAGGCAATAATATTACACATAATAATCTAATCTGAATCACAATACCCATTACCTCTACTAGCAAAGATAGCTAGATCCTGGGACTCCACTTTTATTGGTATAACTTTTTCTTTTCTTTTCTCTCACAGTCAGGAATGTTGTGGGAATCACCTTCTTTAATATTCTTTTAGAATAAATTATTTTAATCCATCTTACCTTCTCATCGTAATTTCACATGATCTTTTTTTGTCTGTTCTCTTTCTGAGATTCTTCTTTAAATTCCTTCTGTGTTTTAAATGACTAAAAACAGGTATGCAATTATATCTACGGTAGGTATGATATTAAGGCTATAGTAGATTTGTCATTTTCTTGCAACATGAAAATATTAAATAATTTTTAAAATTTCTATTGCATTCAAGTCTAAATCTATGTATTTTATATATAATATTCACAACATGCATGCCAAAGGCCCACTATGAGTCAGGAGAGATTAGTTAACTCCCCAACAACCAAGATGGTATATTTTCTTTAAAGGGCTCTGAGTACTTTATTATCTTAATTGGCACATTGCTAAGTCTTTAAACTATTTAATATGAGATGGATATACTGAATTATCAATTGGCTAATGCTGCTCCATGACTCTGACTGTCATGTCTAGCTTGGCATTGGTCAAAATGGAGGTCAAGAGATAATTGCTTCTCAATACCTTAATTTAGCTTCATATACATAGTCTTTGAACTTTATTGATAGCCCAATTCAAAGCCAAGGACTATAGTTTTATACTGAGTTTTGTTAATAAATCCTTGATTAGAAAATTCATTAGATTTCTGATTACATTCATGCTTCAAATACAAGATTGTTACCAAGTATTTTAGTTATGAGTATATAGAACAAAGGGTTTACTCAGTTCCATAGGGGTCAACATTGCTTTGTGAACAAAGAAATTAACAAATTCTTTGGAAGTCTGTTCATACTCCTAACTCCAGTGAACTCCAAATGGTACTAAAAGGATCAGACCAATTTAACCTTTTTTGTCTTTGTGCCATTGGTTCTTCCCAATTACATGTTGATAAACAAGATGGAGTGTCATAGCAAAGATCACAAAATTCTTCATATTTTTTGTAGCAACTATACCCTCAAAAATATAGTTCATTGAGGTTCTTTGGATATAAACAAATAGTCTTTCTCTGGATCAATACTCACTATCTATTAAGAACTGATGCAAATATACCAGAAAGAAACTTTGCCAAACCAGCATATGCTAATTGACATTTCAGACCAGCTTCTTCTAGCCAACCAAACACTTTGATTAGTTTTTCCTCATATTCTTCCAAGGTCTTTCAATAGACAATGGGAACTTCTGGCTGATATGGTTGCCTGAATGAAGACAGATGACATGACTCTCACATACCAACTCCAAGAAAAGCCTGAAATTCACGCCAGATCGATTAATGAGTAAGATATATATTGAAAAACTAGAGTATATGACTTTTTCCAATTCAAAACTGTACAAAAAGTCAATCAGGAGCCATTGGGCAAAAGAAAACGGTGTCAGCACAGGCAGACAAGACTAGCCTACCATTATACCCAATGCTGTCCCAAAGACTCTGCAAGGTTTTATGACTAGAGGGAGCAAGAGCAGAGGAACCCCTGAGAAAGTCCCAAAGAGTGGATCTTGAAAGCTCATACAACAAACAAAGACATCTCAGGTTCCTAGTATATTTGAAGCCCCTGGCCATTTGTACTAAGATGTTTTAGAAGATCCTGAAGATCCAATGCTCTGAACCTCAAAGATCTAAAAGGGGTTAATTTTGGGAGTGAAAATTAATACAAAACCCAGGGGAACCCAGGGTGAGACCAATAGGACAAATAAGCCCACCCAAAGTTCAGTAAGGGGTAAATCCCCATCTTGATAAAAAGCCTCAATTTAGAAGCTAAAGCAAGAAATGAGTAAATCTAAGAAAACACAAAACGGTATGAACAAATTGTTGTTGATGTTGAGGCCCTTAAATAAAAATGGGGGGAGGGGAATCAACAACTTCATGAAACAGTAAAAAATACTAGCACAAACTCAAAAGATTATAAAGAAAAAAAATTAAGATAACTAATTTTTAAAAATTGGTTCAGAAAATAATTTGTCAAGAAGAAATAATTTTGAAAGTACTGGATTTCTGAAAACAATAATTTTTTTAAAAGCTATATATTTTATTTCAAGAAATAATGAATGAAAACTGTTCAGATCTATTAAAAACAAAAAACAAAGTGAATATAGAGAGAATTTGTTGATTATTTTCACTTTTAAGAAATAAAAGGAAAAGAGAAGAACTGGCAATAGAGAAGCCAAAGTCCAGAGGCTTCATATCAAAAAAAAAAAAATTGCTACAGTCCCAGAATGAAGCAGTTTGAGTACCAAGAAATCACAGTAAGTATCACATTACTTTTGACAGGACTGGTAGAATTTACAGTGAATGAGAGATCTTGGAATACAATAGTCAGAAAGCCAAAAGATGTATGCTCACAATCATAAATACTAACCTGTAAAGCTAATTGTGTGTATGTGTGTGTATGTGCACACATATGTGTATGTACAAAAAATAGACCTTTAATAGAGAAAAAGACATTCAAACATTTCTGACAAGAAAAGACCAGAGCTGAATAAGACATTGAAATACAAACTCAGGAGTCAAGAGAATCCATCAAGGTATATTTATTTGAGAAATTGGGAAGAGTTGTATGATGACATAATGTTAACATTCAGATAAGCAGAGAAGGAAAAAATGTCCCTTGAAAAGATATCAAGAAAGGTAAACACTGAAAGCAGAATACTTGGGATGGATCTATTTATAAACTCTGATCAATGTAATAACCAACTACATTTCCAGAGGCCCTTTGACAGAGAAGCAAAAGACTCAAGGTGTAGAAAGAAAAATATATTTTTGACTATAGCTCCTTTATGTATTTGTTATAAGTTCTTTTCTTTCTTTCAGCTTTTATTTGTAGGGAAGGAATTTAAGGATATGAAAAGATTAGACTTAATGATGCCAGCAAAAAAAGAACAATTAAAGTATTTTTAAAATCCACAAAAGGAAAAGAAGGAATTCAAAGGGAAATACAAACAGGACAGGTCTGAAAGTAATGTATGGAATCCTTAAATACCTTTTTAAAAAAAAGCAATTATTAGGAAAGGAAGATGCACAGTCTCATATACAATTTTTTGTGTGTGTTCATCTATGTGTATAGAAATGCTTCATAATGAAAGCAAAGTAAAAAATTTAAGCTTTTAGTAAATGTGTCAGATACTATACTAAGCACTGAAGACACAAAGAAAGGCCAGAATAAAAATCCCTTCCTTTAAGAAGCTTGTCTTATAGAAGAGGGAAACAATATGTAAACAACTGTGTACAACAAAGATATGTACAGAATAAATTGTAGATGATCTTATTAAGGAGGATGAGCAAAAACTTCTTGCAGAAAATGAGGTTTTAATTAGGACTTTAGGGAATCTAGGAAAAGAAATGAGGAGAAAAAATATTAAGGCATAGAGGAGAGTCAATACAATTACAACCAATAGATGGACTCTGTTCTGAGAAAAAACAAATAGACCAGTGTTTAAATTACAGAATATGTAGGTGAGAGATCATATGAAATGAGAGAAGGGGGTAAGGATTGGAATGCCAATCATAGGATTTTATATTTGGTCCTAGAAGCAGTGGGTTGTTTATTGAATAGACTTGAATCTATTCAATTGAAAGACTTGAATAAAGGAAGCCAACCAAAAGTCTATTTTAATAGCCAAAGTATAATATGATAAGAATCTGTATCATAAATGAATATGTGAATGAAGAGAAAAGGCACATATTAACCTGCTTCAAAGGTAGACATGGTAGTATTTGGCAACAGATTGGATTGAGAAGTGAGTAGAACTAAACCATAGAGGATGAAAGTATCACATCATAACCTTGGGAGGCTGGTAGTACTGTGAATAATAACTGGAAGTAGGGGGGAAAGGAGGATTGGGGAGGGGAAAGTTATTCTGTTTTGAACATGTCATGTTTAAGATGTCTGTGGGACATTCAGTTTGAGATATCAAATAAGCAGTTGGTGGTGCAGGCTGGAACTTGGGTTGGATAAATAGATTTGAGAATAATCCGCATAGAAATACTAATTGAATCTATAGAAACTAATGAGCTCACCAAGCAAAACAGTATAAAGGGGTAAGAGAAAAGGGTCTGAGAGCCTTGGATTGTGTTTTGTTTTAAATGTTTACTACTGTGAATAGCTTTCTGGAGAGGGGTTAGAGAAGAGACATATTTGGAATGATAAGGAAACAATCAATAAAAAACAAGATTTTTTAAAAAAGGAAATATTAGTTGGCAAGCTGACAAATACTCGATTTTTATCATTACAATTTTAACCACTAGAAAACCTGTTATCTAGAGCCTGCTATATATCTTTGGCTGCATATGACTAGGGGAAGATGCAGCCAAGGGAACTTAAGAGACTCTCACAATCCTGCTTTCCCTCCTCTGGATAACATTCAATGCTCTTCCTAATATCTGATGTCCAAAATTCAATATCCTTCCTAATATCTGATAATTAGAACTAAACAAAATATATAATTACTGGTAGTCTAATGTTGCATTAACTATTTTGGCTCCCATAAACCTTCACAATTCACCTGCAATTTATCTTTTTATGCTTATTAAACATTAATCTCCTTCATACACTCTATTTCTTGGTAACCTGGACCACTTGTTTTCCACCAGCCATAACATTTCATTTCTGTTCTTGAGTTTTTATATAGATTCTTACTCATACTTACAGCAAGGGATAATAGTACTGAAAAAGTAGATAAAGGTCAGATCATGAAAGGCTTTAAAAAGTCAAAAACAGAATTTTATAGTGTTCCTAGAATAATAAGGAACCCCTAGAGTTTATTGACTGGAGGGGAAAGGTGACATAATATCTGCATTTTAAGAAGATAAATATTATAGCTGAATGGAAAGAGAATTAAATCAGGGAAGCTAATTAGGTTACTGAAATAGTCTAGGAGTAAGGTGACAAGTTCTTGCAGCAGCAGGGTGGTTGACAGTGTCAGAGGAAGCAGGGAATATATGTAAGAAACTGAAAAAAACATTTTGTAATATAATGAGGTCATTTAAATACACCAGCACTTCTAATATGGTGGCATGTTTGCCACCACTTTCTCCATAAATAATTGAAATGTCTTTGGTACCTTTGAGATTCCTTGAGGCATATTTTTAAAATGAGAAACCACATTAGCCAGATAAAGTTATCTTTGTTTTCTGCCCTTAAGATATTGTAGGACTTCGTAAATGCAGTACTGGAAACTATTGTCTGCGAAGTACCTGATCCAAACAGATCCTGAATCGTGGCACATTGTACTGGTACATTCTAGTTGCTCAGGCTTCACTAAACTTCTTTAGTAAAACCATTGAGGTAGGACACGTGGACTTTTCAACTCTGATGCTGCCATTTATTAATTGTTTCAAAGGATTTCTGAGGTCTTTTGTATCCGAGTTTTTCTATCTCCTGAAATAGACTTACTCTTCAATTGGCTGGGAATTGTTGACCAGGCACCCATTACAGCCTACTCATATAATGGCAATATATTGTTCTTCAAATTGTTTGTTCCTCACATATAGTGAATAAGACATTGGATTTGAAGTGGGAAAGATATAGATTGAAATCCTGCCTCAGCCTCTAGCTATATGGTTTTGGCAAATTGCATAACCATTGTGTGCCTTATCTATAAAATGTGTTTCGTTATCTATAAAATGAGAAAACTCAATAGGTTCTAAGGTCCTTTTTCCAAAATCTATAAATATGATTCCCTTCCTTAGCCATGAGAGACTGGACAATTATGGATCCACTGCTCAGATGGAAAAGTCAGTGTTTCCAGTGTTCTCTGTCATTATTAGTTTCTGTCTTCCTTCAGGCTTTCACATAGAATACATGTATTACCATAACAGTGTCCAATTGGATTCAAGTCTGTGTCATTCCATATTTTGCTAATACTTTGAAAATATTAGAGTTGGTTCCAATAAATGTTTAGATGCCAGAGATATTTTCTGGCTCTGCATACATTGGAGCCACAATATCTCCTCTCTGATTTCTATAGCTTTCTAGAAAGGCTTCTATAGGGAATTTGAAGTTCATACTAGTGTAGTCCAAATATGGCTAGTACTTCTCATATAACTTGTATAATCATGGCCTTTGCATAGACTGAAAGATGACCTTTGTGAAGAATTTTTATAGAGGTAGTGAAATGCCATCATCACTTGTGATCCACTCTAACATAGCAGAACACTGTTTTCAATTCCCAAAACAGCACTTAACAAGATCCCACAAGCCAGGTAGAATAGGTAGGATATGACTTGACTTTGACAAGGCCTAAGATTGCCCTTATCCTCAACCACTCAGATCTTCTCTTGTTCTTTCAGTGGTCTTCAAGTTCAGATATACTAACTCCAGATTCTCCACTAGAGTACATTCAGCATATTTAATCCATCAATCAGTATTTATTTAATGCCTACTATTTGTCAGGCATTGAATTAAACACTGGTATATGAAAGGAGGTAAAAGACAATCCTTGCCCTTTTAAAATTGAATGGGGGAAACAACAGCAAACAAATATATACAAAGCAAGTTATATATAGGATAAATAGAAAGTAACTAACAGAAGGAAGGCACTGGAATTAAGAAGGATTGAAGAAGGCTTCTAGTAAAAGAAGAAAATTTAGGTCCTTAAAAGAAATAAGGGAGGTCAGTAGTCAGAGTTGAGGAAAGAGAGCATTTCAGGCATAGGTGACAGAGGAAGGAAGGAAGGAAGGAAGGAAGAAAAGAAGCAAGGAAGGAAGGAAGGAAAGAAAGAAGGAAGGAAGGAAGGAAGGAAGGAAGGAAGGAAGGAAGAAACGGAAGGAGAGAAGGAAGAAAGGAGGGAAGGAGAGAAGAAAGAAAGAAAGAAAGAAAGAAAGAAAGAAAGAAAGAAAAAAAGAAAGAAAGAAGGAAGGAAGGAAGAAGGAAGGAAGAAGGAAGGAAGGAAAGAAAGAAGGAATAAAGAAAGAGAACAAAAGAAAGAAAGAGAAAAGAAATAAAGAAAGAAAAAAAGAAAGAAAGCCTAGAGTCAAGAAATGGAGTGTCCTGTTTGTTGATCTACTAGGATGCCATCATTACTTTCAAAGAGTATGTGTCTGGGCATAAAGTATAAGAAAACTGAGAAGATAGAAGGAAGTTAGACTATGAAGGGCTTTATGAACCAGAGTATTTTGTATTTAAAACTGAAAGCAATAGGGAGAATATGACTTGACTTTATTAAGTAGTGTATGGTGATGTGGTCAGGTCTGCTCTATAGGAAAATCATTTAGTGGTCAAATGGAGGATGGATTGAAGTAGGGGAAGATATGAGGCAGCCAGATTCATTACAATAGTTCATGCAGGAGATGATGGGGACTTGCACTAGAGAGTGGCCATGTCAGAGGAGAAAAGGAGATATACTTAAGAGATGTTGCAAAGGTGAAATCAATAAGTCTTGTCATAAATTTTATATGGAAAATGAAAGATAGTGAAGCGTCAAGATGATTCCCATGTTGGAAGCCTGAGGGTCCAGGAGAATATTATGATCTCTTCTACAGTGATAGGAAAGTTAGGAGGAGAAAAGGATTTGTGGGAAAGATAATAAGTTCCATTTTAAACATATTAAATTTAAATTCTCTGCTGGATTTCCAGTTCAAGATGTCAGAAAGGCAGTTGGAGATGCAAAATATGGCAGCCATATTATAAAGGTTAAGAAGATAGTAAAAAGTGGTGATACATATTACAGACAACATTTTTAAGTAGTTTAGCTACAAAAGCCAGAAGAGATGTAAGACAATAGTTAAAGGGGATAGAAATATACAGTGAGGACAAGGAAGACACGGGCATATTTGTAGGCAAGAGGGAATGAATAATTAGACAGGAAAAGGTTGAAAATAAGTGAGATTGTGGAAGGGACAATCTGTTGGAAGAGACAGGATGTAATTGTTTCACTTGAACAAGTAGAGGGGTTAACCTTGATGAGGAATAAGGCCACTTCATCATATGAGAAAGAGTGAAAGTGGATGAATTGGCAAAAATCATCTAAGTGATAGGAGATGAGAGAGCTCATGTTGAATGTTGAAAATCATGTTTTTTTCTGTAAAGTATTAGGCAAAAAATGAAAAGGTTTGGAATAACCACTATGGAGAGTTAGAATGATGAGTTGATAAAGGAACTATAGTAGGATTGCCTAGTCAAGGATGTGTAACATGTTGTGATTATTCAAGTCACCTATGTAGCCAACTAAAGGTAATTCTTTTATGGGCTCTGAAATAGTTCTTTTGAATTGAGGCTGCTTTGACATCAACTTCCAAACTTATTTCCCATTTTTGGAAAGAAAGATTTGCCCACAAGTTCATTTCACAGAAGATCTGAATAAAACTCCTGAAGTAGAGTCTTGGTGGTCAGGGTATCCTTTCAATTGACTTCAGAGGCTCATACTTAGGAAGACTAGGCTTATAGTTAGTTCCATACTCTTGGAATCCTAGGAGATTATTTTATTTTACTTCAGAATGATCCTCTTGTTGCTAGTAATCTCTCTGCCAAATCAGTTGTATTAATTCCTTCATCTGGCAAAGCTATAGCTGCATTGGTAACAAGACATTGTGGAGTGAAAGTATTCAGTATTTTGAAGCTAGAAATTCATTAGAGACAAATTTATAATATTTTGAGCATCTCTACTTAGAAAAAAGAGATTCAAGAGATCAAAAATCTGTTCTGTTTTTGAAACTTTCTTTGACCCTTGCAAGCCATTGCCCAGTAATAATTTATGTGACTCCATATGAATTATGGATACAATTGCACAATTAAAATTTAAAGGAGTTACAAAGTTAGATATCAGTTTAGATTCATCAAACAGAAAAATTCAAACATTCAGTTCACTCTGAAGAATTATTTTCCTAAAACTATTCAATCTGGTTAAAGGTGGAGAAACTCAATCAATAAACATTTATAAAGTGACTGCAATGTGCCAGGCATTGTGTAAAATGCTAGGGATATGAAGAGGCAAAAGACAATTCTTGTCCTCTAGGATCTCACAAATATTATGGGGGAAATTAGGAAATATTATAATATATAATAACAAGATATATATAAATATAATATAATAAGAAATATAATAGCAAGCAAAAATATGTACAAACAAGTTACATGGAGCATAAAAATTAAATAATTGAAATAGGTGGAGCCACTAGAATTAAGAGATAGGAAAAAACTTCCTGTAGAAGATGAGATTTTAGTTGAGACTTAAAGGAATCCAGGAAAGCCAGTAGGCAGAGATGAGGAGGGAGAGCATTCTAAGCATGGGGACAGACAGAGAGAATATTCAAAGGTAAGAGTTGGGGTGCCTTGTTCATGGGAAAATAAGAAGGCCCTTGTCATTGCATGGAAGAGTATGTTGCAAAGAAAGAACAACCACTCTTTATTGGATTAACTAAGAGCAGTTGTTAGGATGGCTTCTTGGACTGATCAAACCTTTTTTGGAAAAGCTTTCATTAAGAATGAAGCAAAAAGACTTCAGTGTAGGGCAGTGTTTCTTCAGAATTTTAAAGTAAAGATGGTTTTTCTTCATATCACATCAAGGACTGAAAAAATATGATTTCTCAGATCTTATGAAAAGTCAGGGGGAAAGGAGGGAATGAATTTTACTGTGCTTCTAGTATCATATACCATAATACACAGTCCGCATAAATACTTGAATCATCTTGACATGGCACATGCCTTCCACATGCACTGCATTTTCCTTTGTAGTAGCTTCTCCAATCTTAACACAAAATTAAAGATCATCATACCCTCTTGCTTAGGGAGAGCAATTTCACATAAATACTTTCTATACTGCCAAACTGGCAATCCAGCACTTTCAAAAGTTTTTTAAAAATTGTTATATTTATCCAACCTCTAAGGACTTCAATAATCACTTACAATTCTCATTCCTGATGTTTTGTTATATCTGTAACTCATCAGTTGCAGGAAATCATTAGTCAAGAAACAAAAGGTTTCTCAATTTAAAAAAAAGTTGCTTTTGTGTTTATGTTAGATTGTATCACTGTTTTGGGAAGCATAGGTAATATCATTATTCTTCCTCTTTCCTTGGCTGATATATTACATAGCTCAACATGTTTTCAGCATGGTGCAAAGCTTATTCAAAAACATCTTCAATCTACTCACTTTCTCATTCATAAAATGGAAGATGATAGTAAAATGAATGGGAAACCAGAATTCAATAAAATTATTTACAAGAAGCGCACTTAAAACAGAAAGAGCCATATAGAAATAAAATAAAAGGGCTCAAACAAAAAAAAATTATACTTTTCACGTTTTTACTAAAGTTTTTTTACAAAAAGACTAGGATAGCAATTTGACTTCACATAAAGAAAGAATAAAAATAGACCTAATTAAAATATAAATGGGTACTATATTTTTCAGAATAGTACCATTGATAATAAATTAATAGCCACACTAAACATATGATGTTGGCTCTACCAATCCAAAATTTGATTTGAGCTGTTATTTTAAAGGATTTTTTTTAGGGAAAACTTGGGAGAGTTTAGCTGAGTTTCTGCCTTTATTTCACCATCTTGACTTTGACCTAAACCATAATATATTTAAAGAAAAAAGAGAAGAGAACAAGAATAGCATTTTAGGTCAATATAACAGAAAAGTCTGAAAATATATGCAATGTACCAGCCTTGTGGACCTTTCACCTATACAAAGGGATGTTAATCAGAATGCCTTCTCATTTTTCTTTTTTGGACCCATGAATGTTCTTTGTAATTTTGCAATATCCACTTTTTATTTGTTTGTGTGTTTCTTTCTATTTGGATTGTTCTTAAGTCATTGTGTGTGTGTGCGTGTGCATGCGCGTGTGTGCGTGTGTGTATTTGGCTCTGCTTTCTTAACTCTGCATCAATTCATGTAAATATTTTTATGCTTCTCCATATTCATCACATTCATAATTTCTTACAACATAGTGATATTCTAAAGGAATAAATGGAATCCATGTAATTTTTAATTAGGCAATTCTGTATTTTTTATCCTTTTTTTTCAAATAGTTTGCATAGTATTGGAATTAATTGTTCAATAATTGAGAATTCACATGTAAATCCATCTGGCTCTGGAGATTTTTTCTTAGGGAGTTGATTGATAGCTTTTTCAATTTCTTTTTTCTAAAATGAGACTGTTTAAGAGATTCATTTCCTCTTCTGATAATCTGGGCAATCTATATTTTTGTAAGTATTCCTCTATTTCACTTAGATTTTCAGCTTTATTTATATACAGATGGGCAAAATAACTCCTAATTATTGCTCTAATTTCCTCTTCCTTAATGGCAAGTTCTCTCTCTTCATTTTCAGTTTGATTTTCTTTTTTCCTTTTTCTAATCAAATTAACTAAAGGTTTATCTATTTTGTTGTTTTTTCATAAAACCAACTCTTAATTTTATTTATTAATTCAATAGTTTTCTTACATTCAATTTTATTAATCTCCCCTTTTATTTTCAGAATTTCAAATTTAATATTTAAGTGGGGGGCTTAATTTGCTCTTTTTCTAACTTTTTTAGGTGTATGCCCAATTCATTGATCTTCTTTTTCTCTATTTATGCAAGTACAAAACTTCTCCTAAGAACTGCTTTCACTGCATCCCATAAATTTTAGTATATTGTCTCATTATTATCATTCTCTTGGATGAATGTCTATGATTTGTTGTTTCACCCACGCATTCTTTAGGATTTGATTGTTTAGTTTCCAATTAATTTTTGGTCTATTTTCTCTGGCCTTTTATTACATGTAATTTTTATTTCATCATGATCTGAAAAAAATGCATTTACTATTTCCTCCTTTCTACATTTGATTTTGAGGGTTTTATGCCTTAATATGTTGTCAATTTTTGTATAGGTTCCATGTACTTCTGAGAAAAAGTATATTCCTTTCTGAATCCATTCAATTTTCTCCAAAGATCTATCATACCTAACTTTTCTAGAATTCTATCTACCTCCTTAATTTCTTTCTGATTTATTTTGTGGTTTGATTTACCTAGTTCTGAGAAAGCAAGGTTGAGATCCCCTACTAATATAGTTATGCTGTCTAATTCCTCTTGCAGCTCTCTTAACTTCTCTAGGAATTTGGATGCTATACCACTTGGTACCTCTATGTTTAACATTGATAATACTTCATTATCTATGGTACCTTTTAGCAATATGTAATTTCCTTCCTTATCTCTTTTAATTAGATGATTTTTGCTTTTGCTTGATCTGAGATCAGGATCACTACCCCTGCTTTTTTTCCCCCCTTACTTCAGCTGAAGCATCATAGATTCTGCTCCAGACTTTACTCTGAATGTATTACTCTGCTTTAAATGTGTTTCTTATAAACAACATATTGTAAGATTTGGGCTTTTAATCCAGTCTGTTATCTGCTTCCATTTTATGGAAGAGTCATCCCATTCACATTCATAGTTAAAGTTACTAATTCTAGTTTTCCCACCATCTTGTTTTCCCCAAGTTATACTTTTCTCTTTCCTTTCCTCCTTTCTTTTTTCCCTATATTTTGATTCTGACAGCCACCTCCCTCAAACAGCTGTCCCCTTTTACAGCCCTTCCTCCTTTATTATATATTTCCTCTTGTACTTCTATTCTCCCTTCTATTAGCTTTCCCCTTTCCTTTCCCCTTTCTCCTTTACCCTCTTACTTCACTATAGGGTGAGGCATTTGTTTTTGGCTTTTTTGCCTCTTCATGAGATGTAATTTATCCCATTTTAACTCCATTTACCTCTTCCTCCAGTATATTCACCTTTCATCCTCTAGTTTCTTTTGTATATCATCACAATGAGACCAAATTATACCTGTACCCTCTAAGTATACCCATAACAGAGATACAGATCTCAAGATTTAAACATATCACCTTCTCATATAGGGATGTGAGCTTTTTAAGTTTTAAAAGAAAGTTCTTTTTTTCTTTCCTTTTTACCTGTGCTTTTCTTGAGTTTTATATTTGAAGATAAAATTTTTTGTTCACTTCTGGTCTTTTCATCAGAAATAAATGAAATTCACCTGTTTCATTGTATGTCCATCTTTTTCCATTAAAGATAATGCTTAATTTTGCTGGATAGTTGATTCTTGACTATAAGCCAGGTTTCTTTGCCTTTTGGAATATCAGATTCCAGGCCCTTTGATCCTTTAAAGTGGAAGTTGTTAGGTCCTATGTATTCCTGATTGTGGGTCCTTGATATTTGAATTGTTTCTTTCTGGCTGCTTGGATTTTCTTTTTGATCTGATAATTCTGAAATTTAGCTCCAATGTTCCTTGGAGTTTCCATTTTGGGGTCTCTTTCAGCAGGTGATGAGTGAATTTTTTCAATGGCTATTATGCCCTCTAGTTCTAAGACAATGACAGTTTTCCTTGATGATTTCCTGGAAGATGATGTCTAGGGTCTTTTTTTCATCATGGTTTTCAAGTAGCCAATAATTCTTAGATTTTCTCTCTTGCATCTATTTTCCAGGTCAATTGTATTTCCAATGAAGCATTTTATATTTTCTTCTATTTTTTTCTTTTCTTTTCTTTTCTTTTCTTTTTTTTTTTTTTTTGGTTTTGACTGATTCTTGAAGTCTCATTGAGTCATCCACTTCCATTTTTTAGTGAATTGTTTTCTTCAGTTAGGTTTTTTTTTAAACCTCCTTTTGCATTTGGCCAATTGCATTTTTAAATGAGGTGTTTTGTTCATTGGATTTTTTCCATTTTACAAATTCTGTTTTACAATGAATTGGTTTCTTTTTCAAATCTATTTTGTAAAAAAGTTATATGATTTTTTCATTTCATTAAATCTATTTTTAAGGGCCTTTCTTCACTTTCCTTTTCCAAACTCTCTTGCAAAATTCTCATTTCCTTTCCCCATTTTTCTTCTAGCTCGCTTTCAATATTCTTTTTGAATTCTTGTAAGAGAACCTTGTGAAATGGGAACCAATTCATTTCATCTGTTGGAGCTTCATCATCTCCAGATGTTTTGAGGTTTTGTTCTCTGTTTGGGGTTTGAGGTCTGTTCTCTGTCTCCATAAAAGTTATCTAAGGTCAGAATTATTTTTGCTTTTTTGCTTACTTTTTTAAAGGTTGAAGTCTGCAACCTTAGGGCAAAGGAGAGATTGTCCAGTAGAGGACCATAGTTAGGGGGGAACTCTGGGAAAGGTATACTTGAAGCAAAGATACTTACAGCAGGGTGTTTACACAGTGTGATTGATGAAATAATGGTTTTCTAGCAAACATATACTTAGTTGGCTACTCTACTCAACTACTCTCGTTGGCATATAGTCAGTATGGTATATTGATGTAATGGTTCTACAGTTGGCACATGCTCAGTGTGCTGTAGTGATATAACCATACTAAGGTATTTAAGGGCTGAGAGGACTGGAGATCAGTGTGTGCTTAAGTTCGATCTCAGACTCTCAGACTCCAGACTCCATCCTTGACCAGCCTCATGGTGGCTCTCCTGCCTTCATCACTTCTCCACTTAAGACCAAGGCTTATCCAGAGATCCTCCAGAAAGCTAGTTCCAGATATTGCATTGTCCCAAGCTTCCTGTACAGGTGATAGTGGCTTTACACTGCCCTGGACCTGTGATGCTGACTTCCTTCCAGCCCTGAGTGGGTGTGGCCTAGTCCTATGTTATTCTGGGGTTCAGAGATTCACTATTTGCTTTTTGTATTTGTGTTGGTTGTCTCACAGCTAATTTACTGATCCACTGGCTTCTAACCAGGACAGCTTAGCCAATAGCCCTTGTATATTAGCTAAGCTCCTTCTGGTAGATTCCCTAGTGCGGGGAAAAACACACTGACCTGGGTTCCTTCACTGCTCCTGTATTCGGCCACTTCTTCCTACCCCCTTCGGTTCTTCCAAATATCTTCTGCTGGAAATTTGTTACACTCCAAATATTTGTGGGTTCTTTTCATCCAAAACCAGTTCAGAAGTTTGTTCTGGTATTGATCTGAGAGAAATCAGGAAGAACATAGATAAAGACCTGTCTACTTTCAGCCATTGGCTTCACCCTCCTCTGAATTCATGTAATTTTTTAACCATTTCTCAATCAATAGGTATTTATTTTGTTTCCAATTCTTTGCTATAAGGCAAAGTAATGCTATAAATATTTTAGTGCATATGGAAATATAAGCTGTTAGTAGATATTCTTGGTTAAAGGGTATAAACATTTTGATCACTTTTTTGAAAGAATTCCAAATTACTTTCCAAAATGATCATATAAATTTATAATTTCACCAACAGTGCACTAATGTACATATTTTCCTACACCCACTTCAGCATAGTTTCCTCTGCCTTCATTATATCTTCCTGATTTCATCAATTGATCCTACCAGTCCCATTGCCCCTGTATCTCTTCTCCATTTCTAAGTTACACTCCATGACTAAGATTTTATGAATTGCCTATGACGTGTTAAACATTGAAGATAAAAAGAAAGGCAAAGATAGTTCATGTTCGCAAGCATTTTACAATCTAATAGTGGTTGTAGAAAAACAAAAAGCAGTCAAACTAGATTCCTTTATTTCCTCTCCACTTTTTTTTCTAACACCAGCGATTCTTAAACTGGAGTCCATGAACTTGGTTTTCTTTTTAACATTTTGATCACTATCTAAATATAATGAATTTCTCTTTTAATCCTACATATTTTATTTTATATATTTCAAAGCATTATTTTATGAAGGCATTCATATGCTTCATAGCTAAAGAAATCTATGGCACCAAAAATTTTATGGCCCACCCTCTCATTGTAAATCATCAGTTGTCTGACTTCTAACCTCATTATTCAACTGAAACTCATCTTTCCAAAATTACCAATGATCTCATTTACTGAATTGAATGACATTTTATTAATCCTGAGTCTTGACCTATATATGTGTGTGTGTGTGTGTGTGTGTGTGTGTATGTGTATGTGTGTGTGTGTAAACAAATAGACATGTACCCATACATATATATGGAACTAAATTACTGAATCATCAATTGCTCATCAGACATTTTAAAATAAATGTCCCATAACATTTTCTCAAACTTAATATATCTCTAAAAGAATTCATGATATAGATATATATATATATAATGTGTATACACACACACACACACACACACACACACACACACTCACTCAATTTTCCCCTCTCCTAAACATTATATTACTGTTTAGAGCATCACTACCTTTCTGTTCACCCAGAATGTTAACTTGGTGCCATTTTCCATTTTGTACTGTCACCCCATATGTCCAATCTATTGACAAATCTTGTTATTTTTATTTTTACATCATCTCATATATATATATATATACATATATATATATATACACACACATATATATATCTATATCTATATACACACATATATCTATACATAGCTATACATACATGCATATATACATGTATATACACTTGAAGTAGGGTGGTAGTTATAGTAGTGTGTGTGTGCTTCAAGTTTTTATCACCTCTCTCTCAACTATTGCAATGGCTTACCAATTGATCTATATGCCACAAGTTTTTCCTTACTTCAAAAAATCCTCCAATCTACTGCCCTGGTGACATTCTGAAAGCATAAGTTTGATGACTTCCTTTCTGTGGTATGACATCAGTTTCCTGAAGCAGCTCCTTTTACCCTAACATAGCTTTCTTATCACACACAAACCCCACACATTTTCTTCCTTAATAACCTTTTGGATAAAGCTTCCTTCCTCACAAAATCTGATCAGTTCCAGCTTCTCTGATTTAGCTTCGTCACTTAGAGCCAATAAAAATTTAAATCATGTGCTATTTGGGTCTCTCAGATGTGACCCAAGATCATGCAAATCACAATACTTGTTGACTGACCAGATAGGTTTCCAGATATAGATGAGGAGTATTGTGTCCAAAGAAGTTATTTACCACTGAATGTCCTTGCTTTGTTAGGGATCATTGTTAAATGTTCAGTGACTCATGACTGATTAATTTCTTCACAACATCAAACCCAGACTAACAGCCATGTTTATCATTCTCAAGAAACTCTAGCATCTCCCTCTTGCCTCTAGGATCAAATGCAAAGTCCCTGGTTTAACATTTAAAATTCTTAATGATCTAGTGCCCTCCTATCTTTTCTATTTTCTTATTTTTCTCTCCACACATTCTAAAATCCAGGTCTAGTGGCTTATTTGTTCCTCTCAGCACAATACTCCATTGTTTATCTGTATATCAATCAATCAATATATACAGCTAAACAATGGAGTATTGTATATATATATATATATCTTTTGCCTTCCAGTCAATACTCAGAAAGCTTTCTCTCTTTCTCTTTGCCTATGCCTTTTAGTTTTCCTACTTCTCTCAAGTCTTAGTTCAAATCTCAAGTGCTATATTAGGACTTTTCCAGTTTTTTTTCAACTACTGATGACTTCCCCTATGTCACATTGACTGTATACATATACCTAGTTATTTACAAATAGGTCCCCCACTGGTTTGTAAACTCCTCGAGGGACTAATTTTTATCTCTCTTTGTATCTCTAGTGTTTAGCATAGTGTCTAGAACAAAGTAATTAACAATTTTTTTTTAGTTGAGTTGTAACCTAATTTTGCATCCAGCTATTTTAAAAATTACACCATTTATGATTTGTGATTGAATAAATGGAAAAGCATTTATTAAGCCCTTGCTATGCAGAATCAACACTTTAAAATTTTGGTGTCCTTTGCACAGACAGCAAAGAGATCGTCAGTCAATACTTAAAGAATTAAATTAAAGAATTAAAAAAAGTAATTCAAGCTATTAATTAAAAGATCAAATACTGAAGCTGAACCTTAAACACTTTAGATACATAAGGAGATGATGAGACTCTTTGAAAAAGACCCTATTAGGAAATTTTGAAGAGAAAAAAAAACAGCAGAGAATGAGATAGTATTTTTGAAACAATGAACATATTTTGAAAATAAAAAACTTCATAAAAATGAATTAACTATTACATATATTTCCTATACTTTCAGCATCTATAAATTGAATTTATTATTATTTTTTATTCTCATAGGCCATCTACTTGGACTATCTCATGATGATTCTAAATTCTGTGAAGACAATTATGGTTCCATGGAAGATAAACGCTTAATGTCTTCTATTCTAACTAGTATTGATGCTTCCAAACCCTGGTCCAAATGTACTTCAGCAACCATTACAGAATTCTTGGATGATGGTCATGGTATGTATTGTTTCAATTAAACCCATTTAGTTCCAATTAACATTTATTATTTTACGTCCATGTAATTTAAATTTTTCAGTACATTCAATTTGAGTTAATCATTGCAATAGAGGATAATGGAGGAAAAATAAAATACTAACGTCATTGGTTATATAATGATGATAATTTTACTTTTGGGTTGAAAAATTTGAAGGTAATCAGCAAATACCTCAATATTACTTTAAAAGATTGGATTTTATTCTCATCTTCACCACTGTCTTCCTTTGAGACTTTTTGCAGATATCAGAGAATCACATTAACTAAAAGTTGCTAGGGACTTTCAAAACTACGTAACTCTACCTATTTCTAAGTAATGATCTATTTTATAGCATGACAGATATGTGGACATTTAGTTTTTGTTTGAAGAGTTCCAATGAGGCACTTAATATATATTCATTCAATTGAACTGAAGTAAAAATTAACCCATCAGTAACTATGGTTTAGGTATGGTCTCTCAACAGTTCTGAATCTACTTAAGTATACTTGTCACTGAAACCACATCTACCCATTATTAAATATGCTTTGAAGCTGCTATCTCAAATAATGAATGCAGTCTCAAAACTCAAGGGATACTTTTGAAAGGTTATAGGATATGTTTTCTAATGCTATACAATTCAAGTTCTCATCTGTGTACTTATGTCTATACTCAGCATTCAATCTCAATTTAATTTAATTAGCTTTTTAGAAAGAGGTATTTACTAAGCTGATATAGCAAGAGTATTACTTTTAAAAAATTCCCCTACTCTTCTCCCAAAGTCTGTAACATATTCTCTCACAAATACATACTGTGTCTAGGAGAAAGTAGAATTGAGCTTGGAGTATACATCAAGCAAAAGGGTAACACAGTTCCTAGAAGTCCTTTTGCTGGAGTCCTCAAAATAGATTTTCTGTATCAGCTCTTTGCAGAGGCTTGAATCTACATCCACTATGTCCTTGACTGCTAGATGCAGACATTACTATCTGCTGATATGGTGCAGTGACTCTGATAGGACATCAATAAGAAAGTGAGATATCCTCCAGACTCCCAGAGTTTAAAAAATCCTATTCTAGTCAAGGAAGCAGCGGGAAGAAAAGAGGAAGAGCCTGGGCCTCTGAGAAGAATCACTTTTTCCTCAGGTTTAATTAGAAATACTTCTTCATTTGTTTGAATCTCTGAGGTTTTGAATTTTACTAAATTAGAACAGACTTCCTGTCTTACCTGTTTTTTATTTATTCAAAGAGGTGGGAAGGGGGGAAGGGATTATTCAAGATTAGTGAACAAAAAAAATAGATTCTCATCCAATAAATATATCAAGATACATATTTTCTCACTTACTTTAAATGAGATTGATTAATTAAGATCAGCTTAGTAAAGCTCTGTCTTTTACACCATCTAGTCCATACGGATAGCATTAGAAGCTTTGGCAAATACTTTGGAAAAATCTAAACATACTATCTACAAATTAAGCAAACACTATTACTGCTATGACAAAGCTATTTGTTGCCTACATTATAGTAACAAATAGGAAACAATTTTGCTTCTCTGGCCATCTATCATTTGTATCAGTATCTCTATCAGTAACTCTATGTTTTCTTCTCAAAAGTTTGTGGGCTTTAAAGAATAGAAATGGAAAAAACAACTCATAGATAGAATGATTGTAAATACTTCAAGTTTTCTAAATAAATTGTGTTTGTCTTGTTGAGTACAAAGGCAGAAACCATTTTATTAATATGTTACAAATTGATGAATAACTATTACAGTATATTAAGAAAATAACATTTAAAATTTAAGTGTTATTGAAAACCAACCATTTTTAAAAATACTTGCAAGGATACGTGATGTTGATGGTCACTTCAACAATGCAGTTTGCTTACCCATTCTCTGGTACTTTTGTCTACATCCTCTCATGAACTCAGCTTGAGGTCCTTTGTCCTAGGCCCAATGTTCTTTTTAAAAATCATACTTCTCTAATTATATTATTTATTCTTATTATTTTTAAGTTATTTATTCATTATTATATGCATACATGCTTGTGTGTATATATGTAAATACATATATGTATTTGTGAATATATTGTTACTTCTTTTTAAATTTTTTAATGTTACTTTTAAAATCTAACTCATATATTGTCTGTAGATATGTGACTGTTATCTTTCATTTCTAGGGGGAATATTGTGTATCAGTTATTCCTAATATCATAGTTCCCAAGTCTCCATCTATGTGCTAATTACAATCATCTCAAAGAGCCCCAATAAAGGCAGGTTCTAAGAAGAATCATAACAATTTTTAAAAAGATTTTCCTCATAAATCTTGAGTTCCTTCTCCTATAAATACATAAAACTATGGGGAAAGTGTATTCAAACTTAGAGCAATAGGGAAGGACACATATGGCAAAGGATAATCAGAACTCCTTGTTTGACAGGGCATAGAAGTTCTTTCTTTCATAAAGTCTTTATATCAGGTATTCAAGATCTGTTTCTCTTGTCACTTAATTATTGGTATTTTAAATGTAAGATCCTTGTATAGTGGAGTAATTAAATCATACCAATTTTAGTATTCTCTCTATAACTGAATCCAGAAGACAAAAGAAAGTTACAGCTAAAAGGAAGCAAAGTCTCGAGGAGGCAAATAAAGGATTTGGCAGAATTGTGTGATTTTTATTTTATCATATTACAAAAAGAAAAAAATCATTTTAGTGGATACTTGATTATTTTGTATTACACTACCATAATACACATTTTCAAGAAGACTATCATGAAAATAATTACAGTTTATATACCAATATTTTTTACATATTATATAAGGAAGGAGACAAAATCTGTAAACAACTCAATAAGATCAAATATGTAGTGGAAGATAGTGGAACCAAGATCAAGAACAGCAGGAAATACTATAGTCCAGGTTGCCAACACAACCATAAAGATAATAGCCAACAAACCTATCTGATTGGGAAATTTTTAAAAAGTCACAGTGAATCGTATTTCCAACCTAGATAAACAAAGAAAGAAAAAGAGATTTGCAGATATTAGAGATGTAGATTTACAAAGGAATACACCATTAATAGCTTTTCATTGAAGCAGTTGAAAGAGGACCAAGACTATGTACCAAGAAAAATAGATGGTCCCAGAACCACAGTGGAACCCAACTCAGAGCACAGGAACAAATGTCAGTTACAGACTCTATGGCTCTCTATCCAATTCCATTTCATATATCCAGGGTGGATTCAGGAAAAAAAAATCCATACTTTGAAGTTTCAGGTGAGAATTTGCAGGACCCAGGATGAATATTAAACAAAGAAAGTGTAACAGGTCAAGAATGCAAAATCTTGGTACTAGCCCCCAGTCTATCTGAAACCTAACCTGAACCTGAAATCTAATCAGATTAAGTATTCCACACCAGGTTGTAGCTATGTGATTTTGAATCAGATCTTTCAAGTTGGCTAATTATGGGTGAGATCAGCAGCAATGTATTGAAAATACAACCAAGGCCAAGCCCACAAGTTTGTTCTTCATTTCCTAAACCCGGATCAGGAATATGCAAAACTCAGATCAGTAAGTCAGTGATCAGATTTTTCCTTGAATCAAACCACTTTGGAAACATTGAAAATTAACAGGTCCATATCCTAAGCTATTTTTGAGATCTGAAATTTAAAGAAAAACACTCAATACTCCACAAATGCTACAAAAGGAACGAATCAAACACAAGCTCAGCAAAAACATTGCTTCCTGAAATGGTTAAAATTTAGCACTAACATAAAGTCTAAAGTCAGGAAGTAAATAAAAAGGGAATCTTAATATGAAGTACTATTAAATGGCAGAAATAGTCCAAATAATGCTAGAAGAAGAGAAAGACTCCAAAACATCTACAAGATAGACATAAAGAAAAACATGGATTGTTCTCAAATTCAATTAGAATTGCTGAAAGAGATGTAGAAAAAAATTTTAAAGCTAAAAATGATTTATAAATCAAAGGAAAACAATAGATTTGAAAAGAGAAAGGGGAGCAATGGACAAAAGATATGTAAAGATAATTAAAAACTTGGCACAAGAAGTTCAAAACCTAGGCTAACAACAAAAATATGAGAGGATGACAGAAAGATCTCATTAACAATAATTATTATGAATACCAATGGAATGACTGCATCTCTGAAACAGAAGAAGATATCAGGATGGATTAGAAATCAGAATCCAAAAATGTTATTTAAAGAAATATATTTGAACATAAAAATTTACATGGACTTAAAATAAAGGCCTGTAACAAAATCTATTATGCTTCAGAATAATTTTTTTAAATTTTTAAAATTTTTAAAATTTTTTTTAAAAAGCAGGAAAGCAATCATTCTCAAATAAAGCAATACAAAAATAGACTTAACAAAAATGATAAACTGGGAAATATATTTTCCTGAAAGGTACTATAGACAAAAAGTGAAGATTAACACTGGGCATTTGTAAACTAAATAATATAGCATCTCAATTCTTAAAGGAAAAGTTAAATAACTTTTAGGGAAACTATAGTAGTGGAGGTCCTCATCATATCTCTTTTGGAGCAAGATAGATCTAACAAAAAAAATGAACAAGAGAAAAGAAAGAACTGAATAGAGTTTAATATAAAAGTTAATCATGATAAGTCTGTAAAAATAGAATGGTAATAAAAATCATATAATCATATACCTTTTTGTCTGTTATACATGGTGCCTTCCCAAAGACTGACCATATGTAGACATAAACATCTTATGACAATGCTGAAGAGCAGAAAATTTAAACACATTTTATAGATCATAATTTAATAAAATTATTTTCAATGAAGGACTACTAAAGCAAATATTTACAATCAACTGGAAAATAAATTTAATTCTAAAGAAAGGGGTAGAAAGGGAATCACAGAAATAATAATTTCATTAAAGATTATTACAATACTGAGAGAACATACTAAATTGGGGAGAATATAGGCAAAGCAACCTTTAGGGAAAAATGTACACGAGTAAACTTTTTCATCAATGAAAGAAAGAACAGCTTAGCACACTGCATGCAACTAAGAAAAGTCAACAAATTAAAAACCCAAATAGAAATACTGAAAATCAAAGAAGATATAAACAAAATTGAAAGAAAAAAAATCCATATTGAATTAACAAAACTATTTTTTTATTTTTTAAAGCTCAATAAAGTAGATAACTATCAACTAACTGGACTTTCTTGAAAAGAAAGGAAGAAAATAAAATTTCCAGAATCAAAAATGAAAAAGATGAATTAGAAATTTGAAGAAAAGATAAAAAAAAATTAGAAACAATTTTGATCAATTACATGCTAAATAAAATGATAATCTATATGAAAAGGATGAATATTTATGAAAATGTAAAATGTCCAAATAAGCTAAACAAAAAATAGAGAACAACTCAATCGCAGAAAAAAAATTGAATAAACCATAAGTAAAGCTCTATTTTTTTTCTTTCCCCTTCCAAAAAAAAAAAATTGTTACCAGATGAATTGAGAAGTGGTCTATCAAAAATTCAAATAACATTTAATCCCAATATTATGTAAGTTGTTTTGAAAAGAGGAACAGATAAGGCAGGTAGGTGGTGCAATAGATTGAGTACCAGCCTCAATCAAGAAGATCTGAGCTCAAATGTGGTCTCAGACACTTAGCACTTCCTAGCTGTGGGACCCTGGGCAAGTCGCTTAATCCCAATTGCCTCAGCAAAAAAAAAGAAAAAAAAACAAAAGAGGAATAGATATCATGCTAAATTCCTTCTATAATATAGACACTTAATACTTAAAATATGGAGAATCAAAATAGAGAAAGGAAACTACAGATCAACATAGCTAATGAATATTGGTACAAAAATTTTACATAAATTATTGGTACATATTACAGAAACATAGCAAAATTATACATTATGACTAGAAGAGAATTATATAGAAATACAAAATTCATTCAATATTTAAATATAATTGACAATCTTAGCAACAAAAATAATAAATATGATTGTATCAACAGAGGTCAAAATATATTTTTGAGAAGACATTGCACCCATTCCTGTTTTTTATAAATGACAAGACAGAAGAATAAATAGATTTATTATGGGTAAAATTGCTGTAGAATGCGCAGCTGCTATACCCCAATAAAACTATCTTGGCAAATGGACTAAACCAGATTGAGAGTAATCAATAGATCTCAAAGTCCTCAGTAAGTTAGGGAATGGTTTATCTCAAGTATGAGAACATTTTTGTTCCAATGATCATGAAGGCAGTTAAAGCTGGCCCTGTGGAGTATTTACAGCTTAGTCTAACATTGAAGATGCCAAGGTTAATCACTTCATTGTGGGCCTTCACAAGTCAACTTGATTTTTGTCTAGCTGGAACAGAGAGTGAGGCTCATGATTTTGTGCAACTGAGTCCCTTTACTGCACTTCATGCTCAAATCAAGACATAATGTTATTGGTCCTCTTTGAAAACTTATCTAAAATTAAGAACATGCATTAGTAATGCTGGATCTTGAAACAAGACAGGAGAAAGAATATGTGACACAAAATGATTTTTTTTTGGGTGCTTATTATAGGATAGTTTATTTTCAGAGCCATGGAAAGTCAACTATAAAAAACTTCAACAAAGTTGCAAAATTTAAAATAAATACACACAAATCATTATTCCTGTAGATGCATTTAATGAGTACTTGTTAGTTGACTGTGTATTACCAACAAAATCCAGCAAGAAGAAATAGAATTTAAGTTTCATTTAAAACAATTATAGGAAGAATGAAATACTTGAGTGTTTACCAGCCAAGACACCAGGAACTACCGGAATACAATTATAACTACAGACTGATTTCAAAAATTAAATCATTTCAAAAATACAGACTGATGAACTAATTGGAAAAATATGAATTGCTTATGCAAAGACTGAGCCAGTTTAATAAAAATGCCAATATTATCTAAATTAGCTTATTCAATACCATAGTAATGAAAATACCACATTATGACTTTATAGTGCTAAAAAAAATAAAGTTCACCTATATGAAGACAAGGTCAAGAATCTCAAGGGAAATATCTATTTATCTATCTGTCTTTAAAGTGGTAAGGAAAGGAAGCTAGTTGGATAGAGCACTGGTCCTGGAATCAGGAGGACCTGAGTTCAAATTCAGCCTCAGACACTTAACACTTCCTAACTATGTGACCCTGGGCAAGTCACTTAATCCAATTGCCTTACCAAAAAATTACTACTAAAAAATAATAATTATCAAAACAATCAGTGGAATATATTAGGCACAAAATTTATAGCAGCAAATGACCCCAAGAAGCCTTGTGTTGAATAAATTCAAAGATCCCAACTATTGATATAAGAATTCACCATTTAATAACTTATTAAGAAAACTGGATAGCAGTCTGGCAGAAATTAGGTACAAAACAGCTTCTCACACTGTATACTGTATATATAAGTTCCAAATGGGTAGTTGACTTACACGAAGGAGAATATTACAATCAAATTAGAGGAGCAACAAAGAAATTACCTGTCAGAAGTATGGATAAAAGAAAAGTCCATGACCAAACAAATGATGAAGTTTACAAAAATTGCAATGAATAACTTTTATTAGTTAAAATTAGTTTTTGCTTAAACTATATCAATGAAATTAAAATTAAAAGAGAAGTGGTTAAATATGGGGAAAAACTTTGCCACAAGTTTCTCAGAAAATGGTCTTACTTCTAAAATATATAGGGAACTAATTCAATTTATAAAAATAAGAGCACTTTCCAATTGATGTAGTCAGAGAACATGAATAAGGAATTATCAGAAGAAATGCAAACTATCAACGACAGCCTTATGCAAAAAGTTCAAAATTATGAATATATAAAGAAATGCATATTAAAATGATTTTGATGCTCTACCTCATAGTCTTCAATTAGCATAGATGATAAAAATAGTAAATAACAAATGCTGGAGAAAAGCAAGTATAGTAATATATCATTGTTAGAGTTATGAGCTGATCCTGACATTCTAGAATCATTCTGAGAAGCTGGAACTATGGGCAAATGATATTAAACTGTGAACATCGTTTGATTCCATGATACTACAACTAAATCTATATCCCAGAGAAATAAAAGAAAGAGGAAAAGAATCCATATGGGCAAAAAAATAGTTAAAATACTCCTTTTTCTTTCTAATAGCAAAGAATTAGAATTAGAAAAATGATGCCCATCATTGGGCATTGGGAAATGGAAGAACAAGGTGTTATATATGAATATGAAGGAATATGATGACATAGAATAAAAATGATGACAGGAAAGTGAGCGGAACCATGAGACAAACAGCTGTGATGTCTTAGGAACTCTAGTTAATACAATTACCAACCTGAATTCTAGAGGACTTATGATGAAATGTGCTAATTGCCTCTGGATAGATAGATTATTGATTTATGCAAATAAGACATTTTTTGTACAGAAGTGTTGGAATCCTTACTAACTGCTAACTAATTAGAGTTGATCTAATCTTACAAGAAGATTTTGGCCAGAACCTGAAACAAGGTACTAAGTAGAACTAATTAATACAAGGCTTGTGTTCACACCTTTACTCATTGGAGTTCACAAGTATGCTAGCTTCACAAAGTAAACTTTCTAACTTCAAGGGAGTTCACACCTCCCTTAAAGCTCTTTGGGCCAGAGAGCACTATGGGAGAAAACCCATAATCCCATTCTCTCAGAAGATTCACATATAAGGAGAGAGAGCTATTCGAGAATACATTTTCCCTCTTGGCTGGCTGGTCGCAGAAGAGAGTTCAGCTGGACTCGAGAGGAGCGACTCTGGTGCAGAGAGCACTTTGATGGATTTCAGCGGAATTAACCCAGAAGCCCTCTTTCCGAGGCAAGACAGAATATATTCCACTTGGCTGGCTGGTGGCAGATGAAGAGTTTTCAGAGGATAAAGCTACCAGTGGAGAGTTCAGTGGACAACCAGATTCATCTTCATCTCACACCACTGTAGCTGGTGGCTGGGCTCCTGCACTCCCCCCACTGAGACCAAGCTGGTCTGAAAGACTTACCAGAAAGCTAGCCGAGCCCCACGAGAAGGAGACAAGAGATTCATTCCATCTCTGTGTTGGTCGGAGGCTGAAGAAAGCAGAGGCAGAGGCTGAAGAACAGAACCTTTGGCATCTGGAGGGCTCTAAGCTAAACCGGCTGTGTTTTGAGAAGAACAAGAACTCCAACATTTGAACTCTAACACAGAAGTAATACAAGAATTTTTTAAAACTACATTTAAACTACATGAGTTTATAACAGAAATTTTGTTTTTTCTGATTCAATGGGGCTGTGTGAGAAGGAAGATGAGCTTTCATAATTAAAAAATGAAATAATATTTAATTTGAAAATATTTAAAAATAAAACAAAGGGAGGAAAAGTGAAATGAAATATCAGGAACAAATGATCAAATGGAGGAAGGAGCACCTCTTATAGTGAAGATCTCTAAATTTTATTTTCAGATGACATTGTGATGATTCACTGCAGACTTTCCTGAGTTCTATTTTTTTTTAAGCATCTTTCAGTTGACATATTCAAGGAGGTAACATTTTATTCTTTGACATGAGAAAATCTCATGAGTCCAAATATCTATTTTATTAATCTTAATAAATCTGTGATATTTAAATGGTCAGGTATCAAATTAACTATATAGACTTAATCGAAGACTATATTGTAATTTGAAGACTAATTTGTATACCTTAATTTGAAGACTAGCTATATTTAGTGAGATGAATTCAGAATGAATTCTAAGAGTAGGGATTTTGAAATGCAACAGAGTCTATTTTAAGTTATATATCCACAATACAGAGATCTTATATTTTAAAGTAATGGACATATTTCTGATGCCATTACTCACAATTCTCTTCAATTAATTTGCAAAATGAAACAAAAATACTTTATAGATCAATTTATGTATAAAAACAATTATGTCCTGAGATATATTAAAACTTTATTTTTATGACAAATGAACCTCTTCTAGGATTTTAACAGGTGTCATGACATCCATGCACTAAGATTCATTTGCTTTATTCAAACAAAACTCTTTAGGCTTTCACTCATAGCTTATTTATTTTTTTTTTATCACAAATTAACTTGAAGAAACAATAGACAGTATCTGAGCAATGGAAAAACCAATAATTTGATATTGGAGAAAACATAATGAAATATAACTCTCTACTTTTAAAACAGAAGTAGGAACTTTATGGGTCAGAATTTTGTTTACATTGTCAAGTTGGGCCATTGTATGGAATATACTTTTACTTAATTTTTTAAAGTAGTTACAAACTCAATTTAGAAGAAGAAAAAGATCTCTGAAAGTTCTATGATTAATAAATGTTATTATAATGAAACATTAGTAGCTAAATATGAAATTCTTGAGGCAAATTTTTGCAAAGTCATACCATGTCACAGCATTGAAATCTAGTAAACTATTCAATTTTGCATTTACTGGTTCTACTCAGTTTTAGCGCCAAGGAACAAATGATCCCTCCCAGAATAAACTCATCAATTCTAATCTCATCATCATGCAGTTAACTCAAGTTTTGCTTGACACCACCTTCTTCAGCCTCCTCTCCCTGCTGATTAGAGAACTAAAGAGTGCCAAACTCCTACCAATGCCTTCCTTTATTGAGGGCAGATACTGGATTCTGAGCCTAGTTTTATGACTGTGACAAATTATTAAAAAATCTTGCTCTAGTATTGCCATTTGTTCTCCAGAGATTAGGGAAATGAATTTCATTATAAAGCCTCCTAAACTGTTATTAGTTTTTTAGTTTCTTGGAGTTTGACTTCCTTTTAAATGATCTAAGCTTTTTTTTTTTTTTTTTTCCTGAGGCAATTGGGGGTTAAGTGATTTGCCCAGGGTCACAGTGCTAGGAAGTGTTAAGTGTCTGAGACCACATTTGAACTCGGGTCCTCCTGACTTCAGCATAGGTATTCAATCCACTGTGCCACCTAGCTTCCCCTAATGATCTGATCTTTTAATTTACATAGTTGTTGTTTTGTATGTTGTTCTGTTTTCACTTATTTCAACCAGGTTAGTTCCTACAAATCTTCTCATATTTATTTAAATTATTCAGGGATAATATATTCCTATCCAATAATATTTCTTCACATTCCTATATCACAGCTTCCTCACAATCATTCCTAGTGGGTGGGAAACCAACTTGTTTCAGATCTTTGCTGCCATAAAAGGTGCTACTATGAATATTTTGGTGTATGTTGAGCTTTTTGTTTCTGTCTTTGACTTCTTTTAGATATAGGTGCACTAATGGAATCATTGGTGCAAAGGGCATGAATAGTCATTTTTATTGCATAATTCCAAATTGATTATGAGAAGACTAGCTATTCTCATTTTTTGGTCATCTTTACCAACTTATGGAATAAAAATTAAATCTCAAAAAAGTTATTATTTTTTTCTTTCACTATTAATGATTTCAGAAAGTCAGTCAATGAACATTTATTAAGTCCCTTTGATGTGCCATGCCAAGTGCTACAGAGACATAACATATATGCTCTTAAGGACTTCATAGTCTAATGTAAGAGACAACAAGCAAATAATTACACAGAAACAAGATTAAAAACCAGATAAATTAGAAATAATGGACAAAAGGAAGATACTGGAATTAATGGGAATCAGGTATAAGCTTCCTGTAAAAAATAGGATTTTAGCTGTGATGTGAAGGAAGCCAGGAAGCCAGGAGATGGACATGAGGAAGGATAACTCCCCAGACATAGGGAAGAGCCAGGAGAAATCCCCAGAGTTGGAAAGTAAGAGTATCCTGTGTGAGGGAAGAGCAAGGAAGCAAAGAATGATTGGATTTATGACTAAAAAGTCAGATTATGTGAAAGGTATAAAATGCCAAATAAAGGATTTAATTTTTTATCCTGGAAGTGATAAGGAGCCATTGAAGTTTATTGAACAAGAGGGATGACATGATCAAACTTGTGCTTTAGGATCAAGATCACTTTGCCAGGTAGATCAGACCAATCAGCATACTATTGCAATAGTCCAAGCAAGAGATGATGAGGATTTATATTTCTTCCTTTCTCATCTGGTTACACTCCCTGGGACTTGAACTTCTTTATTTTCCTCCTTCCGCTACTATCCTCTGCCATTAGATTTTAAGAGTCTTAAACATAGGTACTGCCTTTCTTTTTCCTATTTGCACCTTCAGCACTTAGCACAGTCCCTGACACATATTAGGTACTTAATAAATCTTTGCTAACTGATTGATTATGCTAGGGTAGCAGCAGTGTCAGAGGAATGGTACCTTGAGGAAGGTTAAGGTTTCCATGAAATAGAGATAAGGAGGCAAAGGAGGTTTCTAGACAAGGGGCACTAGTCTGTACAAAGGTATAGTGATAGGACATCGAATATTTTATACTAGGAGCAAAAAGTAGGACTATTTGACTAGAAGGTGTAGGTATAAGGAGAATTAAAGGCAAATCTGAACAGAAGGGCTAGTGCAAAATTGCAGAGGGCTTTAAAAAGCCAAACTAAGAGTTTGCATTATCTTAGGTGGAAGAGAAAGCCATTGGAGTTTGAGTAGGAAAATGACATGGCGGCTATATGGAGAGTAGATTGGAGAGGAAGAGAAAATGGATATAGGGAGAAGAATGGCCTCAAAAAAAAAAAAGTGATTACTATGTTAGTAGAAAGAAGAGGACAATTAAGAGGGTTGACTTACAAGATTTGGCAGTTGATTACATGTGATTAAAGAGTGTTTTCAAACTTTGATGCTCGAAAGAATGTTAATAGCCTCAACAGAAATAGAGAAATCAGGGAGAATATCCAAGAGAGAATTGTTAATATTTTACTAGAGTGCAAATGAGATACTTGGATTGGATATAATGATCTGCAAGCCAGTTGTATGAAGATTATAGTTGAATTCATGGAAGCTGATGTTATCCAGAGAGAAGTTATCAAAAGAGAAAATCCAGGACCCTGGATAATTATCTATCAAAGGAAACTGAAGAATGGCCAGACAGATAAAAGGACAGTTAAGAAAAAGTAATATCATGAAAAGCCAGGAAAAAGAAAGGGCCTAATTGGAGAGGGAGTTCTACAGTATCAAATGCAGCAAAGATCAGATGCAGAGTGAGAAACTTTTTAAGTGTTGATAGAATTTAACTGCAAATCCATCTAGCTCAGGATTTCTTCCCATCTTTGCTTGACTGATTTTTTTTTTTTTGACACAGCTCAAGACCTCTGTTTATTGGTTGACTCTGATATTCTGCATTTTATTGATATGTGTCACCTTCTTTTGAATTCCAAGTATCATTGGCACATATTTGCATTTTGTTTTGATCAGTCAATAATCATTTAAGTGCTTAAAATGGGCAGGGCATTATGCCTAAAAATTCTTCGTGTTTTCTATCTATTTGATATAAATTAATCTTGTTCATCTTTAATTATGATAATTTTTAATATTCTTTTTTCATCAGATTACTTACTTATTGATTTTGTTTTTCTTTGAAAATTTTAGTTTTGTTTGTCAGTTCTGTCATATTTTGATTTTATAATTTCAAATATTTCTTTTATAATTGTTTGGTAATTTTAATGTCTGTTACCTAATCTTTATGATTGAATGTTAAATTCATTGATCTCTTTTTCTACTTTATTAATTTTTTTCAGAGATAAATTTTCATCCAATTACTTTAGTTGCAACTTTGATGTGCTGTTTCACTGTTATTTGTTATTCTCTTAACATAATTATTTATTGTCTCAATTTATACATTATTATAGTTCCCTTAAACCATAATATCTATTCATTAAAAAAAAATAAATCTACCATTGAATCCTGGGATATAAGTGTCTTCTTTAAAAATCCAATTTAGAAGTCACCACAAACGCATCCAAATCTAATCTGTTTAACAGTTTGCAACAGAATATTGTCCTTTTTAGTTTAGCTTGTTGTTGGATTTATGGAGTTCTAAGAGAGGAACATTTATGTCTTTTAATGTTGGTTATAATCAATTCTTTTGCAACTAATATTTTTCTCTCTTTGTTACTTTCTTTTTCATCCACTTTTTATTTATAATATTTCTACATTAACTTCATTTCAAAGTATATGCTTTTCCCTTCTTCTACCTATTGAGTCATTCACTATGACAGAGGTGGAGTGGGGAATAAAGTAGGAAAAAAGCGATTCAGCAAAACCAATCAACACTTCAACTATCTGATTACAGAGTAGTAAGCACTGCCTAAATGTTTATTGATTGATTCATTAACATAGGGATTATTCCACACCCAAAATTGTCCACTTTTGTGGCATAAAAAAAGAAAATAATGTGCATTTTAGAATGTTTTCTCCAGGTGCACCCTTGGTCATTGTAATTACACAGTCAATAAACAGTTAATAAGAATGTACTATGTGCTATGTACACTGTGATCTGTGCTAGGGATTTGTCTTTGCCTTCAAGGAGCTCACAGCCTAATGAGGGAAGACAACATATAAAATTAAGCTAAACAGAGAAGAGGAAAAAGAGTACTTAATTGGGGAAGTAGGAACAGTCATGGAACAATAAAAACCTGTAGCTGGGTGACAAAGGTGAGGAGGCTATAGTGGGTTACTTCCTTAAATTGAGGATCTGGGATGTCCACCCTCCAGTCTTCTCCAATCAAAGAGAGGGATCCTAAAGCCAGGGGGTACAGAGGAGGTCTGAGTTTCAGAATTGATTCAATCTTCTAGGAAAGTGAGTTATCAGAGAAAAAATAATAAAATCAGATATCAGCCTAGTAATGATTTCTTGGTTTCATTTTTTTCTATTTATCCTGTTATAATTATTTTTTATGTTGTTTTTGTATTTTGTATATTGTTTTCTTCGTTCTTCTTATTTCATTCTATCTAAGTTTGTGTGAACCTTCTCTAACTGTGATGCTAGCAACTCTCTTATTGGAGGGGCAAAAAGACATTCTAACAAAGCAAGGATAATGCTCCTAGAATTACAGTGGCATTTAACTTCTTTGAACTTTCCTCCTGTCCTTCTAATCTTTCACCTATCACTACACTGAAACAAATCTATTCATCATATTAGACTATGATAAAAGACATGATAATTTAGTCTTCAAAAATGGCTGGGATTTTTTTCATGCCTTTCAGTGACCATGAAGCTAAGTTGGAAAACCAGAAACAATCAGACCTCTGGACAGCTTTTTCTTATTTTAAAGAGTGATAATCTTTAAAGATTATGGAATGAGGAAGGGCCTTAGCCTCTGCATATTGTCATGGGAGAAAAGAAGTTGAATCAAGGAAATGTTAGTAAATGTTAGCTCTACACACATATTCCTCTGAGTTCATCATATTCATCTTTTCTCATGACATAGTAAAATTTTGTTATGTTAATATATTGTACTTTCTTCAGCTATTCCATTTTGTGAACTTCTATTTTGTTTTTTGTTCTTAGATACCACATAGAATGGTGCTATGAACCTTTTGGTGAATATTCTTTTTTTTTTTCATTAAGTTTTTAAGTGCATATACCTGGCATTAGGATTGCTGGGTCAAAAAGTATATATTTTCTCCAATTTCATTTTCTTTTCTTTTTTTAAACACTTTATCAACTTGCTTTCCAGAAAAGCTAAGTTAAAAAAAAAAAAAAACTTCAGCTTTGTGATATTTCATGTTATTAGTACTTAAGAGCTTCAGATTTGGGTGCATCTTGAGAAGAAAAACTTGCATCTATATAAAGGATCAGCAAGTAAGAAGAGGCATGAATCCAGAGGACTTATTAACATATAGCACCATACCACATCTTTTTTTATTAAATTAAAATTTATTTTCAGTTATGAATACCTTCTTTCTTTTTTTTAATTATGGCTTTTTATTTTCAAAATATATATATTGATAATTTTCAGTATTCCCCCTAGACAAAACCCTGTGTTCTAATTTTTTTTCTCCCTTAACCTCACTCCCTCCCCCAGTCGGCAAGTAATCTAATATATGTTAAACATGTGCAATTTCTCTATTCATATTTCCACAAATATCATGCTGCACAAGAAAAATAATATCAAAAAGGAAAAAAAATGGGAAAGAAAACAAAATGTAAGCAAACAACAACAAAAAGAGTGAAAATACTCTGTTGTGGTCCACCTTCAGTTCCCACTCTACTGTCTATGGGTGCAAATGGCTTTCTTCATCACAGGATCATTGGAACTGGTCTGAATCATCTTATAGAGCCATGTCTATCAGAATTGATCATCATATAATCTAGCTGTTGCTGTATATAATGATCTCCTGGTTCAGCTCATTTCACTTAGCATCAGTTCATGATGTCTCTCCAAGCCTCTTTATATTCATTCTGCTGGTCATTTCTTACAGACCAATAATATTCCATAACATTCATATACCACAATTTATTCAGCCATTATCCTATTATTGGGCATCCATTCAGTTTCCAATTTCTTGCCGCTACAAAAGAGGCTGCCACAAACATTTTTGCACCCTCCTTTATGATATCTTAGGATACAAACTCAGTAGAAACACTGCTAGATCAAAGGATATGCACAGTTTGATAGCCCTTTGGGCATAGTTCCAAATTGCCCTCCAGAATAGTTGAATTCAGTTCACAATTCCACCAATAATATATTAGTATCCCAGTTTTCCCACATCCCCTCCAAAATTTGTCATTATCTTTTCCTGTCATTTTAGCCAATCTGCGAGGTCATCACACCACATCTTACCTCTTGAGGGGATTAAGTCATTCAAAAAGAGTGATAAATTTGTTTCTTCTTTGCCTATGTTTATTTCCTGAAATTTTTTTTGTCTTATTGATTGCTTTGCCCTAATCTTATTGGAAAGGCCTCTTCCCATGCTTCTCTAAATAAAAATATTCATCATTTTTATATCATAATAGTATTCTCTTAGATTCATGCATCACAATTTGTGCAGTCATTCCCTTTATTTCTGTAATTTTTTTTCCTATCATAAAAGTGCTAATATAAGTATTTGGCATATATGGGGCTTTTCTTTTCTTTTCTTTTTTTGTTCTTTTTTTTTTTTTTTTTTTTTTTTTTTGGTCATTGAATTCCTTAGAGTCAATCTCTGGGTCAAAAGACATGGACATTTTGGTCACTTTACTTAATTTCAAATTATTTTATAGAATAATACTACCAATTCACAACTCTAACAGCAATGGAGATCAGATTGTCTTTCCAGCACCCCTTCAACATTAACTACTTCCATCTTTTGTCATACTTGCAGATTTACCAAATATGATGTGAAATCTCAGGGTTATTTTGATGTATATTTCTCTTATTATTTATGATTTAGGCTTAGCATATTCTTTCATATGGCTGTTAATTTGCAAATTATCTTTTGATGACTTCATAGAGGAAAGCTTTTTGGTCATATATATATTTTCTGTTCATTGTCAGTATATAGATTGTATATAGAGGAAAGTTATCACAAATTCTTGAAATAAATCTTTTCCCTTCTTATTTTCTTTTTATTTGATTTTTCTTTTCTTGTTATATTAATTTTGTTCAGAACATTTTTTTTTCAATTTCATGTTCTCAAAATTATCTTTTTAAATGTTTGGATAAGAATTCATTCCTTATCTAATGCTGTGAAAAGATATGTGATCTGCTGCTCTTCTAATTTTTTTTTATTATAGTTTCTTATTTACAAGATATATGCATGGGTAATTTTTCAGCATTGACAGTTGCAAAACCTTTTGTTCCAGTTTTCCCCCTCGTCCTCCAGATGGCAGGTAGACCAATACATGTTAAATATATTAAAGTATGTGTTTTATATATATATATATCCATGCAGTTATTTTGCTGCAAAAGAAAAATTGGACTTTGAAATAATGTACAATTAACCTATGTACTCTTCTAATTTTTTATGATATTCTCTTTAATGTTTTGGTCACATAATTATTTTGAATTTTTTATGGCATATAGTATAAGATATTGACATAAGCCTAATTTCTGGCAGCTGCTTTCCATTTTCCTTATACATTCTTGTCAAATAAATAGTACTGTCCTAGGCAGTTTTTGGGTTTTGTTTTAAATTTATTAAACATAAAATTATTGAGGTCAAGTATTATCTGATTCTTTCTTGTATGTTGGCCTAATTTTCTATTTTTTTTAAATGAGTACTAAAAGGTTTTGTTAATTTCTACTTTATAATATAGGTTGAGGTCTGGAAGTATTCCCCTTTCCTATTTTTCATTATATTTCTCAATAAATTCCATTATAATTTTGTATAATTCTGTAAATTATCCATTAGGTGTTCACAATAGTACAAAGTAAAGTACCTTTAGTATTATTGTTATCTTTATTACATTGATATGGTCCAGCTATGTGAGGTACTGAATTTTCTTCCCACTATTTAAGTTGTCCTTTCTTTCTTTAAAGAATATTTTGCAATTGAATCTAGATAAATACTGACTCCCAAACATTTTATTTTGAATTAGGTATCCTTTCTATTATTGCTTCCTGAATTTTGTTATTAATATGATATTGGTATGATATGGTATTGATTTTTCTGTTTTTATTTTGTAGCCTACAACTTTATTGAAAATATTAATTGAATTAACTATTTTTTTGCTTATTTCCAGAAATTTTCTAAGTAAAACATTTTAACAGAAAATGTTATTTAATTTTGACTTCTTTGCCTGTTAATTGTATTTTTAATTTCTTTTTCTTTTCTTGCTATTGCTAGCATTTCAAGAGGTATATCAAACATTACTTCATGTCTGTATTTATTGAGAAGCTTCTAGTGTTTCCTAATGCTCACAAAGGCAGCTTTTTGTTTTAGTGAGCTACTTTTTATCACATTAGAAAAAGTGCCTATATGCTGCAGCATTTTTAGCATAAAGGAGTGTTGTATTTCTTCAATGGCCTTTTCTTCATCTACTAATGTGAACATGACATTTTGAATCATTTAGTTCTTTAGTATGCTTATGCCAATTATTTTCTTAATATGGAATCATTCTTGCATTTCTGGTACAAATCCAATTCGATCGTATTACTTTTTAAAAAATAAATTGCTATAGTCTGGCATGATTTTATTTAAGTTTGTTTCATCATTTATGGAAGATTTTGGTCTATATATTTTTCTTTAGTCTATAAATAAACATTTATTCAGTACTTGCTATGTGATAGGCAGAATGTTAAATACTGATAATACAAATGCAAGTAGAAAAAAAAGATGAATCTTTCTTCTCTTAAAGAGTTTATATTCCAATGGGGGATAAACACACACACAAAAAAAGCTGAAAAGTAGGAGTGGGAGAGGAAAAAAAATTCGAGGTGTCTGAGTGAAGCCTAAAGGATAATGATTACATTACTGGTCTGGGTACTTTCCTTAAAAGGGAAATTATGGGAAGAACTGACTATTTAGAGGAAAGGGCCACGGTGGATGAGTTTACTTCACTGTGAGAAACCCAGAGCTGAGAAAGCCTCAGGGGCAGAATGAATTTCCTGAATATACTACTGTATTTTCTTTCTCAATTTTCAAGAATTAAAAAATATATATGTATCATATGGCTATTGACTGTGTAAATGTTTGATAAAATTCTTCTGGAAATCTCTCTGAATTCCATATTTTTTCTTTGATAGTTCCTTTACAATTAATTCAATTTTGTCTTCAGATATTGGATTATTTAAAATCTTTATTTGCTATTTTGTTAATTTGAGTTGTTAATGGTTTCATTTGTGATCCATGTTTACCCACTGTCCTCCCAGTGATCATTCTTTATATCTTTGGCCAAGGCATCTATTTTATCTCTGAATTCAAGTCCCCTCCCACCACTTTGGATATCAGCTGCATCTAGGACAGGATATTCATGAAGACACAATACCTCTCCTAACCCCATTAAAAAAATCTTCATCTCCCATTACATGCATTCACATTTTCCCCAAAACTGCCATGGGGGCAAGTGGGACAACCTCTCCCCAAAATTCTTCTAATTCCACCAGTTGCTGTCCTTCCCTTGTGCCTATTCTCCTATAGATCTCTTTCTTGTGGAGAGACTATCGAAGTTGCCTTGTTTTCACTATTCACCATTTTTCTTTCACCTTCATCTTATTTATGTACCCTTTCCATTCTATAAATCCATCTCATTGGCTGTATTGATTCACCTAAAGTGGGATTGTGAAATTTAGTCCCTCTTGCTTCCATTTTACTTCTATACTTTCACTTTGCCATTTCTTTAAATTTCATCTATAACTTTATTGCCTTGCATACTTTTTTATCTGATTTTTATCTACTTTTAGTTGGCACAGTGGTTAGAAGACCAGCCCTAAAGTCAGGAGAACCTGAGTTCAAATCAGACCCCAGACACTTAACATTTCCTAGCTTTGTGACACAGTTCAAGTCACTTAACCCCAGTTGCCTCAGGAAAAAAAATCTTACCCTATAAATCATTCTTTTTCTTTCTCTTAAAAAATGCTATAAAATTGGGGTAATTTATTCCATTGATGATTTTTTTTAGTCATTATGTATCTAAATTCAACTCATTTGCTAATTGAATATTCTGTTCAAATATGTTGCTGGTTGTTGTTCAATGTCTATCTTATTTCTTTGTTAGTCTCAGATTTACAGAGCATGTCATTTAAAAAATTATCTATTTTATTTTTAATTTGTGAAATAAAGCAAGCATTTCCATGGTATCATAGAATAAAAAAAGTGATTGCACATGAAACTGAGCATCTATTGTGTGTAATTTGCTATTCCTTTTAAATATATAACAAAATTATCAAGCAACTTTCTTTTTTCCTGTTTTCCTTCCTGCCCTCTCCCTCCCTCAAGATGGCTACTGGAGGCAAATGTGTGTGTGTATGTATAAAATCATTTTAATATATCCTTCTACTCATTACTTTTTTTTCTCTTACGATAGTGAAAATGACTTAGCTGATCAAAATTCTTTTTTTTCTTTTTGCTAAGGCAATTGGGGTTAAGTGACTTGTCCAGGATCACAAAGTTAAAAAGTGTTAAGTTTCTGAGGTCAGATTTGAACTCAGATCTTCTTGACTTTAGGGCTAGTGTGACAAAATTGTTCTTAAAGCAATAATGCTGTTACAATATACAATATTCTCTTCATTGTGTTCATTTTTGATTTCTTATTGAACACCTTTATTTACTGAAAATGTTATTTCACTCCTGTTTTTTTGTTTTGTTTTGTTTTAGTTTTTTAGTGTTGTTTTATTCAAATTTTATTTTCTTTCTTTTCTATATTGAGATCTTTCTCCTTGGTACTTGTAGAATTTATTTTTTTATTGGAATTGTTAAATTTAATTACTGCATCTTGTAATTGGATGAATGAGGTTTTTTTAAAAAGCAATAAATGGATTCAAGAATCAATTGGTGCTTTGTTTTCTATATGCAGAAGTTCTGGGAAGTCTTTTATTATACATTATAATGTTCAGATTTTTTTATTTATAATTTTTTTCTGGAATAATTATGATTCTTAAGTTGTCTCTGTATATCCTGTCTTTGTGTTAAAAATCATTGTTTCCTTAATATTGTGGCCTTTTGTTTCTCTTTTGTGAAATTTTCCTCCACTTTGCTATTTTTATATTACAAGTGTGTCATTAATTACCCTTTTGCTTCAATGAATCTCCATAGTAGATTCATTTGTTTTTCTAAGCTGCTAATTGAGTCTTTTATTTCTGTTTTGAGGCTTATAAATTCTTTAATAGTTGCACATTCCTAAATTCTTCTCCTACAGATTCTATTTCTTTTAGACAATTCTGGAATTTCTTTTTGTTGGTTGTAAGTTCTCTTAAAATCATTCAAGTTTTTGAATTTCATGAGGTATGGATTCATTTTTCTTTTATTTGTTAAGTGAGCTTCATAGTCTACTTGAGGTCTTAGTACTCATCTTTCCTTCCAGTTTTAGTTTTAGCACACTTTCTGTTAATTTAATTACCTATGCTCTATGTTATTGTTGAATATTCTTTCTTTTGAATTTTTGGCATCTCTATATTTTTCTTTATATTTCCACATATTTTACTTTCTGGTGGATATACCTTCACCAAATAGTTCACAATGAAAAACTTCCTCAAATTCCTCCCCTGTTAGGGGATTTATGGTTCATTGACTAGTAACCTTGCCCTAAATATCCTGAAAAGAGGAGCTACAGAGTAGCTATCCCAAACTATGCTTCAGTCTGCTTCCTTTCAGACATGATCTATCTATTCATGCTGTTTACCTGCCCCAGTCTTTTTCTAGAAGTCTCTTCTTTTTCTGGTCAGAGTGAATCATCAGCTGTTTTGTTTTGAAAGATTAAGGAAACATAATAAGGATAATCTTGAAAGAAAATCTATAACCTTGGGAATCTGTATCCTAAGGGCTATTGCAGGCATAAGGCAATATATTTATTCTCTCCTCTCCTGACATAGTTGGGAAGAATCATGGTCTATCTTTTGAGTGATAAGTAGGTGCCAGTGATATATTCAAGCAAAATCTTTACACCATGTGGAGACACTACATGGCCCATAAGCAAAAGCTCATGAATTTGTGTGTACCTTTTGAGAATATGGAGTCTGGTGGGGAACTGGTGTTGAGTCAACTCATCAGGCTTCTAGATAACACGTTTCTCTCTTTCATGTCCTATGAATTAAACTATAATTGCTCTGTTATCTGATAATAATTTATTTTTGAGTCCTTTTGAGAGTTAATGGGAACTGGAGGAAAGTCCCATTCTTCATTTTGTTTTACATATCAATTTTTAATACTTTTCCTGGTATCCCTTAAGAACCTGGCTCAGAACATAAGAATAACTGTTCTCTCTTTGTACATTTTTTATATACTGCTACGATTACAGTTTAATAAATACATGGATATATGATTTGAAGAAATTTAAATAAAGTGAAAACATTTCAAGTCAAGTCAAATAAAAAATATAATTAAGTATTTTTTAGTATGTATTACTATGTGTGATGAACTATGCCTAGTTTTTGAGGAAAAAGAAAGGCCCAAAATAAATAAATAAATAAACCCCAAAATACAATACAATACAAAAAAAAAAGTCAGGGCAGCTAGGGGGTGCAGTGGGTAGAAGACCAACCCTAAAGTCAGGAGGAGCTGAGTTCAAATTTGGTCTCAGACACTTAACATTTCCTAGCTGTGTGACCCTGGGCAAGTCACTTAATCCCAACTGCCTCAGTAAAAAAATAAAAATAAATTAAAATTAAAATTTTTAAAAAGTCTGCACTCAAAGAGCTCACAGTATAATGGAAGACAATATAAAAACAATGTTGCACAAACAAGGATGGATATACCTAATCAACAAAAAGAAGACATTAGCATGAAAAGGGATTTGTAAAGGCTTCTTGTAGATGGTGGAAATTTGGCTGAGGCCTGAAGGAAGTCAGGAAAGATAGATGGAGGGGAAATGAAGAGGGAGATAATTCCATGATGGGGAGCATTCAGTAAAAATGTAGAATTAAGAGCTTAGAGTGAATAATGGAAAGATAGGAATGAGTAAGAAGAAAGGAAGTTCCAGGGATCAATTATCTTCTTTGGGTTTTTAGCCAGAAAAGTCTTTCTTTCATACTATCAGAGGATTTAGAAAATTCAAGAAAGATGAAAATTAAGAAAAGATCATTATATTTGGCAATTAAGAAATCACTGGTAACCTTGGAGAGAATTGTTTCAATTGACTAACAAAATTGGAAGCCAGACTGCAGAGTTGGAAAGTGGTGAGAAAAAAGAGACTGCAGGCATTTACTGTAGAGGTTTCATCACTATAATCACTACCCTTATGGAATAATACCAAACGGATTAATAATGATTGGATTAAAACAGGAATAATTTAGGAACCCCACAAAAATCATCCATCTCAAGAGGAGTCAATCTGATGGAGAAGATGGGATGGAATGGGATTACTGTGGATGTCAAGGAGTTAGTTTTACATGGGAGAAGCTTCATCTCTTCCTGAAAGAAAAGAATGAAGAAGCAGATAATAGTCAAAGGAATCTGAGTGAAATGGGGAGAAGAGGAGAAAAGGGAGTTCTTAATGAATAACTTCATTTTTTTCCAGCCACATATGAAATGAAGTTTTTACCTGAATGAGTAAACAAAGTGAGCCATGAGAGCTTTGAAGAGGTGTAAAAACATTTGAAAACCTCTATGATGAGGAAGGGGTAAAAGGATTGCTACAGTGAGGTTGATAATATGTAACAAAGTTGTTGTGGACCCAGTCTACATAGTTTTTATATGTTTTAATTATTCTCTTATTCAACAGCATGTGAATAGAAATTTAAGCAGTAAATGGTGAGAACAATCTCAGGTTCAGGCTTGGCTGGGAAAGATCAGTGACAGAATCAGGGTCAGTATAGAAAAGGGAGGAAAATATAGCCAGCATAGGAGTGAAAGTCTGGCAAAGAACTTAAGTCTTGAAAGTTACAATGAAGACAAAAAATAGAATTAGATGTTGCAAGGCAGAAGAAGAAATGGAACGACAACCGATTATTTTCAGATAAAGGAATTTCTGGGTTCATAAACCTGGTGGTAAGATACTTTTTAGATGATGGTATGATGATTTCTGTGAGTAGCAGAGAGGGGTTAGTGGTAGATCATGAAAAATGAGTAAATTGAGAAACTGGGAAGTTAGGGCATTTGAGAGAATATCAGGATTTAAGTTCTTTATTACATGTATGGAGAAGAGAAAAAGAGCCAGGCACTAGACTCATTAAAGAAGAAGGCAATTTCTTGGAAGTCTGTAGATAACAGCTACCAGACTACTAGAGAGGATTTAATGGTGTGGGAGTATGTTAATTATTGAGGAATAAGTTCAGGTTTATTATCTATCTATCTAAGGATTTGGCCTTGCTAGCTGGAAAGTAGAGGTCAGGGAGCTAAACTTCCTGGAACAAAGCAAACAGTGTGAAGGCTGTTGGAAAAGATGCAAGGAATTCAATAGATGGACTGGAAGCTGGATGTTCACTTCCTTCCCTAGAAACACATGAACAATTCCTGATTTTTCCTGTATTTAAACATGAAAATGATGGTTTTTAAACCTATTTTTGGCTTGCCATATATGTGAACATCACTAGTGTAGTGAGTTCCTTATCAAAGGACAAATCCAAGATGAGATTGGATAAGTAATTGTCAAGGATCCTGTAAAAGAGATTCATTTGTTGATTAGGGAGTTGGACTAGCAAACTCTCAGATCCTTTGCAGTCTTAAAACTGTGTCATTTTTAACTGAATATTAGTAATTTATTACTAATTTATTAGTACTAAACACTAACTTTGCCAATTTTGTTAATAATTGTTTACTAACACATTTTAATGGGTTACTTGTAATCTACCATATGAATAATAATTTTATCTTCTCCCTGAATATTTAACATTTATTTTATCCTCAAAATATTTCAGGAATGTAAGAATAGTCATTATTATAGAAGTGGAGAAATTAAAGCACTCAGTGATTGAGAGTTAGCTACGATGACTCAGCTGATCCTATATTCAAGATTATAATTCAGCCCTTGCTATTTTTGCAATAATGTGTAATAAGTATAAATTCCTGTAAAAGTTGAACCCAAAGAATATTGAAAGAAGAGAAAGAGTAGAAAAGGTCAAGCTAATGAGTAAGCAATACCCCTTCAGCTCAATGCCTCCAAATCAGTGCCTATCTTTGTCCCCAATTACTAATTCTTCTCTCATTCCTATGAATCTTGAAGTTTTTTTGTATAAATTTCCTATTAAAATTCAAATCCTCTTAAATATATAGCTATAGAAGCTTAGACCTAGAGAGGGACTTTAGATATCTTTTCCCATTCCTTTATTTTGCAAGTAAGGAAACCGAGGCCCAAAAAAACTAGATGACTTTTTAATGCACTTGAAGATACAAGAGCATATCCAGAAGAACCAACCCTTTAGTCACTTTCTCTAGACTGCTCCTCCTGCAAGTCGCAAAATATAATTATTGGTGCAAAATCATACTTCAGTTCACCTGTTGCCTGTGTATTTATTTTTGAGGTCATGATTTAACTTAACATAAAGCCTAGAAACAATGTAATAACAAAACCTGGATTATCCCTTCAGGTAACTGTTTGCTGGACTTACCAAGAAAGCAGATCCTGGGCCCTGAAGAGCTCCCAGGACAGACATATGATGCTATCCATCAATGCAAGCTGGCATTTGGGCCTGAGTACACAGTATGTCCTGGCATGGATGTCTGTGTTCGCCTGTGGTGTGCAGTTGTTCGACAGGGCCAAATGGTGTGTCTGACCAAGAAGCTTCCAGCTGTGGAGGGGACGCCATGTGGGAAAGGAAGGATTTGCCTTCAGGGCAAGTGCGTCGACAAAACCAAGAAAAAATATTATTTGGTACATCATTTCTATATTGTACAACATCCAGAAGTTCAAATATGATTTTGATTTATTTGGCATGTGCTAGGATTGCTGTGAGAAATCCTCAAAAATATTCAATGAAGAAAGTGTTTTCAATTTGGAAATTTGCTTTTTATCTTCTATTGCTCATTTTAAACCATAATGATAATTTATTTATTTATATAATGTCTAGCATAGTGTCTTGCACATAATAGGTGCTTAGCAAATGCTTGTTGAATGAAATAAACTACTGGGGAATTGGGATTGACAATTAGTATTACATGGAAACCTGTTTTGTGTATACGTCAACATTCTAATATTAGCATTTCAAAGCATTTTAGAATTGGAAGAAACTATAAATATCCTGAAGACGAACTCCCTAATTTTTAAAATGAAATAATTTATTGAGCTTTTAAGAAGTTAAATGGCTTGCCTTGGGTCACACAGTTAGAGGCAGACTAAAAGCCAGATCCAGGACAGAACTAAATTCTTTTGAGGATAGTATAAGAGTTGCCATTAAGAGACCAGAATCACAGAATGTTAAAAAAAAAAAAATTAAAGCTATTCTGACCCACTCCCCCACTTTATGAATCAAGAATCTAAAAGCTCATATTAGAGAAGTCCAGAGTCACACAAATGATGTAATCTGACAAGACCAGGACTCAAATCTAATCCTTTTCTTTCTAAAAATTTTACTCTCTACAAATCGTGGTAGCACCAGTGTGGGTGCTCTTGTTTATTATTTTTTTTTCCAAGTAGTGATTTGTCCTAACCACAGAGTCTAGGACAGAAGTTCTTATTTAACCTGTGGCTCATGAACTCCTTACGAGGCCCATAAATAGATTTCAAGAACTGTTTGAACTTACATGGGAAAAAATGTGTCTAACTAACCTGTAACTAAAAACATTTCTTTGCAATATGAGTAAAAGCCACAAAAGATACTTAGAAGGGATGCATAAACTTAGTCAGACTTCCAGAAGAATCTGTGACAACAAAACAATTAAGGATTCCCAGTCTAGAGTTATCTGTACTCCTCCTGAATTCAGGTCAACGCTTGTTACTCTTGGTTGCCGGAATGAAGCAAAATATTCTATTTCTCATTTCTACTCCTAGGATCCTTCAGCACAACAGGGTAGAAACAGCACATTTTGTATTTCATTTTTGTTTTGTTTTATGAGGCAATGAGACATGCAACCTATCTATATGTCCATTTAGAAACACTCTGGATTATTTCTATAGTTGTTGCAAACCTTCTACAAAAATCACTAACCAAAGGAATTTGGACTATTTCCAAACTTCATTACAGGACAAAAAAAAAAACCCTTAACTGTTCCATGGGGTCTCTTTCTTTTCTGAAAGTCTTTACTTTTGTCTGCATTTTTGACTCTCTACGAAAGTCCTGCTCTTATGTTACATCTTGTATATAGTTTTTGAGAGTAGAGCTCATCTCACTGAGTTAAAATGCTATAAGAATAGCCTATCAATATTTGCCATCTAGCAGTCATTCAAAGAATAGCCTGGCTAAGTGTAGAGAGGCTTATCACTAGCAGATTGACTACCAAGGCAAATGCTAAAGATGAAGCGGCTTTAATCTGTTGCAATGGTGGTGATATTCATACTGATGAAATTATTAATTTTTAGTGTATCACTAGACAGGTAGATATTGCATTTTTTCCAGGAAGGATTCAGTTTCTTCATTATCCTACTCAGTTCTAATATTATGTAATTATGAATGAATGTAGGAGTCACAAAGGAAAACAGCATAGTATAGTAGAAAGAAAGAATTTAGCATCAGGAGAGCCATGGACTCAATCCCATTACTAGCAGTTACTCTAGTTGTGTGACTTGCATCTTTGAGATAGTTATCTCATCTCTGAAATGAGGGAAATAATTACATACATACATATATATATATGTATACAGACAGACACACACATACACACAGAGAGAACATATATACATATATCTATCTATATATATATATGTATTTTAATATATAAAACTTAGAAGGATATGTGACTCAAATGAATTTAAAATGTTTTGCATCTTAAAGTTATTATTATGAATCAATTTTTGCACTTGATGATCAGATTATTTAGATTTTCCTGCTATAAAGTAAATCTATTGTTAATAACAGAGCTTTACCTAAATGCTATAAAATAGAAAATTTGGTGAGAGAAAAAAATCGCTAGTTGTCAAAGATTAAGGGACAAATCAGGATAGTAGTATGAAATAAAATGACTCTGAGCCTGTTCTATTTTTTTTTTAAAAAAAGCCCACTATGTTAAAATTCATAGGCAGAAGGATATTCTGTAGTTCCCATGAGGTGATGCCTTCCTTTTAATGGGCACTTAGATAACATGAACCACTTGCATCCTGCTGTGCTAGGAAAGGATCAACTGACAATTTAGTTAACTCTTTGTGGATAATCATTGCACCCATTCTGGACTCTGCAGTCTCTGCAACATCTCATAGTTTGACATGGTGAAGTGATATAGTAGAAAGCAAATAAAATTTGAAGTCCAAGAACCCATTTGATTCCTGGCCTGGTTGCTCACTATCTGTGTGACCTTGAATATATGTCTGGCCCTCTGTTGACCTCAATTACCCAATCAGTAGAATAAAGTAGAGTTTACTAGATGACACCTTAAGTTCCCACCCAGCCATAAATCCTATAAATACTTTGGAAACTGAAATTAAAACAGGAATTACCAAATGATGCCCCCAAAGATATTACAAATTGTAGCAAGATTTTTATCTCCATTGAAACATCTTCTATTTTCTATTTCAGACATCAAACCATGGCAATTGGGGTTCTTGGGGTTCCTGGGGACAATGTTCCCGTTCATGTGGGGGAGGAGTTCAGTTTGCCTTTCGCCATTGTAATAACCCAGCACCTAGAAACAATGGCCGATATTGCACTGGAAAAAGAGCCATTTACCGTTCCTGCAGTGTCACAGCCTGTCCAACATATGGTATGTTCCTTAATATTTGTCTCATATTTTTCTTATTTTAATAGTTGTAAATAGCAGACAGGGATTAATCTAATAGGATACCATGATCTGTATGGGAGAGATTACTTAGGTTGATGACATCACATTAGAAAAGTGGTAGAAATGGAAGTGTAGTTTTAGAATGTCATTCTAGGATTACCTGATTCTTGCAGTATTCAAATAATTGAACAGTGTGGAAAAATAATTTAATTATAATAAAAATTAAATAACATGGCATTAATAATAATGATGATAGCCAAAGTTCTGGGAGAAAAGTATCACATCCTTAGCTCTAAGTAAAGAATCTGATTATTTAGGGAGGAGAAAAAGAAAAAAAAATCAAAGCTGATGTTTTCATCTTGTTCTTAAAATATAATCTCCAAATGTTCTAAGACTTAAACAACAGGAAATTTCCAATATGTTGACACTTACATAAAACACAGAGATAGAAATGAATGCTAAGATGCTTATTTTCTAGCTAAAGCCTTTCGTCAGGAACAATGTGAAGCAAAAAATGGATTTCAGTCAGATATAAAAGGGATCAAGACATTCGTGGAGTGGGTTCCCAAATATGCAGGAGTTCTGCCTGCAGATGTGTGCAAGCTGACATGTCGAGCCAAAGGAACTGGTTACTATGTGGTATTTTCCCCAAAGGTAATTACATTTATTTATTCTTTGTGTTTAAATTGCTTGGGATTATTATTTTTAAAAAGTAATTGGCTGCTTTTAGTTTCATAGCAGCAAATATTTCAAAAATCACACAGAATACCTTCGTTAGTATTATTAGATAACAAAACATTTACTAAGGAATATGTAAAGAAAATAAACATGCCTATTTTCCAAGGATTTTAATAAAAATGTAAAACAGCTTTTCTCCTTTATATATGAGTAAATGCTACCATTTATTGTATATTTTTCCAAATATTTTCTTAATGAGTTTTACTTTTTTGTCTCTATTTTTAACTTCATACTTTTGACCAAATATATCTTATAATATGGAGTACACGATAATGTTTAAACATAAATATATAAAATGTACATAAAATATTTTGGAAAAGAGTTACACGTGCAACAAGAAAATTAAGGACTTTAGATCTTTTAAGAAGATTTCATGTTTTATAAAACTAAAGCCTTGCTTTGATCACTCAACAAAATATCAACAACAATTCAGTTCATTGTTTTTATGAACTATATGCTTTGACAACATAGTTTACAGGTACCCTTCCAAGAAAACTAAAATTACATAGAAATTACAGGTATAACAAATAAATCGAAGTGATATTCATTCTTGAAATTTTAAATTAATATATTCAATATAACTAGATGAAGGTCGAAGTTAAATGTAGATCATACATTAATTCAATCTATATTCAAGAGAAGTTTGAGACTTTATTGATTAAGACTTTTAAGTCTAATTTTCTTTCTCTTATCTATTTCTCCTTTAAAAGAAGCTTTTTATAGTTGTTGAGCACTTAATATATAGTCATGAAGAACTGGATTCTAACCATGAGTATAAGTCAATTTCTATGAACCATAGGCAATTCCAAATTTATCTACTAAATTATAGACAAATTATAATTTGTGTTTGGTGGAGGTATTCCTGCACTATGGATCTTTGCTGTATTGATATGATCATTTTAAATGCACATATATATGGCAACTCAACTACTCCAAAAGCTTCTAAATCTTTTATAACTATGAGTTTGACAGTAAACATGTACCTCTTTTTATTACTAGGAAAATTTGTTAAACTTCATAGCAATCTAATTTTTTACTTGTTTAGATTTTTTAACAGATCAAAAATTACAATTTTCAAAATTGTAAATTAGTTAAAACTAGCTGTATCTATGGATAGTGAGCAAGTCACTTAATTTCTCATTCCACAGGCTACTCTCTTTAAAATTTTAAGTTGTCTTTTATCTTTATACATTTCTAAAGAAAAAATATCCTTTGAGCTAAGTAGAAATATTCCATGAAGTGATAACATGCCAAATAATCCTCAACTTCTTTGTCCTGAGGAAAGAGGTAAATTTCATCAATTTGCTCTTAGGCAATTCTCTCAAACTCTAAGGTTCAGATGAGTTTCTGATCTTGAAAGGAGGAATCTCTACTCTAAGAGTACAAACGTGTCTTTTCAGGGCCAAATCAAAATTATAACCATATAAATAATAACTACATGGGAATTTATATGAAAATCTGTTTCAAAGATTTTTTTGTGTGTGTTTTTTTTAAAATACCATTTAGAAGACCAAAAAAAAAAAAAAAACTGTAAGAGAACTTAAATAATTCATCTCTATCAAATTTTCTTCAGTTTTAAATGGTATTTAAAAATTCTGTATCTTTGTGTGTGTAACTCTCTTCTTACCCATATATTTTATACACACACACACACACACATATATATATGGATATGTAGCAATTTTTTTCAAAGCTCATGAACCAAAACAAAGATGTATTAAGTAGCATTATAACATGAAAATTGTTAATGAATCTTGCCAATGTGCCCTAAAGCAAATCCTCCTGAGTATTTTGATCATATCATAAATAGTCTATGTTTTAGGTTACTTCCTCAGACTGACCATCCATCTATTCATTTCCACTGAGATTTGGAACTATTCAATAGGGAATGGGTAAATCTTTCTAAACTGAGATAGTACTTTTAACTTCGAGATGATTATTTTTAAATTAATGATAATGTTACACTAACATCTCAGATATCTTAGTGGCACCAGAGATTTGCTGGATCCAATTCAAACATGCTGCAGTCAATTATTAAACATATACTAGCACATTCCCAACTAATCCTCCCTTCCTACAATATGTATCTGCTAAATGATACTCCCTATCACTAGATAAAGCAGTTTTCACAGTGACCACAAAGAAAGCATTTCAGAAAGTGTAGAGAGCCAGAACTCTGGAGAAGTATGCTTCAAACAAGGTGTTAATTCAGAGGAATTGATGAGACAATGATTATCTAGTTTACATATATACTTAGTATTTAGCATGGTGATGTAATGGTTCTCTAGGTTCACACATAATTACTGTGCTGTAATGATGTAATTACAATAAGGTATATAAGATCCAGCAAAGACTGGAAGAGAGACATTCCATCTCCCACCATCCTGGTGGCTCTCCTGCCTCCTGCATTTCTCCACTAAGACCAAGGCCTATTTAAAGGTCCCCCAGAAAGCTAGCCCTGCCCCAGGTGAAGGAGACAGATTGTGAAGGCGATAATAAAGACTTTGGACTTTATTCCTGACTATTCTTGTGGTGATTATTCTGCTGAAACCAAGACTCATTTGGAGGACATTCAGAAAGCTAGCTGGAACATTACAAAATGAATTGAGAGCTTTGGATTCTTTTATAAATAAGGTTTCTAGATTTATAAAACTCAAGGTTTTACATGGAATTGCCCAACAAAATACAAATAGCTATATAGTTCATTGTTTTTAGGAAATTATATGTTTTGATTGCACACTACCCTTCTAAGCAAACTTTAACAAATTACAATGTAGAAATTACAGGTATAACAAATTAACAATTCTAAGTTAATTTTTTCTTAATTACCTAGGTGAAGGATGGAACTGAATGTAGACCATACAGTAATTCAATATGTGTCCAAGGGAAATGTGTGAGAACTGGTTGTGACAACATTATTGGTTCAAAGCTCCAATATGATAAGTGTGGTATATGTGGAGGAGATAATTCCAGCTGTACGAAGGTCATGGGAACATTTAACAAAAAAAGGTAATATGATGATACAAGTATCCTTTATTATAAATAAGCTTGATATTCAAAAATTTTAGTTTCCTAAGAGATACGAGTAACAAATTTTATATACACTTATGATTAAAGAAGAATAATTAATAGAGATTAGGTGGCAATATAACATTGTTCTAATAGCAAATTGAAAATATGAAGGCAAAAAAAGAAAGGACGCAAAGCTCTGAGAGCTGTAAATGTGGAACACATACCACAGAGGATGTTCTCTGGCATTGAGGGCACAATTGTAAGAGTCATCAAGAGCTGACAGATCTTTGTTATTTTTTTTTAATTTATTTTTGTGAGGCAATTGGGCTTAAGTGTCTTGCTCAGAATCAGGCAACTAGTAAGTGTTAAGTATCTGAGGGTGCATTTGAACTCAGATCCTCCTGACTCAAGAGCCAGTACTCTATCCACTGTGACATGTAGCTACTTTCACTGACATAACTTCTTAGGAAAGTCCTTTGATCTTCAGTAGTAATAATAGCTCATAGCTTGTATAAATTATATGAGATCTAAGGTTCTCATATCTTAAAATGAGCATGTTGCACTGAATAATCTCTAAAAGACCCCTTCCAGTTCTGTGTTTCAATATGATTCTATGATTCAACATTATTCTACATTATAGTGGAATAGCGCAAGGCACTTTCTTGATAAAATTTCTCAACTCAATATTTTTAGAGGTGTGTTTTATTTTATATTTTGAGCAAAATATTAATTGATTTATAATGAAACTTAACAGCAAAATTGATATTTTAATGAGCCTGTAATGTTATTAATGTGGGCATTTTCTCAATGCTGCTAAATCATAACCTATTACCTTCATATTTCATGCAACTTTTATCAATCCAAAACTCAATATGCTAAAGTATAGGTGGCAGTACAGAGCTCCTTTTGCATATTTGTATATTTTCTCAATGACATCTTTTAGATTTAAGATTGCTTTTATTAGTCATCTTACATTATAGGTAGCATTAAGCATGACCTTGAAATTATATAAAGTTTCTCTGCCTTCACTTGTATGAGGGGAAGTATTATATCTACAGCTCTTTTCCATATAATATATTTCAAATGTCCCCTAAATAATCAATTTGAGATTTTGAAAATTCAATCCCCAGTTTATGCAATTTGCCACAATCATATGCTGAAAGTGACTTAGTGGAGTCAATTAGTTGGTGTAGTCGATAGAGCACCAGCCCTGAAGTCAGAGGACCGGGCTCAAATATGGCCTCAGACACTTAACATTTCCTTGTTCTGTGACCCTGGCAAATCACTTAACTCCAATTGCTTCAGCAAAAAAAAAAAAAAAAAAGAAAGAAAGAAAGAAAAAAGAAAAAAAGAAAAAAAAAGTGACTTCTTGTATAAAATAATGGTACATTTTTGATACTTTGTTTTAGAATGTATCTGTATAAAGCAATGTCATCCATGTATTAGCTCTTTAAAGTCATGATTATATAAAAATTGCCAGTATTTGTTACTCTGTTGCTCATTTTTATGTATATGAAACTAAATTACCTATAAAATATTGTTAATGGGATTCATTCACTAAATCTCTCTGCATATGGTTCAGGCTAGAACTCTCTTATCAAATCAAATTCCTAAAATGTTTTTTTTAAACAAATCTCCATATAAAGTTTTACATAAAATATGTTTTTCTTAATACTGATTAAGGTTCATTCCACTTAGACCAAGTTAGCATGCCAAATTAATGTTTTCCACAGATACCAAAATAATCTTCAAAAGATAAAGTTACTTTTCTGCTCAAAAAACCTTCCAACTTCATATAGGATAAAATATAATCCTTAGTCTGGCATTTAAAACCTTCCATAATTTGGCTACAACATGATTTTCAGTTTATGTTATGATAGTTTCCATAAAATTTACAATCCAACCAAAATGTGCTATAAGCCTTTCCCCATACTCCATAATAAGCTATAACAAACATATGTTAAATTAAATTTTAAAATGTATTAAAAAGTATAGAACCTACTTGTATCCATTATATACCTCAACAGTCTTTTTAGTTCAGATTGTCTGCCTGGATATCCAGGTTATATTGGAGATATTATAATAGCATTAGCCACCTACACTGGCTCCTATATTATTTTCTGCAAGTCCATGAAAAAGTAGTCAATCATTGTTAATTAATGACCAAAAGAGTATAATATACAAGGTAATGCCTTTGCCTTATTAGTATGGTGTATCTAAATTGGCTTCCCCAAAGATACTTCCATTATCAGCCAGAAAGCACCAGCCTGCAATCTCTTCGTCTCTTTCCCGCTTCCATCATTCCAAACTCACACTGCCCTTTTTAAGGAATGAGTGCTGAACTCCAGTTTTATGGATTTAGCAATATGGAAATGAAATGTCTCTCCAAATATAAAAATAGAACAATTTGTAACTCTAGAGCCCCTGGTCTGATATGTGGGAAAGCTGTTGCTTTTCCAATCAACCTCCTTTATTAGTCTCGGGTGAATCATTTTTCTGTGGTCATATGGATATTAGAACACATTCTTAGTAAGGCAAAATTGTGAAATAGAAAACTATCCCTTTTAATGGACAGAGGACTCTTAAACTTTCATGATGAAAAGACCAGACTTGAGCAGACCCAGAAATGTTTACATGAGAGACAAGAAAAACCCAGTAAGACAAATCGGTATGGAAATGACTAAATAATGAAGTGCTATGAAATCTAATGAGGAAAAAGAGGCATGTATCTCATCTGACTCCAGCTGTCTTCAAGAGTCACAGTGGGAGTTAAGGAACTCAAGAGCTAGGCGAAGTTTTGTTACTTTCTTAGTTTCAAGAGAATAAAGAAGGCGGGGGGGGGGGTGGAGAAATGGGCATAGATAGAAAAGAAATATCACGTTTGCATTTGATACAGTGGTTTATTTGTAAAACCTTAGATATACTCAAAAGATTAATTAAAACAATAACTTCAGCAAAGTTACAGGATATAAAATAAATCCCCATATATTATTAGCCTTTATATGGTAACAAACTCAGCAAGAAGAATTAGAAAAGGGAATGTCATTCAAAATAATAACTGAATGTGTAAAATATTTGACTCTACCTATGAAGAGGTAAACAAGAAATATTTGTTTCTTGTTTCTTTATGTTTATTTACTATAAACTACTCTTTTCAAAAACAAAGACAATTAAATAATTGGAGAGATATTCGTTGCTTATATTGACTATGCCAATATGATAAAAATGACAAAGAAATTTCTTTGTTGTAATGGTTGATACATATTGGTTGAATTTTCATTTCTCATTTTTAAGTATTTGAGTAGGTCAGATTGAAACTGCTTCAGTTCTCATTATTTTCTCATCTTTATTCTTAGCTCTAATTTGATGTTGATTTTGACTAGTAGAGAGTTTGCCTCTTCAGAGACAGCTGATTTTGATTTTAAAAATCTCTTCCATTAAAAATTAGTTGTTTCTTTTCCATTAAGATATAAACAATGTCATGTATTTTTTTCTGTCCTATTGTTGTTGCCCACCATTTCCAGGATCTGCCAATTAAATTCATGAAGATATTTTTCTTGATTTATATATGGGAAGATTTTGAGTAGCATTCATGCTTTTGGTCCTTTTCATTCCTCAAACTTAGCTGCCTTTTGTAACATATTTTTAAAACATAGTTTTTTGTTTTTCCAAATACATGAAAAGATAGTCTTCAATATTCACCTTTGCAAAACCTTGTATGTCAAATTTTTCTCCCTGCTTCCCTCCCCTAGACAGCAAAAAATTCACTGCAAGTTAAACATGTGCAATTCCATTCACCATATTTTCATATTCATCATGAAGCATAAGAAAAATCAAATCAAAAGGGAAAAAAGCATGAAAAAGAAAAAAAAAGCAAACAAATAACAGCAATAACAAAAAAAGGTGAAAATACTATCCTTTGATCCACAGTTCTTTCTCTGGATGCAGATAGCTTTTTACATCACAAGCCTATTGGAATTGCCTTCAATCACCTCATTGCTGAAAACAGCCAAGTTTATCACAGTTGATCATCACATAATCTTAGGCAACATGCTTTTAACTTTCTTTCTATATGACTGCTTTTATATTAAAATCACCAAGTATCATTTATTGAGTCACATGGGGAGGTGGGTCTCATAACATTCTTCAACCTCTGCAATAGACTTGGGTACATAAAGTATCATTCTTTTTACAATTTATTTTTTCTTCTGTTTGTCATGATCTTTGAGATAAGAGGATAGAATATCCCACAAAATGAGGTTGATTATTGTCTTTGGGTTCAGATGAAGCCAACTTTTTTAAAAAGAGAGATTTTTAAATGTATTTTTATACATAAGATTTGTTCTTGTTAGCCATTCATTCTTGCTTATTAATATTTTCAATTAAATTATGACATCCTATTAAAGTTATTTATTTTTGAATTTTAAAGTATATAGATCATTACTATGTATCTCCTATAATTCTATTTATATTGGATACCTTGTACTCGATGTGAAATTTGGTGACTAAGTTCAATTCATTCTGGTTAGAACAACCACTTCTTTTCAGGGACTTTGATTCAGGTGTTGGAAGACCTAAACATACATCTCCACTTATTCCTTTCAGTCTTTGCTTTGATGTTGGCCACTTTTAGCATTGGAAGAATGTCTTCCTTTTTTTTTTTTTTTTTTTTTCAGTTTTAAGTGAAATGCTAATCATGGAAAAGGTAGCAAGGCATGTCATTGCTCTAGTGGATGTGTCCTTGGCTTTCCTAGGAGAACCTGTGAGTCTTCCCTCCATTGAATATAATTTCTTTTTGTTTATTTTTTCTCTTTATCACAATAATATCAGTATTGATGTAGGTAGATTCTTCTAGTGGTCACTTTGCAGTAAATATAGATAATTCAGATATTTGTGATTCTAATTACTCCTCATCTTGTTCTCCATCTCTAAACCACCATTATTTTGGAAGTGGGAAAAAAATGCCTCACAAGAGTAAAGAAATTTGCCCTATTTATTTGTTTTTAGTTTCTTGAATTGCCATGGATAAATTATCACTTACATGATGAGCCTTTCCATTCTTAGTTAACACTGGTCATCAAATAGTTGAATCTATCTTTTTCTAGGACCATATTTGAAGTTTGTCCAGCATAGTAGACTTAGACCTGAATCTTGGGTATTTTTGTAAATCCAGAATCGTCTCTGTATTAGTGAAGCAGAAGGAAGACAACTGACTGGAAACAAAATTAATTTTTATCCAAGTATGCTGTAATTTAGTAAAGTTAACAATGGAAGATGAGGTGCAGAACCCATTTCATGTCCTTAGTCTGAAATTTACTAGATGTGTGACTTCAGAGAAATAACCATCTCTCTCTGGGGCATAGTTTATTTATCTATAATGTGTAAATGATACTTATATTAACTATCACATAGGGATTTTGTCATTTTTAATGACATAAATTATTTTGTAAACTATAAAGTAAGCTAAAATTATTATTCTGTTATTAAGCTAAAAATACCAATACAGAATAAAGTTTGAATTCCCTATTATTTCTTAGGACCAGGATTGGAGTTTTTTTGGTTTTTTTTGTTGTTGTTCTGTAAAATGGAAAGTTGTACTCAATGATCCTTCAATTCTAACAGTCAATGATTTTTATTATCCAATGATTCTCTAACTCACTCTCTCAGTATCTTTGATTATATGTTTGCTTTAATTACAAAAATGTAAAAATGTGTTTTCTAAAATTTTAAAATATTTAAAACAGAATATTATACAGTGAGTTTCATTCACTAGACTAAAAAACAAGCTGGGTCTATGGAAATTAAAGTATACTTAATCATAGCCCTAAATCTATTATGCTTTGTGATATTAGCAAAATTAATATGATCTGAGTATGTATGGCACTATTTATAACATGAAACTAATATGTCTAACAAAACTTACTAGAAGATTAAATAGCTAAAATTACAAAGTACCAACAATGGAAGAGAAAAATGACAAGTAGACTCTCTGATGTCAGCAAAAATTTCATAGTAGGAAAAAAAACCAAAGACTAACATCAAAATATCCATTTCTGAGGTTATGATAAAGTGGATTCTAATCACAATCTGTGTTATGACACAGGAGTTGATATAAGAAGTCTGTCTTGACTATTGTCTACATCCATTTCATTTTAATAAATAATTATGAAATGTTTTATGTGCTAGGCACTCAGAATAAGAATGCTTAAAATGAGACAATTCCTTCTTTCAAAGAGGTTTTACTGTGGGAGTATTAGGATTTGCACAAATACCTTTTTGTGAAAAAGTCTCCTTACATTTTTATAGAACATTAATATTCATAACATATACCTTTCCCACAAAACTAGCAAAGTACTTAGTATGGGTTTTACTATTCCTACTATATAGGAACATAGTAATAAAATTACTTGGCCATAGTCACAATAACATAGTAACAATACTTGATATTGTTAAAGGATTAAAACTTAGACTTTTTAAGCCTAAATTTATTTTTCTTTCTACTATAGTTCCATCACTATTCCAACACAATGGATCTTAAGAAAGGAATTGTAGCTAAGAAAATATAGTAAAGTAAAATTGAGGCACAATTTTGCTATTTTTGACACCTCATAGCAAAATGATGAGTAAATTATTGCATTTACCATTGTCAACACAGTTAGAATGACAGTATTGTCTATTGACAAAATAAGGGACTAGAAGTTGAGGTAGGTTCTGTTTACATTTTTTTTATAGTTGTGATTTGGAGAAAGACATTTCATCCACTTGTGTTTTTATTCATTTAGCTATAAAAAAGTGCATTCATCTCTATTTACCTTATAGAAATAGCACATGAAATTGTAAGGATGAATCCATTTACGTTCTTTAGGTTTTATAAGGAAAGGTGGGAACTAAATATTTGGTATTATTTCATATTGTCATATCATTTGATACTTTAGAGTATTTGTGAAACAGATGGTTTCATGAAATGCTGTAGGGGAAAAAAAATCATAATTTCCTTTCTAGTATGAAACAGTGTTAGCTAGACTTATTCTGAGATAATCTTTCTCAGTCTGTTACAAGATTGTATTCAAAGGCATTCCAGGTTTGTAGGACCTGATAGTATTTTTATATTGACATGGGTCACATAGATACCCCATATTGAATAAAATTGAATAGTTTTTAATGAACAAAAGTTAATATGATAATGAAGCATGCTCTAATTAATATTATATTCAAATGATGAATTTTTAAAAGAAATATAGTTTCTGACTTTATAGAAAAACATCATGATTTAGGGGACAGAATTGTCTTAGAAATCAGATATGGGTTTGAGTTCCACATGACACATGACTGTGTGATCTTACATAAGTTAACTTTCTAAGTCCAAGATTATATATTCAAGAAAGTTGCCAACCTGCATTGTTAAAGCACATTTTTTCATAGAGAGATCTCTAAACCAAAGAAGTACCAGTCCCTTTTGGTTTTATACCAATTTGTTTTAAAGAAAGCTAAGTTAGTGTGATTGAAAGAGTGCTGTGCTGGAATTCACAATATCTGAATTCAAATCCTAATGTTTGGTAATCTTAGATGAATTTTTGAGCCTGTGAGATCTTTGAGTTTAATTTTCTTTTCTATAAAATGATAAAGTTAGACTAAATGACCTCTCCTATAAATCATGACAAAATGAACATGTAATACTAAGTCAAAATGAAACTTTTAAAGAATATTCATTTGTTTCATCAAGTACTTTGTGTCTCTTTCTTTTTATCTCTCCCTCTCTACCTCTATTTTGCTCTCTCCTTTTCTGTTTGTCTCTTTCTGCCTCTGTCTATCTTTGCCTTTTAGTAAGGGTTACACAGATGTAGTGAGGATACCTGAAGGCGCCACCCATATCAAAGTCCGACAATTTAAGGCAAAAGACCAGAACAGATTCACAGCTTATTTAGCCCTGAAAAAGAAAAATGGTGAGTATTTGATCAATGGAAAGTATATGATATCTACATCAGAGACTATCATTGACATCAACGGGACTGTCATGAACTACAGTGGTTGGAGCCACAAGGATGACTTCTTGCATGGGATGGGATATTCAGCTACAAAAGAGATACTCATAGTTCAGATTCTGGCAACAGACCCAAGCAAAACAGTAGATGTCCGCTATAGCTTCTTCGTTCCCAAAAAGTCAACATTCAAATCAAACTCAGTCAGTCAAAATGGAAGCAGTAAAATGGGATCACAGACCTCACAGCTACAGTGGGTTACAGGGCCATGGCTTTCCTGTTCTAGAACATGTGACACAGGCTGGCACACCAGGACTGTGCAATGCCAGGATGGACACAAGAAATTAGCAAAAGGATGTCTACTGTCACAGAGGCCCTCAGCATTCAAGCAATGTTTGCTAAAAAAATGCTAGAGTGTGTTTATCATTTTGTTTAGAAAAATAATTGGGCAATGCAGCACTGGCATACCTTGGATGGAAAATATAAACTTTATTGTAATTGCTTTCATGATTCAAATTATGGGCAGAATCTGCTTTTCAAACATTGGACTAAAAAACAGTCTTGAAAATTGTTATAAGTCCTTTAAGCCTAAAATGTTTAGAAAAATGAATGAATGTAAGCTCATAAGGTATTTGAAGAGTACAAAACTATTTCCCCTTTTATTACCTACCTCTTAAAGAATGCCTTTGAAGACATAATAATTTTCAATCATGATTTATTTTTGCTGTTTGTAAATACATAATTTTTATATATCTTGATTCTATTAAAAATAATTCATTCTATATGTAAAGTGATTGACCAAAGTAGGTCTACAGCTGTTTTCAGTTTCACCAAATTTCCAGAAAGAGCTGTGGATATTTTACTGGAAAAATAAGCTTATTGTTGCTAATAGACAATATATTTAAAAAAAAAACTAACACTATGACACAATGTAATTTTAAAAAATTCTTGAGCAGAGATTATCAGAATATCCTTATCAACATATATAAAGGGTTTCTTATTTGATATGTTAGTACCTGTATTTTTTAGGTTGCCAACCAACTGATTAGAACATATTTTGTATGTATGTATACTTATAGAATTTGGATTTTTTAAAAACCTTCAATGGGGGAGAGGTTAGGCTGAAATTTATCATTTAGAAAAAAATCAAATATTTTATAATATTGCCAACTCTATATTCTTGACTGTTTTCTTGCGGTGGTTTGCAAGGGAAACCTAAAGTTTGATGTGCCTAAAAGTAGCTATTAGAGAAGCTATATTTTCCTTAATAAGGAAAGACACCAACAAATAGTATTATCTCTCTATGTTAACACCTTTTATCCTAAACTCTCTCTTATCAGAAAATATGCAATGTGCTTTTTGTCTATTTCATTTTGTTAAAAAAAACAAAACTATGTTATATAAGGAATTAATGTAAGGAATTACCTTACATATTTTGTTTTACTAAAACTATTAGTTACTCAGAAATTAACCACATCTAGATATGGTTGCCATTAATGTTAGTAAGACTTTTTCTACATAGAAATTAATAATTTATTTTTCTAAAGAGAGAAATAATTAGTATTTCAAACACACTTCAAACACAAATCAACATAAATGAAAAGCATATTGTTGTAATACTGTTATGTTAGGGAAAAAACTGTGATATTAACCATAAAAAGCAGATTTCTCTTCTCCCTAACCAAATTTTGGTTACATGAACTTAAAGTCTGAAAATATGTAGACTTTTATTACTAATGCCAATTAGACCTTGTTATAATTTTTTTTAAAGAACTATAGATACCTAAATTTGGAGAAATTTCACAGTATCCTTTTATCTTGATTTTATAATAGTTACATATATCTGATGTTATAGTACTGATAGATATGACATATTTTATGGAAGTATAACTTGGATTTTTATGCATTGTGTTTGCATAAAGTAAAGAATTCTTATAATCCATTGATTTAAATGGATGTTCAGAAGTATTTAACTTTGGAAATACTTAAAATTTGGCATAAGGGAAACAAAACTTTTTATTTGATTTAGTTCATTCAACAGCTATCAATCTAATGACAAGTTTGCTTTCCTGACACAGACTGTGACTGCTGTGTTTAAATTCCTTTTCAATTTATGTCTTTTCACTGAACAGTCTTTCTGTTTGTCCCAGTTGCTTAGAGTGTGTTGCTTCATTTGCATTGTATTTTAGCATAATACCTGTTTTATTATTCTGGCATCTCAGAGACCAACCAATATAATGTCCAATGCATTTATTCAAACCACATTTCTTGATTCCCTCTCATGTGATATAATCTCTTCACATGATTAAAACACATTGTACATGGTTGAGAAAAAATTACTAATTGAACTTGTTCACTTATATAACCCAAACTCACATTTTAGCTAATTGTTTTGATACTTTGTAGATATATCTGTAATTCATAATTTTGCATCATTTGATTTTGATCCTGTTGAAGATAGCTATTGAGTTCATCATTGCATGCATATGGTAGAATCAAAAGAGGGTAACCTCTTTCAATTCTCAGTCTGTGATCCTATAAACATGCCTTATTTTCATTATGCTTGAGCTTCATTAGGCCTGAAAAATTCTAGAGTTTTTGAAGCTCAGGGCTGCCTCCTCCTAACAGACCTGAGTTGAGTCAAAATCATTGCATGCATTCCTATTTCTCTGTGATGGAGCCATAAAATATTGTAGATATAAAAAAAAAATAAGTGGTGCTTTTTATTTTCTTTCCGAAGAAGATATTCCTCTTAAATATTAATATACAGTGTTAGTATTTATTACTTTAATGAAATAGAGAGTTAAAAACAAACCACTAAATCTAACTGCTATATTTAAAGAACCTTGTTTCTTTGGTCTAAGCAGTATCCGTTTTTATTATTGATGGATAGGGGTAAAATGACTCTAAAAATGTATGCACAAGGATGAAATGACTAAGATTGAACAATGCAATTCAGAGAAATGGACATTTTCATATCTCTAAAGAATAACATGTATATTAGGGAAAAAGAAAGCAATTTAATCTTCTGAAGTCCTTTCCAGCCCTAGATCTATAGTCTTATAGATTTTGGATTATTTTTTGCTTAGAATTAGGAGGCAGCATGATACATTGGAAAAAGTACTGAGGCAGAAAACCTGGCTTCAAATTCCTTATTTGATAGTTACAATTTTAAAAAATAATTCTATGTTTTATTTTTATATTTTGTAAAAATAGGAGGGTTTACTAGGGATGACCTTTAAGGCATCTTCCAATTCTGATTCTACTATAAACATGCTTTAGTTTCATTATGCCTCAAAAATTCTAGGGTCCTTAAAGCTCAGGGCTGCTTCCTCCTAATAAATTTGAGGTAAGTTGAAATGCTCAGGTTTGATGATAATGAAATTTCATTCATGAAAATTTGTAATGGCTAGAATTTCTTTCCTTATGAAGAAAAAAGGATGAGAGAAAACAGTAATAATGGTTAAATTTAATTTTGCCTCCATGTTTAAAAGTACTTGGTAGGACAGTTTTAGGGATTTGGCAAATTCAAGTCCCTTTACTCTTCTAGCAAAATAATTTTATTCCACTTAAAAATAATGATTCAATAACAAAAAATAAAAAAGAAATATTGCACTGAGAAAGAATTTACTGTTTTGCACCTGGTATGTGAACTTGTATGATGAAATTATTTATTTTTATTTAATTAAAAAATATCAATTTTGAAAATTCTTATATATAATATAAATTTATATGTATATTATATGTATATATTATATATACATACATATGTATATATAACATTATATATATAATGTTTTGCTAGATGCCCTTTTTAAAAAGTTATGCTTCCTATATGTGTTGTAAAAGTACATTTTTGTGAGTTTGCATTGATTGCTTTTGTATTTTTAATAGAAAAGCTTAATTTGTTTTATTACGCACCTATACATATATGTATTTGCATATATATATTAAAACAGACAAGAAAGGCAATGTGATATAATTGAAACCTGATCTTGAAGTCAGTAAGACCTTATAGACACTAGGTAAATTTCTGATATGTGCTTTTAGAAGGAATTTCTACATCAAATCTTCTTTGATGAAATTAAAAGTCTGAACAACAAAAATTATACATGCATATATATGCATTCACATACATATGTATATCCATATTCTGATATTGCATCTTTCCTTTTTAAAAGAAGTTTTCAATTTGACCTTCTACTATTGATAGTATTCATCTCTTCTTTCTACCATGATGGTCATTTCAATACAGGACTTAAAACTTTTCTCTTAAATAAACTTCAGCTTAGGATGCATTGACTATTCATCAAATGTTGTCCTTACATTGATGTGATGCAAAAAATTAATTTCACTTCAACAGGCATTAAATACCTATTATGTTCAGAACACTGTTCCATATTATTGAGAAGATAAAAAAGAATGTTTTAGAGCCTTTCCATGTAGATTTCATGAGTGAATGCATTCACAGTGTCTAAGAATGTTGGAGGCCTAATATGAGGGGACAAGGTCCTGGGGGAGAATTCTTTCACAGGCTCCAGAGGTGAGCATCAGGGACAGTGGAATATATATACTTCCTGGATATGGTGCCTTACAAATACAGTGACCCCTGTGGGAGTAATTTATGTCAGACCAAAAAACAAAAACAAATTGCAGTCACATCAAAATTAACAAATACATTCTTCAGAGCTGAAAAATTCACAGTAGGCCTTTGCTCATTATTAAATTTATGTAATGATATAGCTAATAATACTAGAAGTATTGTACTAGTGGTGTAGATAGTTTTGTAAATTCTCTAATTCCTCCCTAGTTCCTACTTCTACAATGCTTTTTGATTTACAATATGCTTTCCTCGTCATATTTCACATTATAGGAATGAGGTATAAGCCATCTATTTTATGGATTCATGGTCACTTACATTTTTTTATGGCTTCATGGCTATATTTATTAATATTAATCACTCTTATATCTAAATAAAAGTCAACAAAATGCTAATAACTATGTAGATGATTACTATAAGTGTACGAGTCCAAAAGCCAAAATGGGTTAGATGTTTAAGTAGAAATATGTAAAATTTTGCTATTTTCCAAAAATGCACCAAGACTAAGTTCACATTGCTCAGACAAGTTACTTGTCTCAACTGACCATTCAAGTCAGTTTAAACGGTCATTTTAGTAGCCCTACATTGTTATTCATTATGAGTCATTTCTCTATAGTCATTTAAAAATAATCCTGTTAAGTACCAATGTCAGCAGATTGTGCACCATGCAATTAAGTATATATGATAAATTGACTGGGAATCCATAAGGAAACCAAAAACAGTTTTGTACAAATTTTTATTTTTATTTTTTTATTTAATATGGAAATGTATTCAGTAGATAATATTATGTAGTATTGGTTATGCTGAGCTATGCTCAATGTAAGACTCTCTGAGACTCTAGCTACAAATTAAGAACATTTTATCATAAGAGGAGGTCAGAGATGAAATTTTTTAATGTCAGTTCAGTTCATTGATGAGTGGCCGAATAGCACAGTAGTAACAAAGCATGACTAATGCTTGTGGTCTTAATCTTATAGTTTCACTATATAGAAAAGTCAAAACCAAAACCCCATTCCAAACAGTCCTTTGCTCCAGTCCATTACCCATGGTTATTCAAGCAAACAAAGAATTCTTAAAGTTTATAGGAGAACTGATTTCTTCGGTGAAAATGTCTATAATGTGCATATGTGGTTTTTTCTAGTGATCCCTTAAGAAAAGCAATTATATCTCTTTTTGATAAGAATGAATGTGAGTAAGATACTATAAAAATTTTTTCAAACATAATTAATCCAAGTTCATTCTTTTCAACTATGATTGGTATCCTTAAGGCTATCATAGTATATGCATAATTGAAGATTTTTCTCCTATTTATTTAAAGAATGAGACAAATGTTATTGTAAATACACATATGTATGATGAATGGAAAATTTAGGAGGATCAAATTGGAGAAGCAGAATACTCAATGAGTAAAATTTAAGTATCCATACATTCCAATGCTACCTTTAATTAACAACAATACATTTGTTGGCGTACTTTGTCTTCTATATTTTAAACATATCATTTATTAGCATTCATGACATATTTCAGAATATTAAAAGAATTTCTACTTATTTTGGCAATACAGTATAGCTTTAGAATTGCACATCAGTTCCTTATGTAATTTCAAAATTTGACCACATAATTATATATGCCTATATGTATAAATATATACCAAAATATCTTCAAAATCTCTATGAAAAGATGTTTATCAAGCATGACAGAAAACTTAATGATTTACACTTCTAGAAATTAGTATTATAAAATACTGCTCATATATTTATACATATTACATAGTAAAAATTATGCAAGTACTTTGTTAGTGCACTTTGCCAATATATGAACCAATTTTAAAAATGAGATTCAATTTGAATAAATTAAGAAATTATATACATTATTATTTTGTTTTTGTACCATACTATATTGAGATTAAAAAGATGAGAGGAGAAAACATATCTTGAAAGTTCTTTGCACAGAAGAATAAAATATTGAAGAATTACATTTCAGTTACAAAACGGTAATAGTCTGTTATCTTCTACTTTCAGAAGATTACATTTCCTTTTTTATTTGTGATTTGTGTATTATATTTAATACAAAAAAGAGGACCCAACAACAAAATTCTTTGGAAAATTAAGAGGTATATAATTCTTGACAAATTTTAAACTGCTTAAATTTATGTCCCATATGAATAATTAGCAAAGCACTATCATATAGTTTGCACTATTCAACAATCAGTTTTTCAGGTAAAATCTATTTAAACTGAGCCATTTGAGACATATTTTTTTACTTTCTTTACAAAAGTTTAGTTTACATATTATGTGATAATTTTAATGATATATTGATTTGCATGATTAAATTAAACACTTGATACATGCCATTTGCTACATATCTATATTACATGGAAATAATAAACAATTAAATAACTAAGAAAATCACATATAATATGCCTATGGGTTGTGATTCCAGTTTTGTGTACTATATCCAAAAATGTGTACTGAAAGAGTTAAATCTCCTGAAGACATGTTACTTAGTACTCTCTCCCTGTGTTATTAAAAAAGAATATTCTGAATATAAAATTAATGACACTGAACAATGATCAAAGCACCCATTCATAAGGGAACAGAATTAGCAAAAAAGGCAAAAAGTGGAGAAATATCTTTTCTCAATAACATGTATTATTTGACTTTCCAAAAGGAATTTTTTAAACATAAAAAGTTATTATGATTCATTTTATAACCAAAATAGTGCTTTCCTCCCCACACCACATACATCTTAAGTTTAAAATCATGACAAATTATAAAATGTCACTTTACTGAGTTGGACAAAATGGCACTTGTATTGCTAGAAATAGAGTGAACTAGATAATTAAGCTAACATCCTAACAGCACTAAAAATTTAGTTATGGAATTTGACTTTCAAAAAATTGAATTGACTAAATATTTTATCAAATCAATTATTGATTTTGACATCACAAAAACTATACTGATAAATGGTCATTATCCATATAGACTTTATATATACTAAGTGGTCAGAGAATTGGAGTCATTTTCATAGGACAAAACTCAGATGAAAAAAAAACTGAGGAACAGAATAGGAAAGTATTAAGTAATAAAGTTTGTCATATAGTTCTATGATAATTCAAAGAAAGGTGAGATAAATATGTGCTGGAGTTGTTAAGGGAAGCTTCATAAATGAAATAAGCCTTGAAAGATGGGTAGAAACAGTTGAAGAAAAACTATATACAGGGGAACTATATGGCATTAAGATAAAGAGAAATCTGTAGGTTAAGGAGAGGTATCTCTAAAAGGCAGATGTACGTTTTAAGGTTAAGACAGAGTGGCCTATTCATTTTTGGAGTTATCTGCCTTTGCATCATATGTAGTAAATATGTGTAGTTATTTGCATTTTGTCTCACCCATTAGAATGTGAGCACCTTAACACAATTTTTGCTTTTCTTTGTATCACCAGCATTTAGCACAGTAAGTACTTAATAAATGTTGCAAATCTCTAAGCATGCACACTATTGTAATGATGTTTTATAAGCACAAAACTTTGTCAAAAGAGTTTACATAAAGAAATCTTTTTATCTACTACTGAATTATATTACTAACAACTACTATACATCTCTATTGCCTATGCATTCATGTTATTGCCCTGCTACTACTTCATAACTCACAAACAGTCCTTTCCATAACTAATTTTCTATAGGAAGTCAAAAGAAAAGACGTGTTGTTTGGCTGCCCTGCTCATACAAATTTTTTATTTATTCTTGTAAAAATTATTGTACGCATGATGGACCATTGAAAGAGGGCTTGTAGAATTCACTGCCCAGCTAATTCACCTTTGTTACAAATCTATTCATTTTCTATGTAGTAAGAATAAATTACCAAGCAGGCAATCTCCCTTATTATCCATATTCTCTTCTCATTCCTATGTAATGAGTATTTATGATAAGGAACAATAAAAATAACCTTATTGAATTAAGTAAAAATGGAAATTAGTGGATAAATAAAATGATCTAACGGACAAGAGAAACAATCATTGGCTCCTTGATCAGGAACATGATGTGATGAAGGTGCAGGAAGGTTAAAATGGTAAGAGTAAGATGTTTTGTTGATATAAAGAAGAAAAAGTGGGGGAACTTGGAGGCATGTACTTGAATTACAAGATTATTACAGTTATCCATATGAGAGGTTATGAAGTCTCAGTAGAGTCATACAATTAAGACAGAAGAATATAAAGAAACTTGTTTTATGCTTTCTTATTATTATTTTTTGGTATATAATAGCTTAACTCATTTCAATTTACATTTGGTGTTAGAACACGGAACTGCTGAGATAAGATGTGTGATTCACAGTGAGAAATTGGGGCTGCTATTAAAGTAGGACAAGATTTGGGCTAGACTATGTGCTGACAAACAGACCTTGCTCCAAAGTACAAGGCAGTTTAGCTGAAAATCCAGAAAAGCAAGAGTACAGAGTTGAGAGCTATGCAGAAGTTCGTTGCTATGAATTCAAACAGGAGAATTTAAGGGAGAGAGGCAATTAAAATGAGTTACAACTACTAAGTTAATGTGGATATCTTATTGTAGTAGATAACACTTGAACTCCAGCTCTTGAAAACTAACTTCCATAACTTTGGGTAGGGCCAAAGCCCAAGGAAAACTAATATTTTTTTAAATTGAAGTGGTTTTTACAATAAGCTTTATGCCAATTAAGTAATACATTATGCCCTTTGTAATTAATGTTTGACCTATTCTACATGGTGTTGAGATGTTTAGAAGTCTTAAAAGTGAATTAACTAATTTTTGTTCTAAATAAATTATATTTCTATATCAAAACATTTGTGAAAGAGTGATATCTCTGTTTTTAGTAGTTTTATGCCTGAAGTAAAGCTAAACTATCAAATCAATTAATGAAGCTTCATTAATTAGCAGATAAGAAGTACCATAAGTAAAAAGAAAAATACAAGGAAGTAGGACAAGAATGTGATAGGATCACTGGACTATGAGCCACAAGACCTAAATTCTAGTCCTAACTCTTTTACTAATCAACTATCAAGTCACAACACAGTTGAATTTCAAGTTCCTCTTCCACAAAAGGACAAACTCAAATGAAAACACCTCTTATGTTCCTTGCACTTTTTTCAAACCTGTGTAACTGGGAGAATGCCATATCTTATCACTTCTACTTTCATATCATCTCTATATATGCCCTTTTCTACCTTTATAGCTACCTCTTATGTTAAATACCCCACTCCTATTCAATAAACTCCCTAATTACCTCTAATATCAAATATAAGGCCCTTTGTTTAGTATTTAAAGCTCTTCCTAACTAGTCTCATCCTATTTTCCCACTTTTTTTTTTTTACTATCTCCTTCCACGTACTTGCTTTTGAATTGACTCTGTTATAAACCATATTAGCTATCTTATGACAGCTTAATGACTACTTTTGGGGTTTGGTTATTCAACTAATTGTTGATTCAACTAATTATAACATTGTCTAGTTCAATAGTTCCCATTTAGTGGTTTGCAGATCCTCTCAGGTTCACAATAATGACTGAAGATTTTGGTGCTAAAAATTCTTTATGATATCTTAACCAGTGACAATCAGTTATGTTAACAAATATATTTTTCTTACATGACAAACATGTATATGTTTGAAGCATTTAAGTTCAGTTATATAGTGATTTGAAATCATGATCATGTGATCATATCCACAATGATTTTAGAATTTCTGAGTAGTTAAATCAAAATGATTGCTTCTGGCTGCAATATGTTCTTGCAGTTGTTTGTTTATTTATTTATTTTGACATGGAATCAAATTGTTTTCAAAATACCACAAGGGTTCAATATTCAGTCTCAAACTGATTGACAATAAATGGTCAGATATATATACATATAACTTCATTTACATTTGGTATAGTGTGCTAGAGTACTTCCCTTATTCTTCTCTGTTATATTTGCATTCTTCCAAGGCAAATATTGGATTGTTTCAAAACCCTGATCCCTAGTCATATGCATTATCTTAAAACCAACATGCCCATCATAAATGTTCTTCAGAAACATACCTACTTTTCCCTTTCATTGAAGTATTGAGGCTGTTTTGCAATTTAAACCTCTTTTCTACTTGTGTTACTATTTTATCTACCAAATAATCAAATGAACTGCTTAATAACACTAGTCAGTTTTCTCAGATCTCTGAGATTCCTTCCTTTATAAAAGTTAGTTTATATATCAACTTTAATTTTAAATTTAAAGCAATACTTGCACTTAAATGTTAAGTATATTTATTATTTAGTACAGCATTTATCATTAACCAGTAGAAAAGTAATTATTTTATATCAGAACGAGTTATCTTGGGTTGGTCAAAACAAAAAAAATTCATTTCTATCTCACAGCAAGAGAGCTTATAAAATCCTTCTATCATCTTCTATTGCATCTTTGTGTATCTAAGCATTTTTATATTATTCTTGTTTTAAATCAAAATGCAGGAATAAATTCCATGTGGGACCAGATTTAAGACTATGTTTGGTAGTAAACCAAATATTACAAGTTTTTGTTTAAATAAAAAAGTGCAACATCAAAATTAAGTTTATATATGGTTGTTATAACATGTTAAAAGATCTTCCAAGTTGTAACTTATTTAATTGAAATGTTATTTATATTCAATAAAATTTGTAAAAATAAAGAATTTTTATATATAGGCTTACAGATAAAAGTAAGCATATGACTTTGATCTTACTGGATTATTTCTTCTAATTCACACAGAATGTCCTACATGATACATTTATAATTATTTTATAATTGGAGTTTTATAATTTTTATATTTGGACTTTTAATAACATAATTGGAATAAAATTTTATATTTTATAATTATAATTGTATGATATAAATGTTATCTTAGAGGCAAAAGTTATTCAATTATTATAATCACTTAAATCTAAAAGAATATTTTGAGTAACATATTGTTATCTTGAACATTCACAATATATTTTTTGTTCTTATTAAAAGAAGTCCATGGAACCAAAAGTACTAGTAATCACTGATTCACCTATATTTTATATATGTCACTATATTTACTATAGATTAGATATGTTACTGTGAAGGGAGGTATAATTATATCTCTCATGCTGGTCCAGAAGGGTAGCATGAAAGATTTTTTGCTTTGGTTAAATCTAAGCAAATTATAATTCCCCTAATCTAATCTAGTAACTCTGTTGAAGTTAGTTTGTTGATTGTGAAACCATGAAGGCTATTAGTAATTCGTGTCTTCCAAATATTCACAAATCAATCCTTTCAAAATATGGTCTAAAAAAATATACAGTTCACTAGCTTATAGTTTGCAGCATCTACTCTCTTTATCTTTTGGAATATAGAGACAACATTTATACAATTTCAATTCTGTGGTATCTCTCCCATTGTCCAAGATCTTTAAAAAGTTACCAACAATAGGTTAACAATGACATCTGTCAGTTCTTTACTTACTCTCTGATATAGTTCCTTCAAATTTGGTGATTTGAATTACTTAAAAAAAGATATTTTTTCCTCTGAACTTTACAAGCCCTGAGTCAAGGCATAGTTTGATTCAATATGTTCAAAAACAGCCCTGAGTACTGGAGGCTTGTATTGCAGAAGGGAAAAGTGTGGAGATTTCTAGTGTCAATAAGGCATTAATTATGCCTGCTGGAATCTTGATAAAACTAAATTGGGATCTTTCTGGGCTAATTGCATATTCATTTACTTCCTGGTTTTACCTATTCCAAAAAAGAAAAGTGTAAAGAAGAAAGAAAACAAACTGAAGGACTAACAGGCCCATTAATTCTTTAATCATTGTTTTTTAGGTTTTCCTGTTATGCATTTTAACTGTAATAAAACAAATTTGCTATCTATACTAATTCTGCTTACTTTAATACAAATGGTGAAACTGAAAAGAAAGGAACACAAACTGGAGGGGACAAGATTTATATTACTGAGTTGTTGCAAACAATTAAAAATTTTCTTGCCAGTGCAAATTAGGAGTTTGAATCACATGTTTAATAGAATTGAGAGCTTACTTGAGGGAGAGAAACAATAATTCCTGGGAAAATATTTCTAGAAACATGAATCAATAGCCATAGAAGCAGGTGAGTTTTATGAGGCAGCAGCCACTTTTTCTGCCTTATTCTCCTTCAAGGTAGCATATAGGTTTTTATAAGGAAAACCATATACTAGAAGGCCATGAACTGCCAAGAAAACTCTACATATGAAGTGAGAGAGGGAATACGTGGAGCAGAAAGGATACAAAGTTCTTCCTGCTTTGTTGACTGGATGCTCTCAGTGGATCTTAAATAGCCAGTTTTGTTCTTTCTAATCTAAATTTTATTCGGCTTGATGGACAAAAAAGCAAAATAAAAGCTTAATTGTTCTATCTGCTCTGACATCTGTTATAATTGCTTAATCCAGTCTCCAAAATACACTCCACGTCTTATTCATGGGAAAGACTTGGTCTTCAGTGACAGTCCTATCATTTACAACTAATTATGTTACTTTGGTCAAAACACTCACCCTCTCTGAGCTTCAGTTTTATTATCTATAAAATGGGGATAACTGTCCTATCTACCTTAGTTAAATGTACACCTTTAATGATGGCACCTGCCCTTTGATATATGCAATACAATTTTCTTTGATATGTACTACAATAGGAACTTCTATGATGACTAGCATGTCAAAATATTAATTTCTGAAGAATATAGTTTAGGTTAAAAATTCATATTTTGAAAGTTACATTTAGTCATTTAAAATATCAAAATCTGAAGGTTTAAAAAAAGTCTATAGAGATGCATCCAAAATCATAAAATCTTCTCTGTAGATTATACCTTTTCCATAGCATGATATATTGTAAAGCATGTTTGATTTGGAGCCAAGAGAAACTTGTGTTGGAATCCCACCTCCAACATATTCCCTTAAATGTATACATTTCCCAATTGTCTATCAACTTATTTCTTCCTCCATATCAGAGAGCTTGCGAGACACTTGTTGTTGTGACCAACTGCAAATGTTTCCTTTCCAAGGCCACTAATTCTAAAACTGCTGTTTCTGATTATAACCTTTTATCATTCCATCTTTCCCAAAGCCCTCAACCTTTACCATGACCTCCAATTTCATAGATCTTTCAGAAGATGTCTTTCCCTCTTGAACTTTCTGCAGCCTTTGTACACTGTTGATCATCCTTTTTTCCTGCATACTATTTCTTCTCTAGATTTTCATGACACTTCTTGTTCATTCTCTTTCTATCTGTTCCTACTCAGTCTACTTGTCTAGATCTTCATTGAGGTCATGGTCACTGTCCATGAATGCCATGCAATCCTCAAAAGTGCAAGCCTCTTCTCTTTATATACTATTTCTTCCGGTAATTTCATGAGCTCTCATATTGAAAGATGATTTCAAGATCTTTCTAGGATGTCCCAAAAGCCTTAGTGTGTCTTGGCACTAAGTTTATATCATTCCGATTCCAAGGCCAATGATTAACTGTCAAATTGCCTGGGCTCTCTTTCTTTCTTCCTCTGTACCTAGAAATAGTTTGATTTTGACAATACTGAAAGAAGAAACAAAATGAGGGAAGATATACTAATAAAGGAAATGGCAGGAAGGATCAGAAAGCTTTTTATTAAACATAAGCAGGGTTCACAAGTAGAAATATATGCAAACTTGAAAGAAGCAAGGAAGATGGATATTACCCGAATTTCATTTTCATCTAAACTGGCCAAGGGAAGACAAAACACACACACAAATTCCCATAAACATACAAAAAGAAAAAGGAAGAAGCAAAAAAGAGATTATGAAACAGAAAGTAAATTCAGAGGGAAATCACAGAATAAGCCTTATTCTGTGAAAGAGATGGTAACTTTAAGCTTAAAAGAAAGAAAGAATAAAAACCAGTAGTGAAGAGGGAAAATGGAACAGAGGGAAGAAAAAGTTTATAAGAATAATTGGGAGGGAAAGATAAAATTAATTATCACAATTGTGAATGTAATTCATCCATAAAACAAAAGATAGCAGAATGAATTAGAAAATAAAATGCAACAATTTTTTTAAACAAACATACTTAAAATATGAAAACCATCACAGAGTTAAAATAAGATTGGACAAAAATCTATTTTGCTTCATCTGAACACACAAAAAGGTCAGGAATATCAAATATGATTTCAGATAAAACAAAAGCAAAAAGAAACAAAGAAGAAAAATATATTTTGCTAAAAAATAATTTTAGCAAAATATGCTTACCCAATTTGTTTTATAAAAATAAATTAATTTTAATATATGTACTGAATGGCATAGCATTTAAAGACTTAAAAAATGAATTATGAGGAACAGTAAAATTGCAATAATGAAGAATCTCACTGTACCCCTTTTAGCCTTCCCCCCAAAATAAATTAAGAACTTCAATGGTGTTTTAGAAAATTTTGATATGCTATACATCTGGCGATTATTGAATGAGCATAAAAAAGTACATATAAGACTTCAAGTTCATGTGACCAACAAACACTTTTTCCATTCATAATATCTCAAATCACTCTAAAATAGAGTTATATACCAAAGATAAAGCAATTCCAGCTGTCTCCTCAATCTAGGTCACCAAGAACATAAACAAGGTAAAAACTCAATGAACTAAATGCAGTGAAAACAAATAATTCCTCACCTCTAACTCCCACTCACTCAGAGCTGTCTATCCCACTATCCACCACATTCCCAGAAGCTGGACTACCCAAGCCAATACACACACACATACAACAGAAGTCAGCAGAATTCAACACTAAACCTAGCCCACTCCTTTCCACATAGTGCTGTGGAGATAAAGTAGAAATTTCTTCAAGTTTCAATAACAGCATAACAGAATTATGGGACATGAAAGAGTTCAATAAGAATGGAAGGAATAGGTTAGGCAGGACACATGTCCTTGATTACAACAGAACTCAATTCTATATCCTGATCCCAACCTCCACCTTCTTCTAATGCTGCAGAGATCTGCAAGGACATAATTTTGCTCAGGCTGCTATAGCAGCATGACAACACTCTGAACCACTGGAAAAAACTAAGGAACAGAGGGAGTAGTAAAAGAATGTGTGTGACTGATACTACACTAAGCCTAAGGGAAAAGTGCCAAATATCCAACTGCAACCAGTTCTGTCCCCTGAGAAATCAGTTGCTTTAGAGACTGAGGCTGGGTGAACTGTGAACTGCCCAGTATTAGAGAAGACTAAGTAAGAATCTATGAGATCCAATACTTGGGAAAACTGTCATCAAAGAGTAAAATGGTCTAAAAGTAAGTAATAAAGAAAAAAAGGAGAAAAATATTGTAATTATGAAAGATCTCAAGAGGAAAGAAACTCAAGAACAAAAGTAGGTATATTAACAGAAGATAATTTCAAAAGGGAATATGGCTTCCAAATCAAGTAAAAGAGCTCATGCACTTATGAATAAACACTGAAAAACAAAAGGAAAAGGGATAAACACCTGATGAAATAGAAAACTCAATGAATTCCTAATAAGAATATGGAATCATAGCAGAATGTGTCTGAATAGTTTAAAAGAGAAATAAGAATTAATGGAAGCAAAATTTATAACCTATAGGAATAACTGGCAAAAGAAGATGAACTTGAATATATAGGTGACAAATATCAACAAAAAAGAATATAATATTTATATTTAGAAATGTAAATATATAGGAGATATCATGATTTATATACAAGTAGAACATATTACCTCAAAGACAAGATGTGTAGAGATACTTTAAGGATCATAAGTCTCCTAGAAGAACATGACAAATCAAAAAACTTGAACACCATAGTGCAAGAAGCAAACTAAGAAAATTTCCTAAAACTTTTAAAAAGAGAACAAAATGTACCAATCAAAAGAATTCACAGATCACTCCAGAGCAGGGGAAATAAAACTGTGCTTCAAACTCCAAGACCCATAGTGGTACTATTTCCACTAACAATTACACTGACAACAAATTCATAACTGGTTATACCTTTAAATACGAAGGAAAGGAAAATCAAATACTATAAAATTATTGTGCACCCAACAGAAATTGCAGGAGGAATAGAATAATGAGTTTTGACAAGGAATGGAACTCAGGCTGCAACAGAAGCTTATCTCTGTAAATCTGAACCTAACCACAAATTTAAAAAAAGTTGTTCAATAAAAAAGAAGCATTGAAAACATTCCTTAAAAGAGAAGCAGATCTAAAGAAATTATTTGCTTCTAAAACACACTAGAAAATAAATATTCAAGAAGGGTAATCATACAATAATGAAAGACAACAGCAAAATAACAAGACAGAGAAACCATTAAAGAGATTCCCTTATACACAAAAGGTTAACACAAAAATCAAATAGAAGTGCTTATAGAAGCAGGCCAGAAAAATTATGAACTAAACCAAAAATATTTATTCTACAAATGAATCAATTTTTGAAAGGGAACTAAAATATTGAATGAGAGGGCACATAAAAGGGAGGAAGAAGAAGAAAGAGGAGAAAATGTCATATTGCTAAGCAAATTTTAAAAATAAATTACCAATAAAGGCAGTAATAACTCCTATAATATTTCTTCAGAGAATGGATGAGGAGGCAAAAGAAAGGACTTAAAAGAGAAGGGACAAAAGAGGTATAAATATTGTTTCAGTTGAGGTAAAGGATATCACTGATGAATGATCCCATAGAAAAAGAAATATTCTATGAAGGCAGATTGAAACTTTACAGTGAGTATTATCTACAGGGATTAATTGACAATATGAAGAATTGGAAGGTATAGATCTAATAAAGAAACTTACAAGGCAAAAATAGAAACTGTTTAGAAGGGGAACCAAAATTTTCACTGACAATTCCAATACAATTGGTCAGAAATATCTTTAAATATGAAGGGAAAGGAATTCAAATACCAAAAAAGATATCTCAAAAGTTTTAATTCCATGAGGAAAATAAAAAATAAAAGAGACTTACATAAACATGAAAATGAATTTTTTAAAAAAAGTAGAATAGATTGAAAGAAAAAATAAATGACAGAGAGAAACCATTCTTACGCACAAAAAAAGACATTTAAAAAAAAAAAACTAATGAAGAAAACAAGATCACAGTTTCAAGACCAAGAGGAACACTAGTACTTGTGACTGCCAGGGAGCAGGAACCCTACTTGAGTAAAGACAGACATTTCTCCCTATAACAGCACATTGAGAGTATCAAAAACTTAGAGACCTCCAGAACTAATTCTGAAAATAACAGCACAAAAAAAGCCTGAATCTTGGGATAGTGCCTCCCCATCCCAAGGTGAGCAGAGCCCAATTTTAAAGCCAAGAAATAAACTCAGGAAAAAAGCAAACAGCAAAAGGCAATTTGACTCTAAAAGTTTACTACAATGACAAGGAAGACCAAGACATAAAGTTAAAAGACAAGAATGAAAAAAAAATCTACAAGCAAAACCTCAAAGAAAAATGCTAATTTGACCCAAACCAAACAAGAATTTTTAGAAGAGTTAAGAGATTGGTGGAGGAAAAATTGATAAAGAAATTAGAATAATGCAAGAAATTTTTAAAAAAGAATTAACAATTTGGTAAAAGATGCACAAAAATATTGAAGAAAATATCATCTTAAAATAGAATTGGCCTTCATTTTCAAAATAAATGGAGAATTGACTCTAATTTATAAGAAATCAAGCCATTCTCCAATTGATAAATGGTCAAAGCATATGAACAGACAATTTTCATATGATGAAATTGAAACTATTTCTACTCATATGAAAAGGTGTTCCAAATCATTATTGGTCAGAGCAATGCAAATTAAGACAACTCTGAGATACCACTACACACCTGTCAGATTGGCTAAGATGACAGGAAAATATAATGATGGATTTTGGAGGGGATGTGGGAAAACTGGGACACTGGTGCATTGTTGGTGGAGTTGTGAATGGCCAACCATTCTGAAGAGCAATTTGGAATTATACTCAAAAAGTTATCAAACTGTGCATACTCTTTGATCCAGAAGTGTTACTACTGGGCTTATATCCCAAAGAGATATTAAGGAAGGGAAAGGACCTGTATGTGCAAAAATGTTTGTGGCAGCCCTTTTGCAATGACTAGAAACTGGAAATTGAATGGATGCTTTATGGACAAATAGGACAGAGCATATTATGAGGTATAAAATAGACAAATTTTATTATTTTAAATTTAAAAGGTTTTGCAGAACTCTTTTTGTAGTGGCCAAAAACTGGAAAGTGATTGGATGCCCATCAATTGGAGAATGGCTGAATAAATTGTGGCATATGAATATTATGGAATATTATTGTTCAGTAAGAAATAACCAACAGGAGGATTTCAGAAAGGCCTGGAGAGTCTTACATGAACTGATGCTGAGTGAAACAAGCAGGGCCAGGAGATCATTATATACTTCAACAACAATACTATATGATGACCAATTCTGATGGACCTGGCCATCCTCAGCAATGAGATGAACCAAATCAGTTCCAATGGAGCAATAATGAACTGAACCAGCTACGCCCAGCAAAAGAACTCTGAGAGATGACTAAGAACCATTACATTGAATTCCCAATCCCTATATTTTTGCACACCTGCATTTTTGAGTTCCTTCACAGGCTAATTGTACGATATTTCAGAGTCTGATTCTTTTTGTGCAGCAAAATAACGGTTTGGTCATGTATAGTTATTGTGTATCTAATTTATATTTTAATATATGTAACATCTACTGGTCATCCTGCCATCTTGGGGAGGGATGGGGGGAAGGAGGGGAAAAATTGGAACAAGAGGTTTGGCAATTGTCAATGCTGTAAAGTTATCATACATATAACCTGTAAATAAAAGGCTATTATTAAAAAAAAAAAAGGTTTTGCAGAAACAAAACCCAAAGCAATCAAGATTAGAAAGAAAGCAGAAAAATGGGAAACAATTTTTACAGCAAATGTTTCTGATAAAGGCCTCATTTCTAAAATATACAGAGAACTGAATCAAATTTTTAAAGAATAGGTCATTTCCCAATTGAGAAATGGTCAAGGAATAGACAATTTTCAGATAAGAAAATTAAAGCTATCTATACTCATGTGAAAAAAAAAGTTCCAAAACCATTATTGATTATAGAAATGCAAATTAAAACAAATCTGAGATATCATCTCATACCTATCAGATTGGCTAATATGATATAAAAGGGCAAAGATAAATGTTGGAAAAGATGTGGGGAAATTGGGACACCCCTACATTGTCAGTGGAGTTGTGAACTGATCCAGCTATTTTGGAAAACAATTTGGAACAAATTGGCCCAAAGGCCAATTAAATTGTGCATATCCTTTGATCCAACAATACCACTACTAGAGCTGTATTCCAAAGAGATCCCAAGGAGAAAAAAAAGACCTATGTGTAAAAAATCTCTATAGTAGCTTGGTGACAAAGAGTTGGAAATTGAAGGAATGCCTATCAGTTGGAGAACAAGTTGTGGTTATAAATATAACGAAATACCATTGTGCTATAAAAAATAATGAGCAGGAAAATTTCAGAAAAACTTGGACTTACATGAATGGATACTGAGTGAAGTAGGCAGAATCAGTAGAACAGTTACATAGTAACAACAACATTATGCAATGATCAGTTAGGATTGATTTAGCTCTTCTCAACAACACAATGGTCTAAGACAGTTCCAAAAGATGCATGACAGAAAACACTATTCACATCCAGAAAAAGAACCACAGAGACTGAATGCTGATCAAAGCATATTATTTTCACATTGTTTTTGTTTTTCTTTCTTGTGATTTTTCATTTTTGTTCTGTGTATACTTTCAGAGCATGATTAATGTGGAAATATCATGATTGTACATATATGACATATCAGCCTGCTCTTTTGGGAAAGAGAAGAAAGAAATGGAAAAAAAGAAGGGAGAAAATTCTATTAAAATGAATGTTGAAAACTATCTTTACATGTAATTGAAAAAATTAAATATTATTAAAAAGAAAAATTAAAAATGTTTAAAATATAATCCCAACAAAAACAAATTAAAAATGTAAAAATCTGTTAACAGTTATTCCTCCCTAAAAAAAAAAAAAAAAAGCAAAGTTTAAAGCTAAATTCAAATCTAAACCAAAAGCTATGAAGGAAAAATGAATTAAATTAACAATTCAAACAAAATTTAAATATTATAGCATAGCTATTTCCTATTAAAATGGAATAATAATGGAGGATTATAAAAAGATGGTAAAGAAGGTCAGAAAATTCCAAACTCTCCTGAGTTCCCCGACAAATAAAATAAAATTGTTACTCAGGATGAACCGAGACCAGTGAAAAACAAATATTAGAGCAGAAAAGGGATTCTCCTAAGACAATTCAGGAAGACCCTAAAGTAATACCATAGGATGGAGGTTTAACTTGTGTAAAGTGTAAACACCTCTAGCTTAACTTCCAAAGGAACCAAACCACAGGACCTTTCACCTCTTGTACAATGTGGGAAGTTTGGGGTCTGAGTCTAGGAAGACTGAGGAAACCTCAGCTGATTAGGAATGCCAGGCCAGTTGTGCTGCTGAGATATGGTTCTATGTGAGAAGGAATCAGCATACCCAATGCATGCAGAAGCAGCGTAGCAGGGAAGTTCCTGGCTGCAGATACTTACAGGAGGGTGGAGTTCTTGGTTTGGGGCCCTGGCCAGAAGGGAGAAATGAAGTCAGAGTCATCATCCACCCCCACCCACTCCCATATTAGAGCTAGTTACAATAATAAGTTCTCATTAAAAAAAAATAGAGTAGGCAAAAGAAGAAGAACCAACCACAGAAAGTTACTATGGGAATAAGGAAGATAAGTGTTCATCTTCAGAGGAGGAGGGTGAAGCTAAAAAAAAAAAAAAAAAAAAAAAAAAAAAAAAAAAAAAAAAAAAAAAAAAAGGTTTCTTTTACACCAAAAAGTAACATTAAATGGTTATATGTTCAGAGAGAATTTAGAGGACTCAAAAAAGACTTTAAAAATCAAATGAGAGAGACTGAGGAAAGCATAAATGTTGGAATCCTTACAAATTAAGTCATTAGAATTGATAGAGACAATAATTATCTAATTTAGCATGGTTCAGTATGATTGATCTGATCTTACAAGGAAATGTTATGGGCCAGAAGAAACAAGGTACTAAGTAGAATGATAAAAACAATGCTTGTGTTCACACCTTTAGAGAGCTCATATAAGCAAGAAGCTCTTAGGGCCAGAGAGCACTCTGGGAGAAAACCCATAATCCCACTCTCAGATCCCATAATCCCACTCTCTCAGAGGAGATTATATATAAGAAGCAGACAGAGGCTCAGTTAGTGAGTTCAGCTGAAAAGATTGAGAGGGGAGCGTTAAGTGAATTCAGCCAGAAGCCCTCTCTTGGAGGCAAGAGAGAGTCATTCCATCTTCCACCTTTGTGCTGGCTGAAGGCTGAAGGACAAATCTTTGGATTTGGAGGGAGCTCTTGGAACCAAGGAAAGAGATAAGAAATAAATGTTTGGATTTTAATCAACTGGCTGCATTTTGGGATGATTATTGATGTGAACTGAAAACTAAGGCTGCCTCCAGAAAACCTCCCCAAGAAACCTTCTTGCAGAGAGAACCATTATATCTTAAAGAAGAAAAACACTACACATAAAAATAAAAATAAAAACCATCCAAAAAAAACACAAGAAGGATATTCAGAGTTTTAAAGAAAAAAATGATTCTTTGAAAATTAGAATTGGATAAAGGGAAGCCAGTGAAATTATAAGAGACTGAGAAATAACAAAACAAAATGTACAGAATGGAAAAATAGAGGAGATCCAGAATGAAAATAAAAGAGAATATGAAACATCTTATAAGGAAAAAAACAGATCTGGAGAACAGATCAAGAAAAAGGAACATAAGAATAATTGGACTACCTGAAAGTTGTGGTTAAAAAAACCTTAACACAATAATGCAAGAAATAATCAAAGAATGTTTTCCTGAAATGATCAAAAAGGGGAAAGTAAAAACAAAACAAAAAAGGGGGGGGGAAAGTAGTGATAGAAAAAATCTACCAATCACTACCTCAAAGAGATACTACAAAGAAAATATGTAGGAACATTACTGATACATTTCAAAAAAAAGCCCAAATTGAAGAGAAAATTTTACAAGAAACAAACAAACAAATAATAACAAAAACAATTCAAATGTGCTGGAGCAACAGTAAGAATTGCTACAATAAAAGACCCTGGAATACTATATATTGTCAACCAAAATAACTTATCCAACAAAACTAAGCATAATAATAAATGAAAAGAAAAATGGATATTTAATGAACTCACAGATTTTTAAGATTTTTATCTCAACCAAGACTAAATAGATCATTTAACATATATGACCCAACATCAAAGACTAATTTTAAGGGACTCAGTAAGGACAAACTGTTTTATATGGGGAAATATAAACCATATCTCTAAGATTGGCATTAGTGAAAAAGAACAATTGGAGCAAAGCAGAGTATGAGCTAATTCTATAACTCAAAACCAGCTAAGAAAGGGTAAAAATAATAATTATGCAGTTCAAATGGGGTGCAGAAGAAGAACCAACATAGAGGCATTAGAGTGGGGAGGAGGACTAGTAGTTCTGAAAACCTACTCACATTGGGAACAGAGATAAATAGGGAACAATACATATGTAAGTACCATGAAGTGTATAGCACCCTCCAAAATCTATAAAGAAATCAAGGGAGAGGGAATTGGATAAGGTGGGGTAGAAAGGTGTGTAGATTTACAGCTGTAAGACAAGCTTTGTAGATTAATGGGAAAGGGATAAAGATTAAAAGGAAAAAGAAAGGGAAAGGATGGCATAGGACAAGCTGGGGTACAGAAGGGCATTTAGATTAACCAGAGCAGGGTAAGGTGTGTAGATTAAAAGAAATGGGAGAAAGAGAGAGGGAAAAGATAGTGGGGGAAAAAGATAAAGGAGAGCTCCATGGGTGGAAGAAGTTTAAGTAATAGCAAGACAAGTTAAAGAGTAGAACTAAAGTAGAAGAATTAGCAAAAACAGAAAGCAAGAGATATACACAGACAACAAAAAGGATCAAGAGTAGACTTTTTTAAAAGAAAAAAAAAGTATGGCTAGTAATCATTGATCTCAAACAAATTTAAAAGACTCAATCAAGAGAAAAATCTACATTATATATCAGCTATATTAGTATTATTTTAATGCATGTTTATGTATGTATAAACGTATATTACATGTGTATGTGTATTTATGTATGCATGGAGGTATATAGATATATGTATGTGGGTACACATATAAGTAGCACATACAATAGAACATTGTACATAACAATAAGAGTAGGCAATGATCAATTCTGATAGACGTGGCTCTTTTCAACAATGAGGTGATTTAGGCCAATTCCAAAAGATTTGTGATGGAGAGAGCCATCTGTATCCAAAGAGAGAACTGTGGGGAGTGAATGTGAATTGCAACATAGGATTTTCACCTTTTTGTTGTTGTTTTTGTTTTTCTCTTCATTTTTCTCCTTTTTTATCTTAATTTTTTTGTGCAGTATGATAGTGGAGATATGTGTAGAAGAATTGCACATGGTTAACATATATTGGATTACTAACCGTCTAGGAGAGGAGCTGGGGGAAGGCAGAGAGAACAAATTTGGAACACAGGGTTTTACAAGGGTGTGTGCTGAAAACTATCTATGCATATATTTTGAAAATAAAAAGCTAAAAAAAATAATAATAATAATAAAGAAATTAATTCCTCCATGGGAAAGCAAAGACCAAGAAGAGGACAGAAAAGAGTCACTATTATTATATACAATATCAAGCAATCACAGTCTCTCTACTCTTTGCCCCAGAGGTATTTACTTAGTTTAAGCCCCACAGTCATGATAGTGGCAGCATGGCATTTTCATGGCAAAACTCTTCCTCTATATTTCTGGTTCCTCAGTTAAACTGGGCACTTGATCTCTCCTTTTAACCTTGTGCCCTGGTGCATATTCTGTCTCTCAAAGAGCCTCTCAGAGTCTTCCTAGGCAGGGAAGAAAATTAACACTATCCCATTAATACACAAACTTTCTTTCTTCCAAAGAGTTATGACGTGCCAAAAGATTCTGTTCCAGCCAGTAAAATTTCATCTTTCAATATGCACTTCTGTATAGCAAAGAGGCATCCATAGTTACAAAATCATAAACAATAAATTTATCAAAATTTTAGATGACAAAACAGTGGGATAAACACCATATAAATGACAACATTGAAAAAGAACTTGGTAAGTTAAAATATTATGCTAAATCAAACAAGATGAAATTTATCAGAGATGGTAGAAGTCTTATAAAAATTATAACCAAGTTATGAAAGCCTTTTGAATTGCCCTCTGTCAAGATCCCACCAATTAAAAGAAAACAGAATAGACCAGATCATATGAATCCTTGCTTAACCTCGGCTTACCTCTTTCCCAGATCCCAATAAACTAGCCTCTCCTCCCCTTTTATAAAAACTGCTTTCCCTCTGTTTCCCCCGAAATGTCATGATACAAATTCCCACTCTCAGGAGGGTAGCATCACTCTAACCTCACCCTTAATCTCATTCTACTGCTCCCAAAGTTATAGGTCAATCACTTCTAGCTCCCTCCTTCATACTCCCCACCCCACAGGATAAACTTGGTCATTCATATTGTTTTGATGAGCAGAGGAAAACTTCAATCCTTCCAGTATGATGGCAGATCATTGGTTCTTTAAGTCAGTCCTGTAGCTGAACCCTGCTATATATGCTGTCTCCACCAATTAGAGTACAAGCTTCTTTAGAACAGGGACTATCTTACTTTTTGTATCCTCAGCACTTAGGATACAGCAAGTTCTTTTTTCATTCATTCATTCGTGTAAAATATATGAGATGCATATCTAGACATCAATTCATCTGAAAAACAGTTGGGGGTTTTACTAGATTTCAGGTTCCTTATAAGTGAGCAATGTGATATGCAGACTGCACTAAGAAGAGTTAAAGCATATATTAGTGTAGAGGGGATAATTCTGCTATCCCCATCCCAGTCAGACCATAGAGTTCTGAGCACTACATTTTAGGAAGGACATTCAAATGTCTCCAAGGAAGGAAAGCCGGATGTCTTGGACTTTTTTTTAACATGACAAAGGGAGATTTAAAGAAAACACAATAACCATCTTCAACTATCTGAAGCACTTATCAGAAAACGTATTAGAATTGTTATACCTTGGCTCTGGTGAATAAAACAAAGAGCAATGAGGAGAGGTTTAAGAGGAAAACTTGACTTGATACAAGGGGGGAAATTCCTCATTAGATATATATAAAATTTAAACAAGCTGGCTGAGAAATAATGGTTCCCCTTCTTCCAAGCAAAGACTAAATAATGTTTTAGAGGGAATATTGGGTACAGATTAGATTAAATGGCTACCAAGAGCTTTTCTAATTTTGAAACACTGTGATTCTGCTGTCATCCAGCTTTCACAATATAAATTTATAGAGTTTTATAGTTTATAGAGTCAACATAATTTTAGAGAGTCAACATAATTCAATGGAAAGAGAACTGAACTTGAACTGAGCCTGAATTCAAATCTCGGTTTTCTCACTCTAACTATAAAACCCAAGACACAACAAAAAAGAAGCAAAGTTCTCTAATCTATATTAACTCACAGGTTTATTCCGAGTGAAGTGTTATGTAAATTATGAAATGCTATGTACATGTAAACTATCATTATTATGTTCGTTTGGACTAAAGTTGAGGGTTTTTCCCCCCACAAAGTATTTCATCCACTATGAAATGCTTCCTAGAATTAAAAAGAAAATAATAGAAATAATTTGTCCTCTGTATCTACAGGCACATTTTTATGATGAAAATTTTTTTAAATTTAAACCTTAAATGCTTAATATAAATATTACTAAACATTTTTGTTTTAAAACATTTTAGCAAAAGTTTTATAGGATATTTCAACACAAAAAGCATCAAAATAATCAAATAACTCCCATTTAAATAGTTTTTGAGGTCTGCAAAGCCTTTTCCTCTGTAAGAATTGTGGTGTTTTTATTATTCTTATTTTAGAGATGAAGAAATTGAAATGAAAAGGTTAGGTAATTCGCTTATAAATATGCTGAATTGACCCCCAGGTTTACTTACTCTAATTTTAGTATTCCTTCCACTATACTCTGCTGCTAAAGCAGCTTTCAGGGAAAATATGTACCTAAAATCACTTGTTAATTTTAGAAAATTTTGCCCTGTTTCTTCAATTAAGTTAAAACTATTTCAAAGGTGCAAATTTTACTAATTTTCTTTTAACCTTGCCATATCCACCTAGATATTCTAGATCACCTAGATCAATATTTTGTCTTCAGTGAGCATTCAATAAATTCTGTTGGACTAATGAAAATGAACTTTTAAACACATTAGGTTACTATTTAGGGCACTATGTAGCTCTGCAATATATCCTTTCTATATGATAAACACTCTTAGAAAATATTTTCTCTATTGTCCCAACATTTTAGGAAAATTTTATATACTTGCAACATATTTTGGTCTGTTTTTGCTACAGGAGTAGCTAAATATCTAGAAGTTACTACCCTGAACACTGTTGCTTTATATGTTTTTTAGAGAATCAAGAAAATTCTGGAAGAATATGACTTCATATACCACATGTGCCTGTAGAGACATTATCTTATTAAATGAGACCTGAGTATGGATGGGACAATTGATGGATTATGCAACAAGCAAGGCATATACATAACAAGCTATTACAATAAGACATCTAGATCTCTGCTTTCAGCCACATGTGAATTACTTAAAGAAACATATACAAATTAGGCCCATTCCTTTTAGGACATTAGTTTTGTGCATCAAGCCAGGTTTGTACATTTTCTTCTTGAGTTGGATGGAACATTTTCCATATAGCCAAATAAAAACCATAGAGGAGAATGAAATCTCTGTTCCACTAATTTTTTAAAAAACAATTTTACTTTTGGTGGCAGATGATGCATATTTCCAAAATGTTAACATTAACTAGCACACTTCTTCTAGGGATTACAAAATTACAATGCTACTTTGGAGAATTAATCTAAAACATGGGCAATTAGTTATAGATACAGTTTCTTTTGTATCATGGTGAAAATACCAACTAGACTTATACTCAATTCACTGCCAAAATATACATTCATAAACTTGGCTCTTCAGATGAGTTCTAATGTTCTGCTATGTGACTTCAAAGGAAGGGGAAATTGTGGGAGGTTTTTCTTTTTCTTTTTATTTTGTTTGGGTTTTGACCAATTACAGTCTCCTAATACAGAGAGAAATCACCAACAATATAAAAGCTGCAAGTCTGGGCAAAACCAAAATGTAGCTACAATATATTAAAACTCTATAGGCAAAAAATGTGTAGGTCTGTGTTTATGCCAATATGTGCACATGCCAGCTTGGGAGGGTGTGGTGATGAACATGGCAAGAGTAAGAGAAAATATTCTGGAACACTGAGTACTTTTCATAAGGTTACTATTAATGTTTACATGTATGCTGTTTATTTGCCATTTGAACTTGGAATACCAAAATCAGAAGGAATCCTGAGGTTTTTTTCCCCCTCAAACATAACAGTAAATTTTAGTGCAAAGTGATGTAAAATGACTGATATTTTCATTTGTACTTTTAACCTAAAGTGTTTTGTTTGTTTTTAACTTTCTGTTTTGGTTTTGATTTACTAGGCATAGCATAGATTTGGCTAAATGAATGATTCTTTTTTTTCCTTCAAATAAAAAGCTAAATTAATCAATTGGTTTCCGAGGCAGCATTTTTCTCCAATATTTGATCAAATATGATAAAATCTAAAAAGGATCAAATTAGTTCATGCCTATATATTTCCAAAATCCTTCTTTGCTTGGGGAAAATTGCCATTTCTAAATTATTGGCGAGGAAATGATAAAAAAAATTTTTCAGGTTACTAGAAGCATATAATTGATTGCAGATTGGCTGCTTGCCATCTAGCAAATGGCTAAGTGTTCAGATGATTGGTTTAATTTATATTGAGCTAGAAATAAATGTAGTAGTATATGGAATGCATTTTAAGAAAACTTTTGAATACTAAATGTTTATAATAACCTAAAAAAAGTCACACAATGTGGGAAGTGGGAAAATCTAACATCAATATACTGTCTCTATATAAAGCTAATGCCTTTAGCCTACCAAAAGGCATACACTTTTAAGCATGTATTTTTAAATCACTAATGATGAAATTATGTTGATGAATCATAAGATTGTAAGCATTCTTAAGTATTATATATTCCAACTATTAGGATGAATGGACTCCAGAAAAAGACCATGTTCCTGGCAACAATCTAGTATTTGAGTGGGTCCCAGTAAGGAACAAACTAACCTTATAGAATTATCTTGTAGTGACAGAGTTATCTTGTAGAGATGAAGTTATTTGTGCTGACACTCACTATTGCTGTACACAATTTGGAGATCAAGCTATAGATGTCAAACTCCCAAGACTATCTTGTATAAATAGGATGACATGAGGACCAGTTAATTTACTGAGGTATACAATTAGCATAGCTAGCACATTTCACTCTGGATCCTTTCCCATAAAAGGTTCTACTTCCCCCTTGTTAAGTGCAAGTGCCAATAGGTTACTTAGCCCACTAGTTAAAGCATTATAATGAAGCTTTGCTCCTTGAACTGAAGATGGTTTGAACCTATGAATTCATTCTAGATGATGCACATCTTCATAATTCATTGTACCTCATTACAACCAGTTAATTTGAAAGAGAAAACTGAGCTCCAGAAAAGTAAAATAAAGAAAGTTATATTCAAATTCTTTCACTTTATTTCCCAAGCATTTGCTAAAGTAACCAGTCTTCTAACCAAGCCTGGGACATTTGGCACCCTGCTGAATTTTCATACTTCTTAACTGGTGTAGAGAATGCTGAGATCTTCTTTGCAGTACTTTGAGAGATTTGGGGTACACATAGGGTTCCAGACATTTTTAAAGAAAAAGAAACATTTTGGAAGCTTCATTTATGTAAGAAAAACTATCTCTTCTTGCTTGCCTCTTCCTCTTCTTGACAGATTTCAGAGACTTTCCCTTGGTTTGAACTAAGATTGTATTCCATCAGATTATATTCCATCTGAAGGACCCATTCATTCGTTTGTTTTTAAATATATTCTAATCTGTAGAATTTCTCCAAATTCTATTTGCTAATTTGCTTAAATAAAGTAGTATAATCATTATTTGGAATTTCTAAGGGTCTTTTGTGTAAACAACATTGAGTGGAAAGGAGTTAAGTGGACAAATGTATATTGAGGTCTACTTCCTCCTTAAGAGCTATCAGGGAGGCAGCAGCTTCTGTTCTAATCCTGTTGTGCCCAGGGAACCAAATATATTTGAGGGGGCAAATAAATATAATCCTAATTCATTTTCTGAGAAACTGGAGAAATATTTCCAGCCTGGAAGCGTTCCTGAGGCCAGCTTGTATCTCTCACCCATTAGGTTTTTGGTTTTATACACCCAGACACTGTCTTTCTCTTTATAGGGGTAGACCAAATGCCCAAGATATCTCATCCATGATGCCTATGAGTTGTTTCTACATAATTAAATAATGCTTGGGCACATACCAATTCTATATAGGTTACACTATACTATTAGTATCTGGGAAGCAGAAGGTAAAGGAAAATACTCTATCCACTTACCACCTACTTACTTCGATGGTATGGACGGAGTCTGCTGTCAAAATTATGAATAGTGCATAAACTAAGGAATTTGATACACTTAGGGAACCATTGCAATTGGCTTTTGCTTAAGGAGAAAAGGAAAGGCCAATAGAAATACTAACACCTGACTATTTTGGCACATACAGTCAACAGTCTATGCAGTCCTAAAAATAGCAGTTATGCAACAATGTCAAATAAGGATTATTGCATTTTTGGTATTTGTGTTGCCAGACCCTGGCATGGTATCTGGTAATAGGTGCTTAATAAATGCATGTTGACTGATTGATTGAGCTCTCCATAAAAGCACTGAGCTCATACCTATTTCAGTACTAGGGCTTTTTAAATAAAGTAAAAATAATTCTATTATTTGTAGTAGAAAGAGCACTGAATTCAAAAACAGAAGACATAGCCACTCTATTGTATATATAAATAGGAAATTTTTATTCTATCTCAGTCTCAATTTTCTTACATGAAAATTGTGGCTAATAATGTTTGCATTATCCATCTCACATGGCTATTATGAGGATCAGATGGAATAAAATATATAAAGTCTGATAAAAGCAAAAATTCAAAGCTGGAGGGTCATTTAGGGGCCATCAGATCCAAGCTTCTCATTTTACAGATGAGGATACTGAGACCTAGAGAGTTTTAGTGACTTGCCCAGTATCACCCAGATAGTGGGATTGGAAGCCAGGTCTTTATGACTCCAAATCCAGTGCCCTCTCCATTATAAAATATAAAGATTTCTATAAATATTTTAAAACACTATTGTTATATTCAGGTGTTTTTTTTTTTTTTTTAGTTTACAAAGTTTTTATTTAATACAACAATTTAGTCAAACAGACCAAAGCCATGTCATCATTAGACTCCTTGGATTCTTCTTTTTTTTACTTTCTCTTCTCCTCAGCTGGGGCAGCTGTGCTAGCAGGAGCAGCACCACCCGCAGGGACAGCACCACCAGCAGGGGCAACACCACCAGCTACTGGGACAGGTCCACCAACATTGCAGTTGAGACTTCCAATGTTTATATTGTTCAGGACTTTTGCAAATAATCCAGTCTAGAAGGTTCAACATTTACATCTGCTGCTTTAATGAGGGCATTAATTTTATTCTCCCTGACTATAGCCTCATCATTGTGAAGGATGAGGACAGAGTAGATGCAAGTGAACTTGGAGATGGCCATTTCAGGAGATGAATGAGGAGAAACTTGTTTGTAGTGGTGCTAGTCTCTGGCTGAAGTGAAGATTCATTCAAATGTGGCCCGAGCTTCCAAAGAAGAAGCAAGCACCTTACAGACTACTGAAGAGCTATATTCTCTTTTTAAAAAATTATTTATTTTGCTTTTTTCATTTTTTTATTCATTTCATGGTTCTATAATTTGTTTCTGTGCTTACTCCATCTATCTAGGTACCAACTCCCCTATGCCTTACATGAAGAGATTTGTGACATCCACAGCTTCCAGGTAGATAAGATCATGTGGCTTCCATGTGCCTTACCTCAAGGTAGCCATTATGAACACTCTTCTCTTGGCTTTTCTGGAGAAAAGATAAAGGGTGTAGATAATGGACGAAAAGAGAAATAGAGACACATGGAGAGAGATCAAGTACATCTTTTGGAACTCTTTTAAATGCCCAACATACTCAGGAGCTGCTCTAATAAAAGTCTTTTCCACTAGAGTCCATGCCAGTCAGTTCATCCAATATCAGTGAAACCTATCCTCCAGGAAATTCCTAGGAAGAAATCTTCTTTCTTCATAGGAAAATGCAACCAACATTCTAAAGTCATGAAACTGTATAGTTTATCCAGTTGATCTGGGAATTTGACTGATCTATATATCATAAAAATAGTTGATGTCTCTATTAATTCCAAGGCTCCTGGTCCACCACTTAAGTCTATCTTTGACAACACCATATTCCTTTGTGTATCATTTAGTCCTGGATAGATAGAGAATCTTTCTTTTTTATGTTAAATGTATAACGCTTATTATAAAAATAGCATTCATACTATTTAATACAATTAGTAGAAGGCATCTTAAAAATAATAAAAACATTCAATACTTTACTGCAAAGCTTCTGCTAAGCTTTTATATAAAATTTAGGGTTCTACTACTGTAAAGTGTTTTAGAACTGCTAATTAGATCCATTAGTTTTTATTTTATATGTAGAATATCAAAGCCAGATCTTAGAACATGCTCAAGTACAACCATACTGGTGAGTTAAACAGATCATGTGGAGATGTTCATTGCTTGGTTCTAATCCAACATTTATAACTTTGGGAGAACTTGCTTCTGGCCATGAATAACTCATGAGATCCATACTACATGATGATTAAAAAACCCTATAGGAGCTAAAAGGATTGATGGGTTAGTGGAGGCAGAGCCAGAACTGAATGTTCATACAAAATATTCACAGGAATGATTACTTTCTGTCTCTCTCTATGGGTCTCTGTCTCTGATTCTCTGACTCGCTGTCTGTTTCTGTCTGTCTCTCTTTCTGTCCCTCCCCCTCTTCCCGCTCCTCTTCCCTCCCGCCTCTTTTGGTGATGTTTGAGTCAATAAGACTACTGTCAATTATTGGAGGTGGGGTGGGACAAGCAACCTTTTTTATTCAGCCAAGCAATGGCTTTACCTGTCAACTGAAATAATACATCCTGGAATGGGCCAAACAACTTGAGCAAGGAAGATAATTATCCATTAACTCTGTTGGGGCCTCTGCAAAGCCTTTCCAAGTTTCAACTTCTTATTTTTCTACCACTAATTCTAGAAGCTGTAATCCATAATGCTCTTAATTACAATTTGGAAACTTTCTTCCTTTGTGAATCCTAAATCCACTCTACATTATAGCATTATGATCAGATTGCAATTCTTTCCTACTATTGACTAGACTGAATTTGGAAACCTTAATACTTTACTAAAAATGCAGGCTCTTATGCTCCTTCTTTCCACTTCACTGAACTATATCAAAAGACAGAGACACAGAGAAAGTATTAGACATATAGAAAGAGATAGATAAAAATATAGATATACCTCAGGCTTCTGTAACAATAAATATTCAGTCTTCAAGCATCTCATCATCAAAACCTAATGGCAATTGAATTTCAGGTACAAGAATATTTTGTTTCTAGGATAAAGTCTCAAAGATAACAGTCCTAACTCTAAGTCCACATGCAGGATATCTTCTCTTAGCAAAATACACAAGTAAGCAAAATCATCCTGGGTTCATTTAAGAATGAGATAGAAGGACCACAACTAATTTTTTCCATCTAGAACAGCACTACCACTACACTTGAACTATCAACCTCACAGTCACACTGCGCTTCTCCTTGTGGAGAAGTAACACTAAAGAGAACAAAGATGAGAAATTATATTGCAGATAAATATGTATATATATCATATATCATGTATGTCAAGAAGGAAATCAATATTGGAGGTAACACAAGTAAGAGGGCATTGAGGAATGAATTTATAGGGAATGAAGGAAAAAGAAATAACAAAATATTCCTACTAGATTATAATAAGGTGACAAAAAGATGTAATGCAGGTGACAGAGAATATTAATAAATGCTGGCATATAGACCTTCCTTCTTATTTATACAAAATCTTAATGAGAATTATCTAAACATGCATCAAGAGCATTTTCAATTAATATGTTAGTAGGGAACAGTAAAGTTTCTCCAAGCTATATTCAACAAAATACTATACCTCTACTATTTCACAATTGACTAATTATTAACTAAAATAAAATAGCATATGTTCTGCAATGTACAGTCTTAAAAGTTTGCCTTTATGCACTGATATGTTAAGTGATTTGTCTTTGGCTAACATATGCATTTAAAGAGAAAGAGAGGAGGAGAGTGATTGTTCACATGTAGCCGCATTAATAAATGGATATCAATAGAATTAATAAATTGCAATATTATAACAGCAACTATATATTGGATTAATATACTATGTTTTAACAATATAATACTTCATTAGAGTATTGTGAGTATAAATATAGGTAAATCACACACACGGAAAAACTCTACAAATAGGATAATTATTTAGAATAACCTATCCAAATGCATAATATGGTCTGGACAATAGGCATTTTCTATTTATTTACTTTTTTCCCCTATAGGAATAAAAAGCAAAAACTCTTGACTGGCATCAAAAGAACTCAATAAAGGTCCTAAGAACATTGAGTAGACATTCAATAGTAAAATCAAGGTAAAACATGGCCAAAAGTCATATAACATCTCATGTTATCTTATAGAAGATGCTGATGAGTTGCAATCTACATCCTTAGAAAGAATCCATGTCAGTGAGATCAGAGATACATTGTAGTATAATTTGACAAAACTTTACTCTCTAGGTAGTTTTCTTTACCTTTGTAAAACATGTATGGCACTTTTGTTGGAATTTTTTTCTTTGTTGTCAATTGAAGAAACCTAAGTAATGTGCAATATTTTCTTGGAAAGAGGCAAATTATTCATAATATTACTTTAATACTAGCAATTTCTTTCTTGACCAGTTTAACTACTTAAGCAAAAAAAAAAAAAAAAAAAAAAAAAAAACTAAAACTAAAACTAAAAATCAAAAATGGCATTAAAATTTTATCATTAAAAAAAGTTTTAAAATTGACTATCAATTAAATTGAAATTTCAATATCAATTACTAGTCCCTTTGACTATAAACAGATTAAAAATCTAATAAAATTATTTTTAGAATATATTGTAGTCAAAAAAAATTTGTGATAAATTGTCAATAAGCAAGATCTTAAGCATTTGTTGGGAGATATCACCATCTAGTGGCCTAAATGTGTTCATTTTAGACTATCGAGAACTTTGAGGCAGCAATATCGTCAACAAAGAACACTTAAAATCAAAATGCAAATAAAAAATGAAATCACGAACCGAAATTGTTCTCCCCAAGGTCATCAATAATCTCTTTATTACTAAAGCTTATATCCTTTTCTCAGCCCTCATTCTTCTTGGCCCCTCTTCATAATTTAACACCGTTGATAATGCTCTCCCTTCTGCACCTTACATGAAGTTGTAGGTCTCGTTGGGATTTTGCTCGGAGATATTTGATCCATCTGATTCTTGAATCCTTTGTAGAATTCTCGTACATGACATTCTATTTCCTACATACGTGCCTTTCCACCGGCTGTCCTTCCAGCTTTGTAATTATTTCCTGTCTTTTGAAATCCCGATCTCCCACTCAAGTTCGCAAGTACCAGCTCCTTTAAGAAACTTTTTCCCGATTCTCTCTTAACAAAGTAGCAACCAATCTATATTTACCTAGCCAAGCCTGTGACTAGACTTCAAGTCTTTGACAGCTTTATCTACCTCTTATGTGTTCTTTTCCCCTGAACATGGGTCACCTAATAGCAATCCAGTCTTGGCGGCTACTTTGTGAATTCAAGAAGTCCAGAGTTCCTGAATAGGGATTGATTGCTCATTGAGAGGTATTTCCTGTAATTAGACCCTTCTCAGAGGAAAAAATGACCACTGTTAGGAGGCTGCCATCACTGAAAGAATTAAAAAAAAAAAAAAAAAAAGGTCCAAGTTATTTCTGGGTTGGCTGGTCAGATCAGGATTTTATGAGTTGCTGATGTGAACTATCTGTTCAGTACTACCAATAAGTCTGAAACAGACAGTAAGTAGTTTGGCTTGGGTTTTAGGTGTTCTTAAAGTATGAATGTCGATTCAAACTTATGAGTCTTTTGTGTTCTAAGCATTTCTTTTGTGAAGGGAGTAATAAATAGCAGTTCTAAACTTAATATTTAATACTTTGTACAGTGAGGATCTTTAAATCATAATAATACTAGCATTTGTGTAGTATTTTAACATTTGCAAAGTGCAAATATCTCATTTTATCTTCAAATAACCACTGAAAGGTAAATGCTATTATCATTCTTATTTTATAGAAAAACCAAGACAGAATAGAGATTAAGTAATTTAGCTATGTAAGTGTTGTCATTTGAAAACAAACCAGAACCTAAAAAAGTTTTTAGAAAGAAATTTATTAATTTGTTCAGCACAAGGGGAAGCTGAAAAAGATGGCTAACTCTCCCTGAGCCTCCATAAGGTTTACATTATATAGAGTTCAAACAAAGGAACAAGGACCCAACAACTGATGGACCAAGATATAGGAGGTTTCCAAGTAAGACACATAAGTTGCTTGAGACGTATATTGGCTGGCAATTCCTTGCATTCCTTGCAGCTACCTTTATTTGGAAGCAAGGCATAGTCCTGGAAAGTTTCTGGAGTTATCATGTTTTGTATGTTCCATAAATCCTGTCATAAGCAAGTCTGGTCAAAACCAGTTCAGTTTTCACCTTGGAGGGACACAGTTCAAACATTCCTATAAAGTCTTCCCACAAGCTTTTGGGTTTCCCCCCCTTTTGGGTTTCTAAAACCCAACATTCTTACACTTGCAAGAACATTAATGAAGTAGTTAAGGTTTAAATGTAAGTTCAATATAATCTGAGTCAATGGAGGTACTCTTTTTCTCTTATCTACAATTTGACAGAATTTCCTTAAAGAAGAATAGGAAAGGCAGCTAGGTTGCACAATAGATAGAGCATCAGCCTTAAAGTCAGGGAACCCTGAGTTCAAAATCTGGCCTCAGACATTTAATACTTCCTAGCTATGTGATCCTGTGTAATTAGTAACCCTAATTGCCTCAGGAAAAAAAAAAGGAAAAAATTGGTGGTAAACTTTTAGTTAGGAGGAGGCTTGGGCTTGCACCAGAAAACAAGTACATTATAGAATAAGAGAAATTGCCTTGACATTGAAAAGAACAACAGAGAAGAATGCATATGGCCATGAGTATCACAAAAAGTTTTTTTTAAAGGTCAAATTCATAAAAATTGAATATATCTAGCTATAGACTCATATATCCTTTAAGGAAACAAAACTTGTTAAATGGACTTTATAGGGAAACTTAGGTTGCAAATTAAACTACATTAAGTGGGTTCATAATAGAATTGATTGAGAGAGGAGATTTAAATGTCACCAAATTAACCAAGAAAACTCCACTTCAGGAAATGATCCTTTGTGTCCTTAGCTCAAGGAGCTAACATAATCAAATCCTTTTGGGAGCTCAAACTCCCTTTGACTTCCAACTGAGGAAAGTCAAACAGTCTTTCCTTAATACTATTATTTCATAAGTCAGGATTTGGTCAAGTGAGGTTAATATTAACAGAAGTCAAGTTTTTACTTAACCAAAAGTTTCAGGAGAAATGGCCCTGAACCCTAAACAATAAAAATTAATTTAAAAAAAAAAAGGTAATTTGGACATACAACTGTACCGGCAAACCTAAGTTGTAAGAAAAATTAAGGCATGAGTAACCAGAATAATGATCCTCAATATTGTTTGTGGCAACTTAATCCAAATGTACATTTACTCAGCATATTTCATCTTGAGTCTTAGCTCTTACATATAGCTGTCTTATCCTTGGAAATATTTTCCACTGGAAATTTTGGAAGAGGTATTCCCAGAGCAGTTCTGGATGGAAGAGGAGGATGAGAGGAAGAAAGAGGTCACTTCTATGATTTCAAATTACTTGCGGAGGTTTCCTAGGTAATACTACTAAAATCTGCTCCTGATAAGATTTAATACAATTTAGTAAGACCTAATGTAATCTCTTAAATTTGGCCTTTTAGTATCTAGTTCTTGTAGTGAAACTCAGTTCAAATATTATGGAGTTTATCTTATTCACAGCAGAGCCATAAGAAGAACATCAAAGAAGGAATACCATGAAAGTTCAGGAAATTTCTGTTTTTACATACTATTTGCTCTTTCCATCTGAACTTCATAGCTGAGCTGTATAAGTTATCAACAAGCTGAAGGAAGAATCTTTTTTTAAAAATTCACAAAAGGCTGACATATACAATGAACCCTTTAGTCTCTTAATATTATTAAACAGAAACTTCAAAATAGGAAAAAAAACTCAATGATTTAAAATTTTCTTTACAATTATTAGTTAAATTTTATATTTAAAATTCTTCATCTGATGTTAAGAATTTATCACATATTTGTCCTCTGACATAAAGCATAAATAAGTCATTAGAAATTAAGAAAATAATCATGTTTTGTGATTACACATATACAGTAAATACATGATAGTTCCCTCAAAGCTCAGAAAAATACTAGTCACTATAACCCTCTTTACTGTATTTATAGGTATTGTGTATTAACCTCTTACACAAAAATAGAAGGTTTTAAATCTAGGACTAGCTGATATTAAATTGGTTCAAAGAGGTAACTTTAATCCATTCTATTCTATATATACTTTCACAATTTTCATAAGTAATGCTCAAACAATCTATCAGATAAAATTGATTCTTTATAAAATAAACTGTAAACCTTTTTACTTTACTTGTGAGAAATCCTTTTATATGAGGTTAAGGCCAAACACAGCAACTTGGATTTCTGGAAACCAAGAATCTTCAATCCTAAAACACAGTGGAATCAGTGGCAATTTTTACTGTATTTGACCAGAACTTGGGCGAGGGGAAGAGGAGATATTCACTAGGTCTCCTGCAACAATTAATTCTACTGAGGGAGAGGAGAGGCAATGCGCCTAGAAAAGGTAGTGACTCACCTGAGTTGTCCCCTCAAACTCCTCTGAACACATTTAAATAACGCCATAAAACAACACTTAGAGAAGCAGAACCCTCAAAAGGATGAAGTGAAATAATTTCCTAGCCAAAGATAACTTAGAAGATCAGCAGGAAAAATCTGTCACATTTGGGTGAGAATGGAGCACAGTCCAGTGCAGGCCCCACCAACATGGACCAAGACCTAACAAACAGGCTTTGGGAGTCATTGAATCAGCAGAAGCAGCCCCTGCTTCTGGAGCTCTTAGCCCATAAATGGTAAGGTGAAACAACTGGTAAGAAGGACATTACAGGGGTTTCTTTGCTAGCACTGAGGCAGGAATCTGTTGCTTTGCCCATTCTTGAATCCAGGTCACAGTTCCGGATGGCAGTCCCAGGATGAGGAAGAACACTAGCACATTGGAGTTTATGTCTACAGTAGAGGGAACTATTTTCACACTTTCAGGGCAAAAACGTGCTTGTGATCACTGAGAGACCAGAGATCAAGTCAGGAGAGTAGTAAACACACCTCTCCTGAGGTACTATCGCTTTTTTGAAAAAGTTAAAAGTTACAGGTTTCTAGAAATACCTCTGAAAATAGCTGATAAAACCCCTGAAGCTTGGGACAATGCACCCTCCACCCTGGAAGCAGAACACTACTTTAACAAAGAATTTTAAATCAAAAAATAGATTAGAAAATAAGCAAATGACAGAAAAATAATCTGCCAGAGAAAGTTACTATGGTGAAAAAGTAGATCAAAACATTCAGATCAATAAATTTAGAAGAATTTAACAAAGTCAAAGTTCCTACATCCAAAGCCTTCAAGAAAAATATGAATTGGTCTCTGGCCATGGAAGACCTCAAAAAGGGTTTTGAAAATCAAGTAAAAGAGGTAGAGAAAAAAAATGGGAAGAGAAATGAGAATGATGCAAGAAAATCATGAAAAATGAGTCAACAGTTTAGTAAAGGAGACACGTATGAAAAAACTAAAGAAAATAAGACCTTAAAAAAACCAGGTCAAATGGTAAAAAAAGATACCCCCCCCAAAAAAATAACTAATGAGAAGAATGCCTTTAAAAGTAGAATTGGCCAAAGGTCTTTATAAGAAATCAAGAAACAATAAAACAAAACAAAAAAAATAAATAAAAATAGAAGACAATATATGCTGTCTCATTGCAAAAATAACTGGCCTGAAAAATAGATCCAGGATAGATAATTTTAAAAATTATTGAATTATGTGAAAGCCTTGATCAGCAAGAGCCTAAACATCATCTTGCAAGAAATTATCAAAGAAAAATGTCCCGATATTCTAGAAGCAGAAGGTAAAATAGAAATTGAAAGAATCCATCAATCACCTCCTGAAAGAGATCCCAAAATGAAAATTCCCAGAAATATTATAACCAAATTCCAGAACTCCCAGGTCAAGGGGAGACTATTGCAAGCAGCCAAAAAGAAATAATTCAAATATAGTGGAGCCACAGTCAAGATAACACAAGATTTAACAGCTTGTACATTAAAGAACTGGAGAGCTTGGAATATGATATTCTGGAGAGAAAAGGAGCTGGGACTACAACTGGTAATAGAATTTTAGTGGAATGGTCTCTAACCTGGAAATAGCTGGAGATGAAATAGAATCAAAAGAAGTCATATTAGCAATTAAATAGTGCTTTAATTAATTAATTTCAGAGTGAGAAATATGGTTTGCAAATCTCCTAAGAAGGAAAGCTCCTCTTGTTATACTAAAGGCAGAGATTCTATACATAAGCACAATTAGGAAGGGAGGAGAAAGGTGGATTATAAAAGATCATTTTCAGGACTTGAGCAGTTTTCCATGGAAAGCCCAGGAGTGCAATACAATAAAAGTATTCTTGAATCAGGTGGTCACAATTCTCAAGCTAATTGTTTCAGGTCTCATTACTTGTGGGGTATATAACCAAAGTTCTGTGACAGAAACAGGTTCTGCAGTCTTTGATTTGCTTCACTTAACATACACAGGCACAGGAATGTAGTGATTGTGAGAGTGTCAAGACTTGACTAATTACTTTCAGCTGTATTGTGAGTCTCTGACTTCCAAGGCAAAATCTTGGATATTGGATAATAAACTAATTTATTAGTATATTCAGTACACATATCATATCGATTTACATGAAAATCATAAATTTCTTCACAAAACCAAGAATTACCTATCAGCAAAAATAAGTATAATCCTTCTGGAGGGGGAAATGGATATTCAATGAAATAAAGGATTTTCAAACATTCTCCATGAAAAAAACAGAGCTGAGTAGAAAATTTTATTTTTAAATTCAGAACTCAGGAGAAGCATAAAAATGTAAACAAAAAAGGGAATAATAAGGTTTAACTCTTTACATTCCTATACAGGAACTTTCTCATTATTAGAGTACTAGAAGGAATATATCCAGACAGAAGGTACAGGTAAGAGTTGAATACGAAGAAATGAGATCTAAAAAAATAAAATTAAGCAGCGAGAGAGGAATATACTGAGAGAGAAAAAAAGGAAAAGGCAGAATGGTATAAATTGTCTCACATAAAAGAGGCAAGGAAAAATCGTTTGAAGCGGGCATGAAAGGAGGGAGGAGTTGCCCTCATCAGAATTGGCTCAAAAAGAAAATAACATATTTACTCAACTGGTTACTGAAATCTATCTTAACTTATAGGAAAAGAGGAGGAAAAAAGGATAAGAGAAAGGGGGAGGAGATGTGACAGAAGAGTGATTAGATTGAGAGAAGGTGTAGTCAGAAGCAAAACACTTTTAAGGTGGTTTAAGATGAAAGGAGACAATAGAATAAATGGGGTCAGGGGGATAAACCGGAGTTAACAATACAGTTAGTAATAGTAACTGGAAAAAAATTTTGAAGCAAATTTCTCTGATAAAGGTCTCATTTGATAAATGATCAATAAATATGAACAGTTTTCAAATGTAACCAAAGCTATTTATAGCTATATGAAAAAAATGCTCTAAATCACTATTGATTGTAGAAATACAAATTAAAACAACTTTGAAGTATTACCTCATACCTATGAGATTGACTAATAAGAAAGAAAAAGGAAAATGACCAATGTCGAAGGGGATGTGAGAAAAATAAGACATTTAGTGCATTGTTCTTGGAATTGTGAACTGATTCAATCATTCTTTAGAGGAATGTGGAATTAGGCCCTATGAGCTTTAAAACCATGCAATACCACTATTAGGTCTATAATTACAAAATAGATTTTTTTAAAAAATGGAAAAATACAAATTATTTTTCTGGAGACAAAGAATTAGAAATTGAGGGGATGCCCATCATTTGGGGAATTACTGAACAAATTGTGATATGTGATTATGATTGAATACTATTGTGCTATAAGAAAGATGAACAAGATGTTCTTAGAAAAACCTGGAAAGATATGAGCTGGTGCAGAGTGACATGTATTGTGTATAAAGTAACAGCAGTATTGTAAGATGATCCGCTGTGAATGACTTAGCTATTCTCAGCAATACAATGATCCAAGACAACTCGAAAGAATTTATGATGAAAAATGCTATTCATCCCCAGAGAAAGAAGTGATGGTGTTTGAATGTAGATTGAAGCATACTTTTTTTTAAAAACTTTATTTTTCTTGAGGGGTTTGGGTTTGTTTGGTCTGTTTTCTTTCATATGACTAATATGGAAATGTTTTACATGACAACACATGTATAACCTATACTGAACTGCTTGCCTTCTCATTTAGGGTGGGAATGAGGAGGGAGAAAGGGAAAGAACTGGAACTTAAAGTTTTAAAAGCAAATGTTAAAATTGTTTTTTACATGTAACTGTGGGAAAATAAAATACTAAATAAATTAAAAGAAAAAAATTAAATCCATATAGGTAAGTAACACCCAATTTGATCCTGAGATCCCAGAGAATTATTCAGTGTCCATGGTCCCAGAAAGCCCCTTGTCTTCACCAGTTGACCATCAAGAATCCTATTTCTGACACCAAGAAAAACCCAAACCTAAAACAGTTTTTAGAAAGAATTTTATTAAGTCATTTGGCAGAGGAAGGAACCAAAAAGGCAACCAACTCACCCCTGAACTTTTTAAAGTAAATTATATAGAGTTCAAACAAAAGAACAAGGACACAATTTTGCTGATTAATCAATATATAGGCAGTTTTTAAATTCCAAAGAAATCACTTGCTGATAACACATTTCAAATAACTTATTTGAAATGTGTTATCAGCAAGTAATTCCTTGAATTCTTTGCAGCAGTCTTTATGTAGAAGTGAGGCATGCTGACTGGAAAATCTCTGAAGTCATATCTTAAGCATATCCTGGGATAAATCATAAACAGTTCTAAATCTAAACAGTTTTCTTTCCAAAGTATCTGAAATCAGATTTGAACTGATCTTACTGACTCAAAGCCTAGAACTCTATGCATTTCATCACCTAGACTCTGTTAACCCATTTTGGAGTAATTTTAGAGATGGGTTATATGGTTTTACTTAAAGTATTTCCCTCAGAATTCCATAAGAAGTCTCTTTTGAAATTTGTCCAGAATGAATGCGGGTTCTGCAGGAGCCTCTTGTGGGAGAAAGGGCCACATGAACCACTAGTAATAATTCTTATTCATGTGTCAAGAACAAAATGTCATTTATTTGCCATATATCTTATGGGGAAATTTATAATATACAGCTTTCCCATTTCTAAATTTTATGATCTATGCTATGAAAATTAAGTAAAAATAAGCAAACGTTAAATTATTTATAGAGCTGAGCATATATCTATATTTTCTGAAAAACACTGTTTAAAATATTCATTACTAATATGCATCACCATATTCATTTAACATATACTTATTGATCTTCATTATGTAAATAATATCCACAAATATGTAAATTTAAAAATATAAATATGACATATGCATATATGATTAATAAATAACAATTTAATCTTTTATCTTCATTTTAAAATGCCTAAATATGTTTTCATCTGGAACTATTCTGTAAACATAGGCACATTTTTTTAAAAAATCTGAAACGGATATTTGTGAGAATATTTTATCATACATAATCATTTCTACAAGTTAAAATTCATTAACAACATATTGCACATGAGGGGTTATGGTCTCATTCCCCAATCCCACAGACACTGGTAGGTTGAGTTACAAGAGAAAGGCTACTGGTCTATCTTCCATCTGGGTTCTAGACACTGAAGAAATGTCATTGTATCTTTGTTCTTCAATATACTCTTTCTTATAATTCCCATTCTTATGTATTCCTCACCCCCAATCCTACTCCTACTTCCAAGATCAGTTGGCCAGTTCTGATCTCCACAATATCATCTACTGATGATTGGTGCCCCAGTATCATTTTGGCCAGCTGATAATTTCCTAATATTAATTATAACCAGTTGTCATCAATTAGCTTTTCTAAAAGGATATTTCCTGAGAGTATATAACAAGAACAGAAGTACAAGAACATGTGGGTTCAGATTTACAGAGGTTTATACAAAATTTCTTTCTACCACATCCATTTCTGTGGACTTATTTTGGGGGAGGGGGATTATACATCTACATTCTTTTTAAATGTATCATGTGGTAGAAAAATCAGAATAAAAGGGGAAAATCACAAGAAAGCAAAAGAAAAAAAGTTAAAAATAGTATTCAATCTATATTCAGGCTCCATAGTTCTCTCATTGAATACAAATGACATTTTTCATCCGTAGTTTTTGGAATTGCCTTCAATCACTGAATTGCTGAGAAGTCTAAATTTGTCATAGTTGATCATTACACAATTTTGCTGTTTCTGGTTCTGCTCACTGCATTCAGCGTCAGTTCATGTAAGTGTTTACAAGTTTTTCTGAAATCAGCCTGTTCATTATTTCTTACATAACTATATTATTCCATTACATTCATATACCATAACTTATTCAGCCATTCCCCAATTGATGGGAATCCATTCATTTTCCAATTCTTTGATACCACAAAAAGAGTTTTTTACATGTATTTTTTTGTCCAAGTGAGTCATTTCCCCTCTTTTATGATTCCTCTGAGATGCAGACCCAGTAATGGCACTGCTGGATTAAAGGATATATACAGTTTTATAACCAGTTGGGTATAGTTCCAAATTGCTCTCCCAGAGTGGCTCCAAGAGATCAGTTCACAACTCCATCAACAATGCATTAGTGTCAGTTTTCCCACATCTTCTCAATATTTATTATTATCTTTTCCTGTCATCTTAGCCAATCTGATAGGTGTGACATGGCACCTCAGAGTTTTTTAATTTGCATTTCTCTAATTAATAGTGATTTAGAGCATTTTTTCATATGTATATAGACAGGTGTAATTTCTTCACTGAAAAATTGTCTGTTTATATCTTTTGACTATTTATCAATTGAAGAATGACTTGTATTCTTATAATTTTGACTCAGTTCTCCATATATTTTAGCTATGAAACCTTTATCAAAAACACTGGCAACTAATTCCATTTCTTGTATAAGCTTTTTGTATGTGTTCTAAGTTCCAGCTTAGTAATCAATTAGAAAACTTGTCTTTACCAGACTTAAACTGACAAAAAACAGTCACAGAATACTTGCAAATGCTCTGAAGCGGAGAGCAGAGCCTTCCATTACATGAAAGATCAACAGCCTCCACATGATTTGCAGCAGGCATACAAATCTTCCATCCTCCTCCCCCAACTTGGCTCCCTTTGGTTGCTGTCTCCCCATTACAAATAATATCTCATATTTACTCTTGTCTTTAAAGTTTGTAAAGTATTTTCTTCTTTCTTATAAAATTAGTTGTAAAAGATAAACTACTTGAAAATTCATGTAAAAATATGTTTATTCATTCAATAAATTTAGTAGCGTCTGGCACATAGTAGGCATTTCATAAATATGTATAGCTTGACTAACAAGAAAGAGCCAAAGTAAATGTATGGAGGATTTCTTACCCTAAGGAATTTAACGGGAAGATAAAAAAAATCCAGCTACAAAAATCCAGGATGAAATAAATGATATAATACAAGGTACTACAAAAGTTCTAAGAAAGGACAGTTACATATTATATTTTCAAAAAATGTCTTAGGTATACATATAGAAAAGTAAATTATGTGCCATAATATTTATTAGGCTAGATGTTATAAGGAGCCTTTGAGGTAGAAAGCAAAAAGCTGCTTCTCACAAGAAAGTATAAACCAGGTATTAATAGAATGGATTTGTTTAAACATGCCTTAAAGTTGATTATATTTCATTATATCAGCAGACAGCATAGCATAGTGAAAAAAAATTTTGTTTTAGAATCACAGTACCTGGGTTCAAATGTTACCTCTGACTTTTTTTTAACTTTTACAATGAAATATTTAATTCAGAAGGTATAATCACAAATACTCAAACATATTCACAAATATTCAAAAAATATAGTCCCCAGTTCCAAATCCAAAATTTGCTTTAGTCTTCATTTTTTAGATGAGAAAATCAAAACTTAGGGAGGTAAAGTAACTTATCCAAAATCTCACATGCTCACATCTTTTTTTTTTTTTTTTTTTTTTTTTTAACCCTGGCTCTTAAAAAAGGGGCTGGAGATGACTGTTTTTGTTCAGTGTTTGTCTTTATCAGTTTCTGGTGCCAGAAAACCTGGAGTTTGAGTCATGATGGCCTTTTAGCCAGGATTGTAGGGAGTTTGTGTGGTCCAGCTAAGCACCTTATGTTTAATGGGGAAAGCCAACATATGAGTGGAAACTTAAAACATAAAAAGTGGAATGAGAGTGGGGGAAGAAATGCAGGTGGTTGGGGGCATGGTATTGAAATGGAAAGTAGGAAGCATGACTGGGAACTGAATGAAGGTTTGTGACCTTCTCCAAAAAGAGGGCCTCAAGAGGAAATAAATCCCCTTTCATATATACCCAGTGATTTCTGGCTCAGCAACTCCTGAGCACTAAGTTCTGTCATATTAGCAACTGGTTAGAAGATTTTTCATCCTCACACAGTACAAGCTTCTCAGACACCTGTGGCCATCAACAATATCTTGTCTAGCCTCCAAATAGTGACTTCAACTGGAACCAGGTAGGGAATATCTACAGGAGTTCCAAGGTTTACATACTTTACATTTACATAATGAAGAAGAGACCCCAAAACTCTAAAAATCCTTGAAGGAGAAAATCTCCTTCAACTCTGCCTCAATGAGGGACCCCGCCCAAGGGACAAACAGTTTCATTCTATTATCTAGGTGGGGTCGGTTCAGTCCTAAAACTCATTGAATTCGATTAAAATTCAGCTCAAGCTGAAACCCAGTCTGTAGAACTCCACCTGAGTTCCCTTCAGCTGGTAGCCAAAGCTCTAACATAAAAGAGCCAATCTAAAATCCTCTCTTTGCAAGCATACTATGCCATGCTTACTATGCCACAGGCCTCTGCCCACTGGAATATTCTTTTCCAGTGCTACACTCTCTTTACCCTCACTTATTTCCCTAATGAGACTTTATGCCTCTGTCAGGATTTCTAACCTTACTTCCCAATCCCTATAATAAACCTCTTTTATCAATCAAGGTTTTGGGGTCTATAAATTCCTTTACAGAGAATCTCTGCTCCACCAGAAGGGAGTTCCCCAAAACTCCCTACCTTTGCACCAAATCCCAAGGAGGTGCAGGGAAGCCAAACCTCTCCACTTGGTTCCCTGAACCCCAACCTGCCATTAGACCTTATCATTTAACTCCTTGACAACAAGAAACCCTAATCTCATTTTGGTTCCCTAAATGTAGACCTTATCAATAAGACTACATGACTGCATGAATAAATAGATTTAGCAAGAATTTGGGAGAAGAGAAATCCTGATTTTAGGCTTTTACCTCCAAAGAAGCCAACATATAGAGGATTCAGTATCTTAATCCCCAGTTTAACATAATGTAGATTTGGGAAGATTTCCCTTTGGTTGAGAGCTGGGAGTCTCTTTGGTTAACCTGAGATTTCTCAGTCCCAGTGGAAGAGTTCATTCATTCTGTGTATTTTCTAATATACTCTTATCTCTAAACTTTCTCCTTTATACCTTCTTTGATGTATGTTTGTTATCTGCTTGGATAAATGAATTTATCTGTTATTCATTAGGTGCATTCTGTGTGGAATTGGAATTTGATGGGGAAGAAATCAAGCCTTGGATATAAGCTTTCTCCATTAAGGGATAGTATGATCTCAACTTGAATCTAAATGTTGTTTCTTCTAGACCAATAATATTAGAAGATGGGACAGATAGATATAATTCTAATCATATGATTAGTGGAGTGGAGTGGAGTGAAGAATGGAGAATGACCAGCTTCTGGTACCAATTTCTTCCTTCCCCTCCTGGAAGGAGTCCTGTTTCCTTGCAGAAAGGGAAGATCATTGAATTAATATAGAGAATTATTCATATCTCTCCATAAGCATGAACATCCATGCAGATCCATATAGACAATACATAATTCCATAGGAGTGAAATACACATATGCCCTTTAAAAAGAAATGGGATAATAAAGATTGGGCAGGTGAAGAAAAGACTGAGTGAATGTAACAGCTACTTGACAGGAGAATGAATAAAAGGTTGAGACAATGGTTGACTGATAACAAATCAAAAATACATTTTTAACAGAATTCTCCCCCTCTCCCATTTCATTGCCTTTAGCTTATTTTTAAGTTATTACTTGTAGACTTTTATATCCTCTTTATAGAGACAAATAGTATCTGTAAATGGGAAAGTGGTAAATTCCACAGCCCAAGACACTCTTCTTTCCTAATTTCTTAAAATCATTGGTGCTCTCCAAGAACGAGACAAACAACAGTGGGCGTCAAAGGACTGATAAAACACCATTTTGAGAGCAAGTCCTAGGAAGAGAGGAAATGCCTCAAAGCTTGAAAGGCAAACTGGGAAGCTTTTCCAAGGACAGTTATAGGAAGAAGGAAGTACAGTGATAAAGAACACTGGAAAAGCCTGTGTTTGTGTTAGGGTTTGGGGAGGGGAGGGAGGATTTCTCCGCGAAAGAAAAATTAGTTTAAACTCCAGATAGATAATCAAATTAAATGGGAAAGGGTTCGAATAGGTTTTGGGCAAATGGAGACTTTCCATTTTTCCCCTTTGAGGCAGCCCCGAATTCGGAAAGGTTGTAAAAATTTTCCTCTCTCCCGGCACAAGCCCCTCCTTCTCTAAACCCAGTTTTCCTCTCGAGAACTTTCTGCGTTGATTAGCACCTTCATTTCAAAGTCACCGCTACAGCAATTTCCCTTTTCAGAGGAAAAGGGTGGGGGAGATCGTCAGGATTTCTCTGATTTCATTGCACACACGTCCTAATTCCAGTAATCCCCCAGTCTTCGTAGGTTGGATAATATGGTTCCCACCATTTACTAGCAGTCTAAAGGAAGTCTTGGATTTGATATGGGTGTGGTCAGGAGCTGGAGGGACTACCCGAGGAGTGCCTGGAGTTAATTTTGAGAAAGGAAGAAGATTGGGCGGGACACTGCTTCTCAAAAGGAAGAGGAGCAGTTCCATTCTTTTCAGTAAAAGGACCTTAACTCAGACCAGGAAAAGGATTGCGATCGCCGAAAGGGTAATAGTCCTGGCGAATGGGAGACTTAGATTCTTGTTGGAAGCAAGCGCCCAGCTAGCTTTCACCCCTGGACCAAGTTGAAAGAACAAGGAATGGGGGTGGGTACGGGAATTGCGGCAAACTGACAATAGGAAACTTTTGAGTCGGGATGGTTGATTCATCCCGAGACCATGATGGGCTCAAAAGAAGGAGTCTCCCAAGAAGAAATAGTTATAAATACTCCTACACTCCCTCTCCCCCTACATATGACACCACCCCCTCTTCTTGAGCTACAAAATTTCGGGAGGCTGGAGTTTGTTGGATGGAAGGACATCTGGGCTGTTCTTTTGTGAAGTAGGGGGGAAGGGTGTTGATAGCAGAGGAACTTTCTGCCACCAAAGCAGCTACTAAGACAAAAATCATCTACAACAACGCCCCTTCAGTTGGTGACTAACGAAAGAATGGCCCAGAGCCAGGTTCAGTCTCCCACCCCTACCCCCACCGTTATTCCCCCTGCTCAGCCGGAGGCTGCTGGGGCAGCATGAGCGAAGTTACGTATGAACTTAGCTCACTGGCACATTAAAAAAAAAAGGGGGGGCGGTGCTCCCGTAAGGAGGGGTGGGGGCTCTGGGGACAAAACATTATAAAATAGAGACCGGGCTGCCAGGTTCCAACACTCCCACTGCAAAGACTCAAGGAGATTGAGCCCAGCAAGGCCAAAGCTAGGGACTTGCTTTTCTTGCTTAACGTTTCTCTTATCATCCCAAAGAAAAAACTAAGCACGAGGCAGCAAAAGGCAAGACGCTGAGTACAAGAAGAAGATTACTGGAGTACGGGAGATTAACCAGTTTCTTCCCTCTCTCGCCCTTCTGCCTGGAGAATCCCACCGAAAAAGAGACGTAGACATTTCTTCCACCATCACCATTTGCAGATCAGCAGCCATCAGAGAAACAAAACGCCAAGCAATCAGTGTACCAGCTCCTTACCCTCAGTTTCTAGTTAACGCAAACTTTTTTTTTCTGTTGTAAACTTAGATTACTGCAAATATTACTACCAAAAGTAATACTTAAAAAAATAAAGACGTCAAGGTTTTCAGGCTCCCTAACTGAAAATATAGCTTTCACACTTAAACTGACAGAGAATGGGGGCAGTAGCGTGGCCGCTGGAAAAGTCCCTGCCAATTTTGATGGAAGCTTCTCTGGTAGTAGTGGTAATGGTTTTATTAACTATGCCAGGAGTACACTGTCGCCCTGTGGAAGAGGACGAGGAACTAGTGCTTCCAGTCCCGATGGATTCTCCAGAACCAGGCAAAAAAGTCTACCGTTTGGATGCCTTCGGGAAGCGCCTGACCTTGGAGCTACACCCGGACAGCAGCTTCCTTGCCCAGGGCTTTACGCTTCAGTACTTGGGGAGCAAGCTTGAGGAGGAGGGGAGCTCATTCATCCCCACGAACGACCTGTCGCTTTGTTTCTACTCTGGCACAGTGAACGGAGACCCCTATTCAGCAGCTGCTCTCAGCCTCTGTGAGGGCATCCATGGGGCATTTTACTTCCAGGGAGAAGAATATTTCATACAACCGCCTGCCACCAACGAAATTCGCTTCTCCTCCTTTTCCTCCCCAAAGGAGGCGCAGCTAGAGCAGCAACTTCACCTCCTCCGGCGGAGGGTGAAGGGCCAAAGCGGCGCCAAGTGTGGAGTCACTGACCAGAACTTCCAACAAAGAGAGGCCGAACCAGTGGAAAAGCAGAGGCAGCTGACGGAGGAGTGGAAGCAGCGCCAAGAACCTCTAACAGGTAGGTGCCGGACCCGGGACAGCCGAACTCTTTTTCCCCTTTCTTTCCCTATATAGCCTTGCTTCTACTTAACGTGGAAGATGCCCCGTGAGAAATTTGCTGTGTGCACACATGCCTATATTTGTGCATATGCAACATGTTTAATAGGAATGTTTCATAGGCCCCAGCACACATCGTCCCCTCAGACACAGATTTGCGACTAATGTTGGGAGAAATGAAGTCAGTTCCATTTACTAAATGCTAGCATCTTCGCACCCATGAGAAATCCAGAAACGGATACAGGGAGAAAAAGTCATAATCCTGGGACGCCGATGCCTGGAGGACCCATGGGACGAAGAGTGAGGGGAAAGAGATAGAGACAGTTTCATAACCTGAACTCCTTCCTGCTTTAGTAGTGTGGCAGGAAGGAAGGGCGGGGATTTCTCTCCCCACCCCCATCCCCACGATTTTTTCCTTCCCTTCTTTCTTTACCCAGTGCCTTTTTTACTTCTTGGCATGTTTAATTTCGTTTCAGCTGTACGTACTTTTGTCGTTTTCCTTTTCCTAACACTGATTCTCTCTCTCTCTCTCTCTCTCTCTCTCTCTCTCTCTCTCTCTCTCTCTCTCTCTCTCTCTCTGTTTCTCTCTCGTTCATTCTCTCTCTCACTCTTTCACTCTCGCACTCTCTCTTTCTCTTTTCCTCTTTATTACTTTCCCATTTCTCCACATGTACACACACATATATGCATAAATATATGTACCTATACATTAGTGAATCTTAAGGAGAAGGGCCAGGATATTTATTTTGATGGTAGTGAGTTGTGGGTTACTTCCCCCCACCTCCTTTTACTCTCCCAAGTTTGGTTGCTCACTGGGCTGCCACAGCCTTGTTTTTTGTTTTCTCATTTCTACATTTAATATTTGCATTAAGGAGTATATTACACCTCCTTATTACACCTCCTTACCTGAGGCAAATCTCTTTGCTGCATTTAATCAAATTCTGTCTTCTTTCCTATTAGTCCTTTTTACTATAGTAATCCTCAACAACTATTTCTCTTTTTTAGTTTATTTCATCCCCATTCTTTTTTCTACTTATTTTTGATTGCCAATCTTTGTCCTAAATTCCTTTATAGTCAACTACACTTTCTTTTATTCTAGATTGATCTGCTTCATGTATTCCTTTTTATTACGGATATTTCCTTCCCCAAATTTTCTCTGGTTTCCACTTTTGCTTTATAATTGCTTGTCATGCAGTGTTTTCTATCCCCTTTGATAGAACCTGTTACATCAAGAGAATATCAGTCTTAGGGAGACATTGGAGGGAACTCCAATTAAAAAGGGGCAGGGGGAGTTGTTACAGAGTTTTGTCAGTGACCTTACCACATTCTTTTTACATTTGCTTTACTGCTGCTTTTTCTTTCAAAAACATAGAGACTATAACAGAGAGATGGAAAGAGAAAGGCTGGGGATCTCAGAAGCTTTGTGACAAAACTGGCACTTCAAATTAGTCACATTTAAGACTGCTCTGAGTCAGGGAAGTGATTTGAAGTTGGTTTTCTAACCAGGACTTTGCATGTCAGGCACTTGTTTCCTTAGGATGTCAAAAAAAAAAAAAAAATCAGCCTACAAAGTAGAGTGATTTCATATGTTGCCTTTGGCAAAAATGTCAGTCCCCATCAGTTAAAGAGGAACTATACAGTCTGTAGATTCACTCTGGTATTGGCCTTTGAAAAAAAGCTAAAAAATATGGTACTCTATCTTCTACATGGAGTCCAATAATCTAATTCAAGAACTGATTCCTATCCTATGAAAAAATAATACTATATACAATATAGAATAATACTATTGGCTAAAGGTTAATTATGATAGCAATTAGCAGTAGCAAAAATGACTTAATAGATATGATTTTGTTAATACTGTCCCATTTTTAGAGCCATAATAAAAGTATTATTTTTATTCAAAAGCACTTGTTATTTTTTAAAAACAAAGATTACAACTAAAAATACTTCTAGTTAAAGACAAATTTAAAGGACTTTTTATTTGAGGCATATGTTTTGCTTTGTTTAATTGATGTGAGTGATTACAACTAAGCTATTCTTACAAGATGACTTCTTGGCTAGTGTTATGGACAGATTATTTTTCTTCTTTTAATACAGGAACTGGAAACACAAGGAAAAAAAGGTTTGTGTCTAGCCCTCGTTATGTGGAAACCATGCTTGTAGCAGATCAGACTATGGCAGATTATCATGGCAATGGTCTAAAGCACTACCTCCTGACTCTGTTCTCCGTTGCATCCAAGTTGTACAAACATCCCAGTATTAGAAATCCAATTAGCCTGGTGGTGGTGAAGATTTTAGTCATCTATGAGGAACAGAAGGGGCCTGAAGTGACCTCCAATGCTGCCCTTACTCTGAGAAATTTTTGCAGCTGGCAAAAGCAGCACAATCCACCCAGTGACAGAGATGCAGAACATTATGACACAGCAGTTCTTTTCACCAGACAGGTGAGGAGGCAGAGGGAGGGAGGAAGGAGCAAAGAGCTATGTTAACTTGAAATAAAACTTCAAAAAAAAAATCGTAAAACGTTTTTATTTTTCAACTCTCAGCTGCTATGTTCTACTTTACATTTTTTCGGAATGTTAAATCAGATAAAGTTACTGGGTCTTATGATATTAAGGGTTCTAAAGGGTTCTAAATAACTTAGCCATGTGTAGACTTTATCTCCCAACTTCCAAGGAAAGATTTGTTCTTTAAATATCGATGAATATCTGTGCTGCAATACATACCTAAAACCAGCCTACTAAAGATCTTCCAAGGTTAATTCACTGTTCAGGATTAATAATAAAATTGCTTTCTTTGTCCTAGAACCTTTGTGGTGCTCAGACATGTGATACTCTTGGGATGGCTGATGTTGGAACAGTGTGTGATCCAAACCGAAGTTGTTCAGTTATAGAAGATGATGGTTTACAAGCTGCTTTCACAATGGCCCATGAATTAGGTAAGTAACATTTAGAGTAAGATTTAGGTCCAATTCACTTATTAAAGCTGATAAAAAATATATACAAATCTGAGAATATCAGTAGATAATAAAACTTGTTAAAATAGATAACATAATCAAAATATCAAAATAGCCTATTTTATTCTTAAATAAGACTTTAGGAATCATTGATGTATGCAAATTGTTTTGTATTCCAAAATACAGTCTTAAAAGAGTTATTTAAAGTGACAAAATTTAGGAATTCTGTTGAACTTTTAAATATTTCAAATGGTAACATATTTACAACAATTGCTTTGGGATATAACCCTCATCTTGTCCAAAACTTCTTAAACTGTGAGTTGTGACCCCATATGAGGTATCATAACTGAATGTGGGAGTCATGAAATTATGACTTATTATAAGTAAATGTTTGATTTGAAGACCTGTTTTATATACCTATATGCCTAGGGTCATTTAAAAGTATCTTGAGCATAAAGGGATTATAAGAGGGAAAAGTTTAAGAAGCCCTGATCTAGCCTATGGTGGTTGATTCTTTCTACCTGTTGCTAACTACATTTTCCTTATTCATCTTCACCCAAGATAATTAAGGAAAATGTTTTTTCTCGTAATTTGCTAACATTGCAATCATCTCTTTCAATTAGATCTGGCACCCCATCTCTGTTTATTAAATATTACAGTTAAATGGAGAAGCCTCTTTCCCCATAAGTGTGATCATCTATCTCTCTCTTCTCTTTCCTCTTCCTTCTCTCATCTCTCTCTGACTCTTTTTCTGTGTTTCTTTCCTCTCTTCTCTCTCTCCTCCAATTTGTGAAGGGTGGCCTTCATTTCTTGCTCTGTTTCTGAATTTCTTGATTTCAAAATCATGCTTCCTAGGTTCCCTCTGGACAGAGATGCTGTGTTTGCTTGTATTTGTATGCTCAGTTTTTATCACAGTGCCTGACACTTAATATTTCTTCCTTTCTTCAGTTACCATCATTCATCTCTTTTGGGGTTACATCCAACTACTCCAACATTTTCTTTATAATACCTTTTCTCAAGATAAGAGTTATATATTTTTATCAAGAGAGGAATTCTCTTCACGCTCTTTCTCTCTGTAATTCACTCAGTCTCTCTTCAACTATGAAATAGGAAATTCTTTAGAATGAATGAGTTGAACTCCCAGTCTTTTCATAAAGAATGACTCTTCAAAAATGACAATTAAAAACTTCCACTTTACCAGATTCCAATCTCTCTTAAATATAAAGTTGTGACCCTTTGTAGTCTCTGTGGAATACCCTAATGAATCTGGGATTACACTTGTATCCATGTTTGGTAGATTGCAAAATATGACCACTAAATGGTACATCTGGTGTCGTTTCTCAGGTCATGTGTTTAACATGCCACATGATGATGCAAAGCAGTGTGCCAGTATCAATGGTATAAACTGGGATTCCCATATTATGACCTCAATGCTTTCCAATTTGGATAGAAGCCAGCCTTGGTCTCCATGCAGTGCTTACATGATTACAACATTTTTGGATAATGGTCATGGTAAGTTCTGATTCATATTGTAATGTGCCCTTTGAATATTCCATTAAGAAGTCAATTTTTGGGGGGTTTTCTTTAATTTATTTTATTTTTCTCTTTAATGCAATTTTCATCTTTCTGATATTTTATCCTGCTTTCAAATATGATTTTGTATCTGAGTGGGCCCCCAAATTATCAGAATAATTATAATTTCAAACTGAAAAGTAATTTACAACAATTTAGTTCATAAAGTGTTTTTTGGAAGAATACTAAATCAGTGTTATGGATCTATGTTTTTGAAATTGTGACAATTTTTTCTATTATTCTACTGTAACCATCTACTATTATTCTAGTGACTAAGTCTTAGATATTGCCTTTGGATCAAACAATAATTTGGCTCTGGGTATCCAAGTCTTCCTGACTCTAGACCTAGCATTCGACCTACTTTATTATGATTTAGCTCAGTGAAATAATAACTTAACAGTAATATTTACACAAAGTTTTATAATTTTCAAAGCACTTTTATAGCCTTCTCTTAGTTTCTAAAATTAACCTGTTGCTTTAAGAGAAGAAGACAGACAGCCTAGAAACCAAGAACTAGATTAACATACTGGCCATAGTTTATAAATTGGTTTCTGACCAGGAATAAGTCACTTAACCTGTAGACAATTTTCTGATTATATATTGTTAGAAAAGATGCTTTCCTTCACTAGTAGAGGTTTTCAAGTTTTCTCACTCAAAAGTTGCCTATGCTGACAAAAATTACAGTCAGTTTCTATCCTCAGTGATATTTGTACAATGCTTTTATAATTGTCAAAACATTTTATGTGCGTTATAATGATTATAATAGCTGAAATTCATGCAGTGTTTTAAGATTTAAGAAGGATTTTTTTTGACATCTCATTTGATTTTCACAATCCTATAGCATAAGGAGTGAAGGTTTTATTATCATCCCATTTTATAGATAAGAAAATTGAGGTTCAAGAAAGTTAAGGAAATTGTGTCTCATCACACATCTGATAGTAGGGACTTGAAGCTGGGTACACTAATGAACAAATTCATCATGCTCTCTAATTATACTACATGTAGTATTTTGTTAAATTGGAAAAAAAAACTAAGAATCCATCTCTTACAACAATTTCAGTAAATGTTTGTTTTTATTAAATAGGATTTGTCGATTCTTTTGGTTTACAGGAGAATGTTTAATGGACAAGCCCCCCAAGCCCATACAGCTTCCCTCTGATCTCCCAGGGACCTTGTATGATGCTAATCGGCAGTGCCAATTTACATTTGGCAATGACTCCAAACATTGTCCAGATGCAGCAAGCACATGTACAACTTTGTGGTGTACTGGCACTTCTGACGGAATACTTGTGTGCCAAACCAAACACTTCCCTTGGGCAGATGGTACTAGTTGTGCAGAAGGAAAATGGTGCATCAATGGCAAGTGTGTGAACAAGACGGACAATAAGTATTTTTTTGTGAGTATTACTGCTGAGCAATTGCATATTCCACATTTATAGATTCCATCATTTTACAAAGCACTATTTAAAAGACCAAATTGAGATTAAAAATCTTGAAAATTAAGTTAAAAGAAGATATAAGTAATTGACACATGGGAATTAGGTCTAGAATTGAGGAAGTTATTATAGTGCCAAGAGTTTAGCAATCTTTGTTGAATTTATCCTAAAATGCCCCTTTGGTGGTTTTCTTTCTATAATTGAATGTTACATGTACTAAATAGATTCATTTGTTTCTCTTTTTAGACTCCTATTCATGGAAGCTGGGGACCTTGGGGACCTTGGGGAGACTGTTCAAGGACTTGTGGTGGAGGAATACAATATACAATTAGGGAATGTGACAACCCAATCCCTAGGAATGGAGGAAAATATTGTGAAGGCAAAAGAGTGAGATATAGGTCATGTAATATTGAAGAATGTCCAGATAATGATGGTGAGTAACTTAACACACACATTGAAAATGATTGAAGCAAAAAGACCTATTAAAAGATGGTGATCTAGTATCTGTTCATTGTATTTGCAGGAAAAACCTTCAGAGAAGAACAATGTGAAGCCCATAATGACTTTTCTAAAGCTCCCTTTGGAAGTGGACCTGTTGTAGAATGGATACCTAAATATGCTGGAGTGTCACCAAAAGACAGATGTAAACTTATTTGTCAAGCTAAAAACATTGGTTATTTCTTTGTTCTTCAACCAAAGGTAATTTAAGTCTCCTTTTTTGTACATTAAAAAAAAAGCCTTTCTGCTAGCTCTTCATGCAACTAAGCCATAATACTTTTTCTTTAATTTATCTGATTAATCCAGCATTGCTTTAAAATCAATGCTCTTGTTCTTCTCCATGGATCATAAGGTCACAGATTTAGAGGTTGAAAGGACCATACAGGCCATTTAGTCTAATCCCCCTTAGTTACACGTGAGGAAACAGGCCCAGAAAAGTGAAATGATTTGTCAGGTAGTAAGTGATGGAAGTAGAATACAATTGCAGCTGACTGCTTTTTGGCTTTTTATTTTGTTCAACTTTAATAGATATTTAATTTATGTATTTATTATTTCTACAGTTTATTTCAATGAATTATATACATCAAAATCATATTGGACAAAATCTATTTTTAAAAACAGCTTAAAATATTACCCATAGCTTAAATCACTCTATTTTAATTACATGTTGTACAGCCTCTAGGGAATGATTGTCCAGATACTAGTTAATTATTGATAGTCTTCCGTTTTTTCATTGACTGAAAGCAGCACCTTCAGTTTATTGAGAAGGATAGAAGTACAAACATTTGAATATCCTTATTTTTCAGGACACATTTTGTTCTAATCAGAGCTTCCATACTTATATTGTGGCCTCATTCAGAACTGTTGTTGCCAAGAAAGAAATTAAACTTTTGCCTTTGAAGTAGAAATTTAATTTGCTACAGTTTAAAATTACAGTCCATTTGCTTTCCTCATTAAGTTCTTTAGCACTGAAGGCAAGGAAAATATTTGCAAATTAGAGATGCTAATAGGGGAAACTTCCTCATTGACATAGCATGCTTTTGGTACTATGTATGTGTGGTTACAATGGAAGACTGTTTTTGAAGTAAATGCTTTGATATCTTTATATTTTGTTCAAGGTTGTGGATGGTACTCCATGTAGTCCAGATTCTACCTCTGTTTGTGTGCAAGGACAATGTGTAAAAGCTGGCTGTGATCGTTTAATAGATTCCAAAAAGAAATTTGATAAATGTGGTATCTGTGGAGGCAATGGATCTACTTGCAAGAAAATTTCTGGCTCAATTACTCATGCAAAGTAAGTGTACAAATATATATTCTGTTCCTTTCCAAATAATAGGTTTATTATTATGTGTTACATATCATTATTTATTTAACATATTATGTATTATTATTATTTATTATTATAGAAGAGATCTAGAAAGCACCTTCATTATATAAGTAAGGAAATCAAAACCTCGAAAGTTAAGTGAGGAATAGGTATCAAAGATGGAATTTGAACTCAGATCCTTTGTCAATGTTGTTTCCAATGAACCATGAATAAATTTGAGGTGTTTAAAAAATTCCTTTCTAAATTTTCAATGATTTTTCTAAGGCTTTTGAAAACTAATCATAAAGATTACTTGTAAGTAGGCTAAATAATATGATCATATAAGGACTCAAAATCTGAATTTTTCTTTTTCATAGACCTGGCTATCACGATATTGTCACTATTCCAGCTGGAGCAACTAATATTGAAGTGAAGCACCGGAATCAGAGAGGCTCCAGAAATAATGGAAGTTTCCTTGCCATTAAAGCTGCTGATGGTACTTATATCCTTAATGGTGATTTTACACTCTCCACATTGGAGCAAGACATTAATCACAAAGGTAGTTTCCTGAGATACAGTGGCTCCTCTGCAGCTATGGAAAGAATTCGCAGTTTTAGTCCTCTTAAAGAACCTTTAACTATACAGGTTCTTACTGTGGGCAATTTCCTTCGACCTAAAATCAAATACACCTACTTTGTGAAGAAAAAGAAGGAATCTTTCAATGCTATTCCTATTTTCTCTGAATGGGTTATTGAGGAATGGGGTGAATGTTCCAAGTCATGTGGACTGGGCTTGCAAAGAAGATCTGTAGAATGCAAAGACATTAATGGGCAACCTGCTTCAGAGTGTGCTAAAGAACTTAAACCAGAAAATACTCGACCTTGTGCCAATATACCATGTCCTCAATGGCAGCTAGGTGATTGGTCTCCATGTTCTAAGACATGTGGAAAGGGTTACCGAAAAAGAAGCTTGAAATGTCTATCCCATGATGGTGCCATGTTGTCTCAAGAAAGTTGTGATCCTTCAAAGAAACCTAGAAATTACATAGAAATTTGTACTATCACAAATTGCAATTGAATAATGATCAGTTAAGGGAAAAGGTGGAAGTGTCAGTGCACTGAAGGTAAGAGGGCCAGAGGTATCCAATGTATCTTGCATGTAATTCTTAAGAAACATCTTTGATATGGCCCAGTGCAAATAGGTATTTGTGATATCACATCATAGGAATGTATTGACAAAAACAAATTTGATGGGATAGTAAATGAAGCTCACTGACTCTTTATTTCTAGTTGATAATGCCTTAGAGTCTGTTACAAGTTAAACCCAGAAGCACTGGCCAAAATGAATTTAAGCAACTTTTTCTCACCTTTCTCAGTTATTATTATAATACTTTTAAAGTTCTTTGAATCTGGAGGAAGATTAGAATCAGAAAGAAATATAGCTAAAAGTATAGCCAAGAACAAGAATGGAGGGATAGTAGAAATAGTTGTTTTGTTGTTGCTGTTTTTAATTAAATGTTTCAGTTAACATTCATTTTTCATGGCTTCTCTGGTTTCAGAGAATAATTTTATGAATAATGCCCTTTTTAAAAAAATTAAGAGTGAAATTCAGAATGGTCTAGCATAAGAAATAGTTTCATTCTGAAGTAACTAAAATATCTGAATTTACTTGTAACTTTGTATTATCCTCTTATTTCTGTAGTTTATTTTAATTTAAAAATCATGACTCTAGTCAGTAAAACTATATAGATTTTCATTATTGGAATAGAGACAATTTTCCTGTGGGTTCAGGTGTTAGCTGGAGATGAAAGTATTTGAGTGGGTTGCCATTTTTTGGTGATCAGGAAATTGAGCATATTTCTTAAACTTTATATAGTCTTATATTGATGATGTGGATTAAGAGTTACCTCTTTAGCAATCAAAAGTACAATGGCATAAGAAGAGTTAATGCCAGATCACGAGTTGATAATTTAGAAACTGGTCAATGCATTTAGGACATCAATCTCACTTGTAACATGCTAAAGACTCAGCTAAAGGAGAGCAGGGCCATTCATAGCACTATGCAGTCACATGAAAGAGAATATGGTTTTTTTCCATATGTACATTGTAAAACATGTTTCTATAAATTATATGTACTTTATAAGTATTTAATAATTCTGTTCCTTCTAGGAAGGACTACAGTTTGTTATAAATGCATATAATGAACATATTTATTTTTATACTTCTTACCTAATTTGATCTAAGTTATCACTTTTTTAAAAGGTCATATAACAAGAGTATTTATATAGTATATATTATTACTAAAGATAATAAAAAATAAGAATTTGAGAACTCGTTTATTTTGTTGAAATATAAAATGATTCTGAGAAGGAAAATCAGAAATGCATATTATACTTAAAACTAATAATTGCTTTCTTAATTTTAAAAAAGAAATTAGATTCCTATGTAGCTAAATATTGGATTGACCCTTTTTATTGACTAACTATGAAAGAATATAACCTGTGGTTTCAGTTAAAATAGTTGTATTTGGTTGTAAACAGTGTTTTTTTTTTTCACTTTCACACAATATTTCCTGTATTTTAGTGCTGCATCTAATAAAATACCCTATAAATTCTTGACTGAGACATTTTTAATTTTACCAAGCTCTTTATGCTTTTTGAATTGTGTTTTTCAAATTACTCAGCACTCTACACATAGATAAAATTATCTATAAGATATATTTAAGGAACCAAGTAGAAAAATAAACCTTACATCTCACTCAGCTAACCATTTAACTGTCATCAATTCCCTGTATTCATCTGCCCATCAGGGGAGGTCTTCACACACTTGGGATAGACATCTCCCTAACTCACCATTGCTTTAGGATCTTTTGCTGAATCATTTATATGCTATCCCCTAATTATGAATATAACCCAAGCTTGCCTTCTCTTGATAAACTTTCTCAGGGTAGTTTCATGAGCTCTCTTTGGTTTAATTATCTTCTTGATGCAGCTAACTTGTGTCTATATTCCCAGTCTTAATCTCTCTTCTGAGCTCCAGACAGACATGACCACCAGTAGTCAATTGGATATTTCCAACTGTGTCCCAGAGACCTTGCAAACTTATCAATTCATTCTTCTCCCAGAAACCCACCCCTCTTCTTAATATCCCTATTTCTGTGAAAAGAACTAGCATTTTTTCAGTCACTCATGTTTAAAAAAAACAAAAAAGTTCAAAAAAAGAAAAATGCTCTACTCTTCATCTTCCACATTTCTTATATAATTTGTTGATTCTGTTTCCATTATACATCTCACAATCTGGATTCTGTTGCTCCAGATCAGGCCCTCATCACCTTGTTCTGGAAAATAACATCTTTTTACAATATACAACCCCCTGCCTCCCAAAAAAACCACAAAAAACACCCAGATCTTTCTGCTTTAAATTTATGACCAGACCAAGCCATCAAACCTACAAGATGGTGCTAAAATGATACTTCTCATGCATTGGTCTGATCATATAATTTTCCTGCCCAAATATAATTTCCCTTGTTCCCTAGGTCAAGTACAAAGACTTTTGTTTAGCTTATAAAGTCCTTGGTAATCTAACTCTAGCTTACCTTTTCGATTTATTACATGCTACTCCCCTTCATTCTTGCTTCATTCCAGCCAAATGCCTTTGGACAAACTGTTCACCCTGCCTGAAATGCACTCTTTCTTCACCTCTACTTTGTAGAATCCCTATTTCCTTCAAAATTCTACTCAAGCACCATCTTATGCATCAGGTTTTTCCTATTAGCTATCCCTTCTCCTCAGTTTATATTTACTGAAGTCTATTGCAATAGTTTTGTTTAATCTTTTTGAATGGGAAGTTCAAACCTGACCATCCTTATACCCACTCCTGTGTCTCCCTCTTGAAACCTAAGTACCTAGCTTCTGAATTCACCTCTCTTTCCCTCACACATATTTACACAAATCTTGCCTTTCATGAGACTTTTCATTTAGAACTAGAAGGTAACTGTACAGAGAATTGCAGATTTCTCTGTATAGTCACCACCCTGACTTACACCCTAAGTAGGAATCTTAACTATGTTTGGAACAGAGCAATGAAGAAGGCCACTTGGACCACCAGAGCAGATTTCCCATCTTTCCCTACTCACCCCCAACCCCCAAACCACTACCACAACCACTAGATAGAAACTGCTGTTGAGCTGACTTTTTGCCTAGTGAAAGACTAGATTATTGTTTTTCTAAATCCTTTGTTAAAGAAAAGAAAAGTTGGAGGCAATTACCAGAATAGACATCCATACAGAAATACTTAGCATGAAAACACCTTTTTGTTTACCTACATTTCAAGTTCATCACTCCTATATTCAGTCCAATCAGGGCAGATTACTTCACATATCCACCAGTGCCTGAGAATAAGTACTTTAAATAGCATTTAATAACTTACCACCAAAAAAACAATGAGCAGAAAACTGTACTAAACACTAGGTGCCATAATGGACTTTATATGCAGGTAAGTTTATCAAGTCATTTATTGTCAAGTAACCTCTGATAAGTTGATGGCTAAGGTCTGTCTATGAAAGTGAAGGAACCATTTGGACTTCTAGTTTCTTGAAAGACTATTATCCAAAGTTATATTATAGACAGTGAAAGGCTCACTAAAGCCAAAATAACAGTTGTATTTTTCCTCACATACAACCACTTCATACAGCACAACCTTTGAGATAACATCCTCTCCATAACAATGTAAATTTTATTTGAGGAATATAAATGTAATTGTCCTTTTGGTAATCTATATTATATTACCATGAGGATATCAAAGAAGCCTTCTTAATATTAGGGAAAGACAATTACAAATTAAATAATTACATAATAAACTTAGCAGTGGTATATTTAATATAATGACATTTATTGCTTTGATTACAATACTTCCAGTAAGAAAAAAAATTGTAGTCCAATTAGCCAAATTAAATTTCTAAATTGTCACTTTTTAAAGTGACTAAAACTATGATGTTTCTTCTTTGGCCAGTTATTAAAGTGATATTTTTATACTTTTTTTGGAGGAAAATGGTATTTGAGCACATATGGAGAAAGAAGTTGTAAGTAAAAACGAAGGAGGGAACCAAAAATAGAGAGGAGTATGGCTGAGAGAATATAGCATATAGTTCTGAAAGAGCAAAAGAAAAGAAAACTGGACACAATGTGTCTAATACTAAGCCATAAAAGAAATAAAACTCATATACTAAGTAATGAGCACAATTTTTTTTTGCTTTCTTCACAAGATTCATTTGTCTATCATTATTTCCCCATATAAATGTACTTTTAAAAAAATATGCACAGGGACTCACAAATTTTGCAACTAATTCAATAGAAAAAGAAATGGCAAGTCAATGTGTATTCATATTTATTCTGAAACTACTTTTAGGTAAAGAAAACTACCCCTAATGATCATGATAATGAATACTAGAAGGACATTTTCTGAGTAAGAAATAGATGAGTGAACAAAAATCAGAGAATCATATTAACATATTTAATATCAATAAGTAGAGTTCTTTCAGGGACCAAATATGATAGCTACATAGATCATACTTGAGCCAAGATCATAATGGCCTACACAGAGATAATCAGTATAAATGGATATTTGGAGAAGACACACAGAGAAAAAAAGGATGATCAGAAAATTAAGAATGTGGAGTGCAAATCTTTGAAAAAGCCCTTAAAACTCTTCTTTTTGCCTGAATCCAGTAGATTTAGTTGTTTACATTTCTATGTTAATTTTCCTTTCTACTCAAAGAAGCTAATAATAATAAGTTTGTATGTTTTATAAATGAATATACAAATAAGAATACAAACAAGCAACCAAATAATTGTGAGGCAGATAAATACATTCATTAAAAAAAAATCAAGTGGAACATAAGCAGTTTTGTTCCATTGAAGGAAATCAAAAGTTAGTGCAATATTTCAAAGTGAATTTCTACAATAATTGAGTATATAAACAACACTGATTACTGACATACATAACAATATGTATTCCTCATTTTAGCCATAAATTTACAATAACTCCCTTACCAAAACTGTCATCAGAGTTGTTAAAAAGATGTTTTAACAATGATAGGTTCATCTTTATCTCTTATCTGCATGAAGTTGTAGAAGTACATGAAATTGAACTATGAAGGGAAGGAGAAAAACAAAAGTTCTAGGTAATTCAATAATTTTGTGAGTACTTATATAATTGGAAGCTAACTGCAATGTTTCTTACTATAATCATAATGATAGACTATTGCTAATTATACTTTTAAACCTGCATATGAATTGAATCATTTTCTCTTGAATATTCATAGCATCAGATGACATATTTATTAATTTATCAACTCACAATTTTCTCTAATGAGGCATTTGATTTAAGAGGAATTCTTTTTAAGTGATCCCTGTGGCATTTGATATTTCCTATAATGACTTGTTGTTTGTCCTTCCTTCTCGAAGAAGACCATGATACCAGGGAGGTGAAGCCATGATATGCAGGTGAATTGGATTTAAATGAGGGAGGGCTGTGCAAGATCACTTGCCTCATTTTCTCCTCCAGTGGGGTCCAGTGATGAGATATAGATCAAGACAAATGCTAATGGCCCTGGATGAAATGAGAGACCTTGGCCTTTTTAAGCTAAGGTCTTCAACAAGTCTCAATTTGACTGAGGCCATACTCATTCTATAATGGAGAATCTCAGCAAAGACAATAAAAATGAGCTTAAAAGCTATAAAAGGAGAAATTTTTGGAAGAAGACAGCATGCTGGACTTGAATCCTGTCTCTATTACTTTCTTTTCACACACTGGGACTTAGCTAAACCTCTATAAAATGAGAGAGTAAGATTAGATGGTATCAATGGTCCTTTTCATTTTTAGATCTATGATTCAACAAGAATCTATAATGATTTAATTCCCATAAATTATAATGGGCTATTTTGAGGCTCTATGCTTTCCCCTTTTCAAGGAAAAGTCATTGAAAATTTCTTAATAATAATAATAATGTCACCATTATTATAACAAATATAATATTAATTAAAACAATAATAATAAAGTAAGCATAATGATTATTATAATAATAACTTTTATATAGCCTTACAATGTGCCAAAAACTATGCTAAACATTTTGCAATTATTACATCATTTGATCCTTGAAATGTGAGTGCTATTATGATCCCCATTTTACATTTGGGGAAACTAAGGAAGACAGAAGTCAAATAACTAGTAAAGGGTCACATAGCTATTAAATGTCTGAGGCCAAATTTCAACTTAGGTCTTCATGACTCCAAGTCTGATGCTTTATCCATTGTGTCACTTTTTTTTAATATTTATGTCATATGCATGGAAAATATATTTGAAAAACTAAAACTGGCACAAAATTGAATACTTAGAAAACTTTCAATCTATGCCATCTTGCTCAAGAAAATACATTTGGAAGAGGAATAGGTAGATGACACAGCGAACAGAGTCCTGGCTTTGGAATCAGGAGGATCTGATTCAAATTTGACCTCAGACACTTAACACTTACTAGCTATGTGACCCTGGGCAAGTCACTTAACTCCAATTGGCTTGCAATAAAAGAAATACATTTCAGACTAAACTTTGTATATTCACTCAAAGCACAATATTAAGTTTTAGCATTACTAGAGGGGAAAAGTGTGTCGTAGAGGGGAGTTAAATTGTTAGCCATAATTGAAAATGAAATAACCTGCGTAATTCTTACCAAGTAAGCCACATTTGTGCAACTAGACACACCATTCCATTAATCATTTGTGGGACTAGACACATCATTCCATTAATCATTTACAAAGTTTCATTTTATAAAAATCAATATTCTTCAAAGTATGTGGCTAAAGCATGGATTTTAAAACTGGGTGTTTTTTTTTCCTGTTTTTTGCTTAAGGGATATAAGCTGTGATAAAATTCCATGTTCTTACAAATATTGCTTTTTTCATTTGAATATTCAGAACCTTTATTTTTATTGTGATTAAAAATCATATCCATTATGTCAACTTTGCATTTTTAAGCAATAATATTATATGATTACTTGCTTGAAGATAAAATCAATAATCCAAATATTAAATAGTAAAAATTATTGGTCATTATTGAGCTACTGTGATACAAATTGCGAGGAGTTAGAAAACAGATTTTAGGATGAGTCCTCCAAATACTATCTATGATGCTTTGGACATGTCATCAATTAATTACTCTGAGCCTCATCTATAAAATGAAGGGTTCTGGTCTCTAAAGGTCCTGTCTGGTTCTAAAATAATATAACAAAACACAGTTGTAAATAATTAACAAGGAGAAAAGAAATAGATTCTTTTAAGCTCTTATTGCTTTTGAAGTCTCTTAAAAGCAAACTTTCCCTGCAAACTTAGCACTTTAAATTTTGCTAGCAGTGATTTCTCAAATTCTTGTTATAACTAAATCATTTCTTTTGGAATTTTCTTTTTTTCTTTCTCTCTCTCTCTCTCTTTCTCTCTCTCTCTCTCTTTCTTTTTTGCTAACTCAATGGCATTTTTTTTTAAATTATAGCTTTTTATTGACAGAACATATGCATGGGTAATTTTTCAACATTGTCCTTTGCAATCACTTCTGTTCCAACTTCTCCCTTCCTTCCCTCTACTCCCTCCCCTAGATGGCAAGCAGTCTCATACATGTTAAACATGTTAAAGTATATCTTAAATACAATATATGTGTACATATTTGTACAGTTCTCTTGTTGTGCAAGAAAAATCGGATTCTATTTTAATGGCTTTTAAATATCTCAACGTTTGAAGCATTTTTGATTAAACCTTTTATTCTCTTTGGCTGTTTGGAAATTGTCCCATACACTAAGTTGCCCTGATTGCTTCTAGCTGACCATTTGCATTGGCTTGAAACCCAGGTTTTTGTGATAATAAAACAATGCTCCTCCCCTAGAGTCCTGTGATGTAAGTAAGTTATTTTTATATTAAGAAGATTGAACATTGAGCCAATATGAATGGACCCTTCAGTTTATGGAGTCTGTTATTACTCTTTATTATTATTATTAGGAATAAATATTTACAAACTGGTCAAAAGGTTCTCAGGAAGCCATTCTCTATTAGGTAATTAATCAATCTACAACCATTTATTAAGTTCCAGGTACTGTACTAGACCTTTAAATGTCCATTTTACAACTTTCATTGTATAGATAATATTCTATTAATTCCAAAGAAGTCTGCTTCTGCAAACCTTGTGAGTTATGTTTCTGAATCCCTGAAGTCCACGATTTGTAGAGATTTAGAGTTGATCTTACTCAACCAAAGAAAGTGGATAGTTAATACTTTTTTCTGAAATTTCTTTTTCTTAAAGGACTCATATACAGGGTGTATTACTAAAATGAACTTCAAATTCTAGTTTTACTTCTCCAATCACTTAAAATTCTTCTCAACTACATCTTACCACATTTGTTTGCTCTAACTTCAGAGTAAAAATTAATATTATTCTAAGAGAAAAAGATAATGAAAATGAACCTTCTATGTAAAGATGCAGGACACAAATATTAAAATAGTCTAATCAAAGAAATAAGACATACATACATGAAAAGTTGCCTAACAAGACAAGTGTAGCCTTTCCACATTCTCAGCTTACTCTACCAAATTCCACCAGCACCATCAGGTCAGGTCCACAGCAAGGTTATTTCTCTTCTGTTTCCCAATAAATGGTCAGGGAATTCCTGAGGAGCTGTACAGTATTCCCCCATATCTTCACTGGTTATTATTTCCCACAGTATCATTCACCCATTTATTCAATATCATATTAACCAGTTGATATTACCTCTATATCACTGATAACTAATTAATATGATTAGCATTTCCAAAGGGATATTGATTAAGAAAGTATAGCAGGAACAGAAATGTAAACACAGCTACCCTACTCCCCCAAAATGAAGTACACAATCTTCTCTTCATACCTCCATCCCTCTTGTGAATCCAAATCAACGTTTTTAGATCTATGGCTCTGTAGATGAGGGAAACAGTCCTGCATCAGTGTTCCAAAGCTAAAATACCTGGATATTTTTATTTTGTATTGACCTAAAAGTTTTTACAGGTGAATCCTTAGGACCACTGTGATTTTTTTCTTAGGAGATCTTAAGATGAGAAAAAAAGAAATATTATTGTGGGATTAATGGTTCTGAAGTTGAGTTGAGCAGGGACCCAATGAGTCTGTCAGACACCTGAAGCTAGCAAGCTAGGCTTTGTGACAATGTTTTATTAAGCAGTAGCTATTACGGCTGATGGACTGATAGAAGTAAGCATCATAAAAGACAACATTATAAATATGTATGCCTATTTTGGATTTAACATATATATTTACCATGTTTAACATATACTGGATTACTTGCCATCTAGGGAAGGGGGTAGGGGAAAAGGAGGGGAAAGTTGGAACATAAAGTTTTTCAAGGGTCAATGTTGAAAAAATTATCATTGCATATGTTTTGAAAATAAGAAACTTCAATTAAAAAAAAGACAACATTACTCTGATGGAATTGGGTTTAGATGTAAGAGTGCCTCTCAGATGTCTAGAAATGAAATCTAAACCAGATGACAACGGGCCTGTTGTTTTCATGGTTTATGTCACTACACTCCCATTCTATAGATAACTGCTGGTTTTAAAAGTCAGCTAATTCATGTCATTGGCTATTACTATGTTTTCTCCAAATAGCTCTAAAATTCCCAAGACCATCATGCTGACTTCCTTTGCAAGCTATCTTCAAAAGGAATCTGAACATCAAAATTCAAGTTCTCCTTAGTCTTGGCCCATTGATTGGTGAAATTAATCAGAGAAACTAAGAGCAAGAATATACCAAGTGATCATCAGTTCAAAGAGCTCAGCTCAATCATTGTTCTGTTCTGTCCCCATCTAGTTTGTAGGTCAAATGCTAAGGTTTCAATGAGTCTGTGAAATTGGAGGAAGGGATGAAGTCAAGACAACTATATGAAAAGACTCAGAGCAGTGGTTCCTGGGAAGATATTATCAGTTCTTTTTTTTTCTTAAATAACCTAGCTCTATTAAAACTACAAAACAAAAAAAAAGTCCTTTCTATTAGAAGATTTTTTTATAATTTTTTTTATTTTTCCAAATACGTGTATGGATAGTTTTTTAACATTTATCTTTGCAAAACCTTGTGTTTCAAAAATTTCCCCCTTCCTTCCCTCTTCTTTCCTCCCCTAGAGAGCAAGCAATATGTTAAACATGTGCAATTCTTCTAAACATATTGCCATATTTTTCATGTTGCCCTAGAAAAATTGGATCAAAAGAAAAAAAAGAAAACACAAGAAAGAAAAAAACAAGCAAATAAACAATAACAATTTTAAAAAGGTGAAAATACTATGCTTTAATCTCCATTCAGTCTCCATAATTCTCTGGATACAGATGTTTCTTTCCATCACAAGTCTATTTAAATTGCCTTGAATCACTCTATTGTTGAAAAGAGCCATCACAATTGATCATCGCATGAAGTTTTTTAATAGTTCAGATCAATAATTATTAGGTGCTGAGATGCAAAAATAAGGCACAGTGAATATAGAGCACTGGAATCAAATTGGGCCTTAGAAACTTACTAGCTGCATAACACTGAACAAGTCACTTAACTCCTGTTAACATCCATTACTCAACTTTACAATGGGGATAATAATAAAATCTATTTCCCAAAATTGTTGTGAGGACCAAATGAGATAATAATTAAAAAGGCTTAGCATAGTGTCTAGCATATGATTTTTATTATATGAATGGTGACTAATATTAAATAAAAGCAATATTCTTTGATCTTAAGGAGTTTATATCATACTCCTACCATAATAAAAGAGTAATTTTGTTTAGTCTGGACAAAAAAAATGCATTATGATGCCCAATGGAAGGACTCTGTACTTGATTCAGAACATGCACAAGCATTCTGTCTTTCCTTTCAAAATATTGCATTGATGAAGAAAAAAATGTTATGGGCCAGAACTCTGAATCTGAAACAAATTCAATTTTAGGAGCTAAGTCAGTGAAATTGAGGAGACAATGGTTATCTAGTTTAGCATGGTTCAGTATGATTGATTTAATCTTGCAACAAATAATGGTTTCCTAGAGATATAATGATTGGTTTATACTCAGTGTGGAGCACATACGCAGGGACTGACAGCCACAGAGGGAAGCTTTCAGAGGGTGGAGAAGATAGGCAGGAGCTCAAGCTCTTGGAACCAAAGACAGACATTCATTCCATCTTCAGTCAGGCCACTGGTGGTAGCCTCTCCTCCTGTATTTCTCCACTGAGACTGGGGCTGGTCTGGCTCTACAGAAAGTTGCCCAGCCCCAGGAAGGAGATAATAAAGGACCTGGACTATAAGAAAGCTAACCGGCCCGGGGAAAGGAGACAAGACTTTGAAAGAGATAATAAAGGATTTGGACTTTAACCTCTGGCTACTCTCGTTGTGATTACTGAGCTGAAAAGAAGGCTGCTCCCAGAAACCCCAAGAAAACCGAACAAGAGAACATCACAAAAAAATCTTTCAAGTGACTCTTGGTTTAAAACTTTTCTAACTGACTGTACCTTTCCTAAATTTCAGATGAGGAATTTGATCTCTCTTTCTCTCTCTGTTTCTCTTTCTGTATCTCTTTCTCTCTCTCTGTCTCTGTCTCTGTCTTTCTCTGTCTCTCACTCTCTCTATCTCTCTGTCTCTCTGTATCTTTTTCTCTTTCTGTCTCTCTCTTTCTCTATCTCTGTCTCTCTGTCTGTCTCTCTTTCTTATTTGTGGTAGTAAAAAAGAAAAGAATGTCTCTATGTCTCTGGACCAAGAGAAGACAAAGTGACAGCATCCTGGTTAACCTAAGCCAACATTTGGAATTTAATAGAGTGGTGCTATTTCTTCTGTTTAATTTCTTTTTTCTTCATTTCCTTTTTGAATGAATATCAGAGATACAAGGGACCAAACTATGACCTTGGTTCCTTTAAAAGGTCAGAAGAATCAGTAGAAGTCCAGCAGCCAAATTCAATATGAGCCACATCCTGCAAGGAAGAGATCAAATATTCCCCTACCTATGCCATGCTCAGTCACAAACCAGGAGGTATGTAGAATAATGGTGTTAGCTACCATTTTAACCTTGAGTTTACCCAGGGAATAAGGTGTAAAAGGGAAAGCATGACCTGGTTTGGATGTTTCTTGCTTTGGAACTTGATGAATTTGCTTTTTAAAAATTATTTTAATTAATTTTTTTTTAAATTAAATGTTTAGTAATGCTGAGAAGAAACCAACTAGACAAATGGATAATGAGGTTCTATATTGCTATCAATGATATTGAGGATGTATTAACTGGTAATGGGTGATTAATATTGATAGGAAGTTAGCAAATGGAGGCTCAGAATAGCAACTTAGTAGGATAATCATTCCAGCTCCCTAACATTATCTTGAAACAATAAAGAGAGGATATAGGCTCCCTCTGGATACTTGATTTGCCAATGTGATGGATTTGGGACAGAGGTTCTCAGTATCCATCTGTGCTACTTATACTTAGTACTGAAGGGAATACAAAGGTAGGATTTTTGCCCTTGCTAAGAGTTTACATCTAATGGGGGTCACAAGTTAATGGTTTGAGGTAAAGATCCTTTCAGACTTTGCGAATTTACTACTCCACAAGATCATGAAAGTCTTCAATAGTAGCCCAGATTCTGAGAGAATAAGATATGAGAAGTTTTTTGATGATTTTAAGTCAAGAAACTTTCTGATTTTTCTGATAGGTATAGGGTCTACAATTTCATTGGTATAAGAAATCCTTGGATAAGGAAGCTCCCTCTATTAAATCAAGTTGTCATCGTCTCTGCATTTTATACTCTTAGAGTGACCCAGACCACTTAGAGATCATGCTATGCCCAGGGTCAAAGAGTCCATATATGTCAGAGATAGGACTTAAACCCAACTCTTACAGGTTTGAAGGCCATGTCTCTATTTACTATACCTTTCTAATTCTCTTTATAAATAAACAGCAAGAGAGGGAAAAAAAGAAAGGTTATATATATAAGCTAAAAGTACACAAGACAATCCCTGTTATCCAGATAAGAGATAGCCCAACATTTCAGACTAATTAGAAATTGGAATGGTAAAGAATATAGCAAAAAAGCATTCAATAGTGTTTTAATAGGTTGTGTACTGAACAAGAAGAAGTGACTCCATCAATAATCTATTCGAACTCCAACCATGAGCAAGCCCACAGGATTGTTACTTAGATCCAAAACTAGAGCAGGAAACTGAAGAGCCTAGAAAACAAAAATGAGACCATTTTGGAAACACGCAAAGTTGTTTGAAAATTGCCCAGCCATAGTTATCCTTAATATCTTGACATCAACATACAATTTTCCCAGAAGGACAGAGGGTCAGCCTAGAATTTCCTTCATATACATACACATCTATATACATAGATACACATATTATACATATATATTCATATGCATCTACATAAGATCATGCATTTACATTATGCTTGTTTTTCTGAAAGTAGATAACATCTTCCTTTATAAGTCCTTCCATATTTTTCTAACTCTACCAATTTATCATTTCTTGCAACATAGCTATATTTCAATCTAGTTATTTTAAATAATCTAAAGCTATATTGATTAATGTGGGTAACATATAGTCTGCTTTCCCTATTTTTCTCTCATAATTAAATCAATTTTAGCTTTAATTTTGTCTGAGATTATGATTATTATCTCTGTTCTTTTTTGTAACATAATAAATTCTACTCCTGATCTTTATTTTTTCTTTTGTGTATCTCATATTTCCTATCCTCCTGACTTCTCTACTTTTCTTCTCCTCAGTACTTTGTTCTCCTATTACTTAACCTGTTTACCCCTCTAAGGAGCCCTCCTTTGTCCTCCCCCCATCCCTTTTTATCCACTCCTATTTATATACTTTATCCCATTCCTGTTAATCTATACTTTCTCTACCCTCCCTTTTCCAATTCCCTTACTCCCTTATTTCTTTATAAGTTTAGAAAACGTTTATTCTCTTCTAAATGTATATGTTCTCTCTTAAATTCTGATCTGTTTTGAGTAGTGTTCCCTTTAAACATCCCTCCCTTGTCCTCTCCCATACTTTCTTATTTCTTTCTGAATTTAGAAGGCTTTTATACCCTTCTAGATATATTTGCATTTAACCCATTCCCAATAAGGGTGGGATTCCAGAACTACCAACCCTTTACCTCCACCTAATTTCTTTATGTCAGTTCTTCCTCTTGTACCTCATTTATATAAGATAATTACTCTTTTTATCTTTTCCTATATGGTTTTTCCTATATGGTTCCTTCTTAAAATCACATCTTGCTCAGCTCTACCTCAATCTTTCTTTTGAACTGCCCAATTTCTAATGACAATCTTTGACATAATTTACATTTCTATGTATAAAACATAAACAACTTGTCCTTTTTGAGTCTCTTGTAATTAGTCTTTGATATTTACCTTATATTTCTCTTGGATCTCATACATCAAATTTTCTATTAAGTGCAGGTGTTTTTGTAACAAAATCCGAAAGTCTGGCAATTCATTGGATATCAATTTTTTTTTCATTCAGGATTAAGCTTAACTTTGCTGGGCATGATATTTTTGGCTGCGAACTTAGTTCTTTTGATCTGTAATATATAGTGTTCCAAAACCTGCAGTATTTTAATGTAGCTGCTGCTACATCTTGTGATTTTTCTAATTGTGGCTCTGCCATATATGGGTTGTTTTTTTTTTCTTGTTGCTCATAATATTTTCCCCTTGACTTGGGTTTTTGGAAATTGGGCTATGATGTTCCTGTAGATTTTCCTCGTAAGATCTTTCAGGTAGTGATACGTGGATTTCTTTTTTTTTCTATTTTTACTTACCCTCTTGTTCTAACACTTCAGGAAATTTTTCTTTAAGCATTTTTTGTGTTATTATTGTTCAAGATTCTTTTTATTGATTGTAGTTTTCAAGTAGTCCAATTACTGTTACATTTTCTGATCTTGACCTGTTTTCTAAATTTGTTATTTTTCTTATGAGATATTTCATATTCTCTTCTAGTTTTTCATTCTTTATTTTTTTACTCATTCTCTTATAATTTCACTGACTTCCCCTTGCTCAATTCTAGTTTTCAGGATGTCATTTCCTTCCTTAAAATTCTTTATCTCTTTTTCTAATCTTCTTGTTTTGTTTTGTTTTGTTTTTGGATTGTTCTTTTTTCCCCCATTTTTCTCAATATCATTTGATGTTTAAACTCTTTTTTGTCTTCTTCAATGAATTCTTTTGGGGTAGATGACCAAATTTGATGTCACTCTTTGGGGCTTTTTTTGGCTTCATTAGTCTCTTCTGAAGAATAATCCCAGTCTACACTGTTTCTATGTTTGGGTTATTTTAAAAAGAACTTTTTTTGGCTGCTCTTTAAAAAAAAATATAGCAGCTTTTAGTGCAATTACCTCTAGTCCTGTGATGTGCGATATGGTCTCTCTGGCTTCAGGCCCTTCTTCAGTTCTCCTTCTGGCCTAAAATGAACACCAAGAACCCCACCTTTCTGTAAGCACTTGGAGCCTGCAGGAAGCCTGTCCCTACTGCTTCTGCATTTACTGGGTATATAAGCTAGTTCCGTCTAGCCCAAGGCCCCACAGCTGGCCCTGGCATTTCTTATCAGCAGAGGACTCTCCACATTGTCTGGGAAGTGAAAATTCCTGTGACTGAGACTACCTACCAACCCAACTAACCCGCAGTTTGCTGTTTGCTATTTCAACATAACTCGCCTGGAGATGTTTACAATTCAGATAGACCAAACCTCTCTCCTGGTATTTTTCTTCAGCTCTTCTCCAGCCATCCCATGAGGACCACAATTCTGCCCCAAGTCTTGTTTATTTTTAACACTCTGTGTTAGCCCTGAGACACAGTTTTGTCTCGTTTGTGGGGGAGATCTGGAGAGCTTGGAATTTTCTGACCTACTTTGCCATCTTTCCAGAATCCTTAACAATTCTTAAGACACAGAACCTACTCATGTTGTTCTTTTCTTGTTGAATGGCTACAAGCAGTTTGCTCTCTAACGTGAAAAGCTGAGGAAGGAAAGAGGAAAGGTACTTCACAGTAAACAAACACTATTTACTAAAGGAACCAACAAAAGCTTGAAAGTCAATGCAGGCTCACCTTCCTAGACATTGCTTATTCCTGCCTAACTATGATGTGGCAGCTGGTAACACAATGAATAGAAGACTGGGCCTAAAGTTTGGAAAATCCAAATCCAGCCTCATATACTTACCCATGGGAAAACTGAGGCAAACAAAGTTAACTGACTTTCTCAGGGTTACATAGCTAGAGTTTGAGGCCTGATTTGAACTCAGAAAATGGATCCTTCCTGACTCCGGGCCCTGAATTAAATTCACTGTGCCACTTTGATAATAAAAATATTGTCTATTATTATATAATCAACATTATCTATTTTATCTTTTGTAACTGTTTCTATCCCCTGTTTAGTAGAAAGAGGAAATAAAACTATTTTTGTGGTTTATTTTATAAAATTTTGCTGAAGTTTTTAATCTCATATCTTTGCTTTACTCCCTAGGATTTTCTAAGTGAATCATAGTTTTAACAGCAAAAAGAAATAGTTTTATCTCCTCTATACCTTTATTCAAACCTTTAATTTCTTTCCTTTGTTTCATTGCTATAGTAAGCATCTCCAGATTTACATTCAGAAAATAGTGTAGAAAGTGAGTATTTTGACTTTTATGCTTTATTTTTTGGAAAGCATGTAGTGGATTCCCAATTCATATGATGCTTGCTTTTGTTTTAGAGAGATATCATTTTTATGCTATTAAAAAGGTCCTTCTATACTTATCTTACATTTTTAAAATATAAATTAATATTGTACTTTGTTAGGATTTTTTTCTGTACCATATGCAGATAATCATAGAGTTTGAACACTTTTATTTTTATTATGTGGATTCTTTTTCTAGAGTTGAATCATTCCTGTGTCCCTAATGTGTCCCCCTATGTCCCCAGTTAACTTGGTCATAATGAATGATCTTTTTGAGGAAACACTGTAGTGTATTTGACAGGTGGCAGCTCTCACCAAGGAGGGGGAGAAGAATAACTTATTGGGAATTCAAATAAATAAAAGTAAAGACTCCATAAGAAAATAAACAAAAAAGTAAATACTATTAAAAGAAAATGTAATATACATGCAAGGAAAATAGCTTGGTCTTAAAAAAAGATGAGTAGCAACAAGCTAAGGATAATGGGTCCCCCAGAAGAACAGAACTAGTAAAAGAACTTGAACATCATAATGCAAGAAATAATATAAGAAAATTTTCCCCAAACTGAACACAGAAAATAAAATGCCATTCAAATGAATCCACAGATTTCTTCCCCCAAAAAATTATATGCTGCAAATTTCAATACATTGTGGTTAAATCTAATAATTCCATGGACAAACAATGAATTCTCTAAGAACTATGAGAAAGAACTTCAAATATAAAGGAAAATTTAAATACCACAAAGCCATTCTATATCTACTAGAATCTATAAGAGAAAAATGAAAGAGCAAAGGAGCTAAAGATCAAAATGAATATTCAATAACAAGAGATATTCTAAGCAGTCCTAAAATGAAAACCAAAAAGAAAATGTTTGCTATTCAAATATCTTACTGTCCAATATATACTTTTCAATTCATTAATACTGGTCTCCTTGTTATTCTATGAACAAGACACCCCATCTCTCAAATCCAGACATTTTCTCTGGCTGTCACCCATATAAGGAATAGTCTTTTTCCCTTGCTCTTACTACTGATTCCCCAGCTTCTTTAAAGTCCTAAATAAAATCTGAACTTTTACAGGAAGTTTTTTCCAAGCCCTCTTAATTCTAGTGTTTTCCCTTTTTATTTCGTATTTATCCTATATGATAGGGCCTGAAATAGCAACCAGTAGCCAGTCAGAGGAAGGTTCGTCCACAGATTATGGGCTTGCTCTGAAGGATAGTGTATCTTCAGATGGCAGGTTGCTGATCTCTCGTGAGTGAAGGATATGTGTGTGTATATATACATATAGGTTATATTTTTGTATATATTATATATATATATTTGTATATATTATATATTTGTATATATTTGTTTGAATGATGTTTCTTTCCCCTATTAGATTATAAGCTCTTTCAACATAGGAACAGTCTTTGGCCTCTTTTTGTGTCTCCAGCACTTGGAGATGCCTGGAATGTAGTAGTTATTTAATAAATGTTTATCGATTTAAGTTTCTCAAAAAATATATATATAATAAAAGTAAACAAGTACAATGATCAAAAATGGAAACAACAAAAATGACAACAGAGAAAAATAAGAGATTTCTTTCTAAAGACACAAAAGGAGACAAGAGTTAAAGCAGAAACAAAACAGAAGTGATATTGGAGAAACAGGCCTGAAACATCATAAAATCTCTCAAAACCTAATGTACAAGTCAACCTGGGTGTAGGAGGGGTAGCAGCCTTTGTGGGCAGATTCAATTATAGAATGACAAAACACGTAAAAGGGAAGAGGGAAGGAAAAAGCAGAAGGGAATATATGATGCACCCTAATCATGTTAAAGAGTAACAATGAAGGATTACAACAGAATAGTTCCTATAGTCTCAGCAAGTTGAGGGCTTATAGTAGAATGGGTAAAAAGCTAAGGGAGGGATTGATAAAGGAGTGAAAAAAATGGAAAATCTTATTTCAATGATGGGAAGGATTAACACTGATGAATGTTTCTATAGAAAGAGAGAGATAGTTTGTAAAGGGAAATTGAGACCTTTTAATGAATATGATCTATAAGAATTTCATTCTTGAAGAGAACAGTCATTCTATCCCACAAGAAAGGAAGCAGAATTCCAGGAGTACAACTGTCACCCAGAAAAGTTGAAGAACATAGGCTCAGTAAGGATATTTCAAGGAAAAATGGAGGGAGAAAGAAATAATAATGGAGAGGGCAAAGGTTAATAGTGAAATAAATAATCAGAGATAGGAAAATTTCTATCATGGGGCAGTATCCTTTATATAAAGATAGATATATCACAGGTATATATATTTAAAAGTAAGGTACAATGGAAATAGGAATTTGGGGGCAAGATCTATAAAGAAATAATATGTAGCAATTTAGAAGGAACCTAAAGGAGTTACTTAGAAGCTTCTAATTTTAATTCCATAAAAAACACAGGACTAAATGAATATAAGGACTAAGAATAAAATATTGGAATAGACAAAAAAGGAAATAATGAAAAAACTTGGGAATGAATGCTTTTTAAGAAAAAGGTACAGAAAGTGAAATTTTTAAAAATATGACAAGTTGAAGGGGAGGAAAAATAAGGGATTCTATGTGATTACTTAAGTAAGGGCTGGGAAAGGAGGGAAGAATTAAAGAAAAAGGAAGTAAGTTTATCAAGGCTCCAAGAGAAGGAAAAAAGAAAATAAGAGGAGTGAGTATGAAGGAAAAAGAATAGGGAACAGAGCTGACTTAAAATAGATATTAAGCTAAAATAATTGAAGAGACAAAGTCCTGTGTTGACAGAGGAAGAACAGGAGGAATTCAAATATAAGGGAAAATGGAGACAAATGGAGGAAAATATAAATATAACTTTTATTACTTCAAATGTGAATGGATTGAACAGCATAACCAATTGGAAAAAAATGTTGAGAAATTAATAAAGGAAATAAAACACAGAATTTGCTGCTTACAGGAAATATTTAAAAATAGAAACATACAGTGAGTAAAAATGAGAGGCTAGAAAAAAATTTCTATACATCAAGTAAATCCAAAAAAGCAGGAGTTGCAATCATACTATTAAACAAAGCTAAAGCAAGCATTCAAAGCATAGAAAAAAAAAAGATCAACAAGAGAACTACATTTTGGGTGGTAGGGGAGAGAGAGGTAAGATAGTGATGTAGAGGCAGTAATCCAGCCCAATCTTTTTAACATTCCCCTCCAAACAACTTTAAAATGACACCTTAAATCAAATTTTTGAGTAAGAGAATCAACAAAAGGTCAAGATGAAACATTTCTCCAAAAACAAGGGGAGAGCAAGAGAAGTCTGTGACACTGGAATAGTGACTGCCCCAGAACACATGTACACTAGCAAATAAAACTTGGAGGTGGTTGCAACAGTGGCAGCAGTAGCTGAGGGAGCTGTCAGCCCAGACACACTGAAAGGTTTGGACCACTGGTTGAAAAGAGATTACAGGATGACATATTTAACATGTATAGGACTGCTTGCCATCTGGGGGAGGGTGTGGAGGGAGAGAGAGGAAAAGACAGAACAGAAGTGAGTGCAAGGGATAATATTGTAAAAAATTACCCAGGCATGGGTTCTGTCAATAAAAAGTTATAATTATGAAAAAAAAAAGAGATTACAGGAGAACTTGCTGGCCTTGGATACAGCTGATGCAGTTCTGGTCCCAGTTTCAGGGTGGAGAGGAATGCTTTGGGCATTGATCACAGAAATGCAAGTACACTCAGTTGAGGTGGAATGGGAGACCTAATCATAGTTATAAGGCCAATAGGAGCACAAGTACTTGTAGCTGCAGGAAAGCAAGTGTCCTTCTTGGGTAAAGACCAGAATGTAGATCAGGAGGAGAGTGCTAACACCTCTTTCCAGTTCATATCACCTTGGAAGCACTAAATATTTTCATATCCCCAGAACTAGCTCTTAAAATAGTAGCACAAAAAAACCTGAATGATGTTTCCCCTATTAGATTATAAGTTCTTTCAATATAGGAACAGTCTTTTGCCTCTTTTTCTATCTCCAGCACTTGGAGATACCTGGAATATAGTATTTGTTTAATAAATGTTTATTGATTTAAATACCTCAAAAACAAATATATAATAAAAGTAAACAAGTACAATGATCAAAGATGGAAACAACAAAAATGACAACAGAGAAAACATAAGAGATTTCTTTCTAAAGACACAAAAGGAGACAAGAGTTAAAGCAGAAACAAAACAGAAGTGATATTGGAGAAATAGGCCTGAAGCATCATAAAATCCCTCAAAACCCAATGTACAAGTCAACCTGGGTGTAGGAGGGGAAGCAGCTTTTGTGGGCAGATTCAATTATAGAATGACAAAACACATAAAAGGAAAGAGGGAAGGAAAAAGCAGAAGGGAATATATGATGCACCCTAATCATGTCAAAGAGTAACAATGAAGGATTACAACAGAATAGTTCCTATAGTCTCTTAGCAAGTTGAGGGCTTATAATAGAATGGGTAAAAAAGCTAAGGAAGGGATTGCTAAAGGAATGAGGAAAATGGGAAATCTTATTCCAATGGTGGGAAGGGTTACCACTAATGTACCTCCCTAATGCCTCCCTCCTTTCCCAATTAGATCCCAATTTTAACATAAAATTCAAATTGAAGAAATAGGCTAAATGGAAGAAAATAATAATAAAAAAGAACTTCACCATAAAAAACTACTGAGGTTTTAGGGAATACTAAAACACAAACTCGGAAAGCAACAGTTTGAAAATAGCTACAACCAAAGACCCAAATTAAAATGCTAATTAAACATAAGTCAAAAAAGAATTCTTGGAAGATATAAGAATTGTAGAAGGAAAAATGGGGAAAATAAATGAGATGAATGCAAGAAAAAATATAAAAAGAAAATTCAAAGCTTGGTAAAAGAGGAACAAAAATGTCTTTGTTGGTTATTTTCCTATGTTCTTGAAGAGAACCAAAATGACATGATTAAATTGGAGTCAAAGGTACAATGTATCTAACTTTGGTTCTATCACATGTCAGACACAAGTGATCCACATGAACTTGTAGAATGGATATGTCTCTAAATTTGATCATCTCATATTTCTTTGAGCTACAATTCTACTTAGCATAGCACCTTCTTTCATTATTTAATTTTCAATTAATTTTCAGTCTGTCTTTCAATGACTCCTTATTACATGTAATTTTTATTTCATCATGATCTGAAAAGGATGCATTTAATATTTCTGCCCTTCTGCAATTGTCAGGTTTTTATGCCCTAATATATGATCAATTTTGTGTACTTTACTACTGAGAAAAAGGTATATTCCTTTCTATCCCCATTCAGTTTTCTGTAGAAATTTATCATATCTAAATTTTCTAAAATTCTATTTACCTCTTTAATGTCATTCTTATTTATTTTGTGGATAGACTTATCTAGTTCTGAGAGAGAGAGAGAGATTGAAGTCCCTCACTAATACAGTTTTGTTGTCTATTTCTTCCTATAACTCACTTAACTTCTCTCAGAATTTGGATGCTATACCTCTTTGTGCATATATGTTTAATGTTGACATTACTTCATCATCTATGATATGGTATTGTCTATATACTTGTAACTCTTGACAACTTTATCCTTATTAGGGAAATTAGGAGTATACATTGACAGAGAGTGTGGTTATAAGTTGACTTGGATGTCATTATATTTTTTTAAAAATTAAGAGATAAAAACCGATTGTATTGAGAGAAGAGAAAAGGGGTAGACAAAATATGATAAATTATATCACCTGAAAAGGCACAAAAGACCTGTTACAGTGGGGGGAAAGAAAAGGGAGGTGAACATTTTTTGAATCTTACTTTCATTACATTTGGCTCAAAGATGGAATAATATACACATTTGTATAGAAATGTATCTTATTCTATAGGGAAGTAGGAGGAGAAGGGGGAAATAAAAGGGAAGGGGTGAAGGTGATGAAAGAGAGGACAAAAGTAAGATAGAAAAGGGAAAAGAAAAGGGTGAATTACTAAAAATGGAGATCAGATTGAGGGAGGTGGGAATCAGAAACAAAACACATAGGGTGAAATGAGAGAAAATGAGCGAGCTCTTCTCAGCAATAGAGTGATGGAAGACAATTCCAATACTCTTGGGATGTAAAATGCCATCTGCGTCCAGACAGAGGACTATGGAGCCTCTTATTTCAATGGTGGGAAGAGTTACCGCTGATGTACCTCTCTAACAGCTCTCTCCTTTCCCACCAAGTGATCAGATCCCAACTTTAACATCAAATTCAAATTCAAGAAATAGGCTAAAAAGAGGAAAACAATAATAAAAAAAGAACTTCAACTAGTTTGTCAGAAATTAGCTTAGACTACAATCTTATACTATATTCCACAATCCACAATCGATGCTAAACTGATTTACAGTCATAATATTAAAAACCAAAATATTTTAAAAAGAGAACAGAAGCACATGTATCTCACAGAAATAGATAGGTAGGATATATATTCTTTTATTTTTAATTTAAATTTTATTTTATTTAATAATAATTATATTAAATTATATAAATTATAATAAAAATTATAATTATAATTTATAATTTATAAAAATTATAAAAAATTATAAATTATAATAAAAATAATAAAAAATTATATAAAAATAATTATATTGACAGAATTCATGCCAGGGTAATTTTTTACAACATTATCCCTTGCACTTGCTTATGTTTCGATTTTTCCCCTCCCTCCCTTCACCCCCTTCCCAAGATGGCAAGCAGTCCTATATATGTTAGATATGTTGCAGTATATAGGATACATATTCTTAACTAAATAAGAGATAAAAACAATTACAAAAAAAATAATTTTGATTACCTGAATCTGAAAAGCTTTTGGGAAAAAAAAATCACTTAGAATAAGAAAGGAAGCAGTGAATGAAGAAAATCTTTATATGAAATTTTTCTAATTTTTCTAATAAAAGTTAGTAAGATATTTTAAAAGATTAGATATATTAACATTATTGCTGATAAATATTAATGACCAAATGTCATTTCCCAATATATGAGCAGTCTGTTGAAAAGTTATTGAAAGAAGAATGGCAAATTATTAACAACCATATAAAAGAATGTTTCAGATCAATAATGATAAGAAAAATATAAATTGAAATAGTCCTGAGGTTTAGCCTTATACCCTACCATGGGCAAAGATGATAAGAGATGGCAACAAGAAATAATGGAGGAGTTATGGAAAGATATATCCATTAATGCATTGTTGGTAGAATCAGTATAACCATTTTGCAAAATCATTTAGAATTATACAAATAAAGTGACTTAAATGCCCAATTGACCCATAGAGTCTATTCCTAGCTTTATACCCCAAATAGATGATTGATAAGAAGTCCCCATATACCATAAAATATTTAAAGCAGCACTTTCCTCTCAACAATTTCATTTTTATTAAATCAACAAAAGTAGATATCTATTGATAGAGATACACATTCTTTCATTCAAAACATTATGCAATACATAATCAACAACTTTTGTCTCCCGTCAAAAGAGCTTACAAATTCAATACCATGTCTTATTTTACAGAAGAGCTAGTTCTAAAAAGTTCAGCTCTGAGATCTTGCTTTTTAAAAATAAATGTTAAGAAAGAAAAGAGAAAAAAATTAAAAGACCACAAAACTGCATCTAAAATAGCAGGGTCCTATGTGTAGGCAGAGGCAAGGACATACTCCAAAATGATTCACAGCTGTTTTATTTGTTAGGGGGTTTTTGTTTTGGGGTTGTTTTTGTTGTTGTTGTTTTTAATTCCATCCCATATATCAGGGAATCAACACCCTCTGAATAAAGTAAGAATTGACTTTAAAATGAACTTAAAACTCAAACCAGAGTCTAGGAGTTGGCACAGAATTAGGTATAATTACAAAGGGGGCAGGACTAGAATGAAAGAGTAGGGAGGGTGCTTGGTTATTAGCACCTTATGAATCAGAGAATGGAGCAGCTTGAGGAATCCAAAGAGAAAAACTGGGGAAAGACTTCCCCAGGAGGGTGGAGAACGGAGAGGAATTCTTTACTAAGCCCTAGTAATGAGAGCTTAACCAGGCTGACCCTTTGTTCCAGCTATGTTCTTACTAGGGATACCTGAAGCTTTTTCAGTCCCTGCCCTTTACTTCCATAAAGTAACACTGTGGAGTGGAAAAGAGGGGGAAGGGTTACTTTTTTCCAGTACAGCAGTCTTCTGTTTCTCCCTAACCAAGAACAGTAAATATTGCACAATTCTACTAACAGATTGCAGTCACATTTAGAAAAAGACACTCCTCTTCCACCACCAGACACTCAATGCCAAGAAGAAATAAATGCCCAAAAGTTTGTTTTTAGAGGCAGTCTAAGAACAATATCAAGGCCTGTAGAAATTAGGATTTAGGCAAGAAAAGTTCTCAAAATAAACTAACTAACTGGAGCCTAGAGAACCTCAGAGATTGTGATTCTTCATGGATACCATCAAGAAGGCTAGAAAATCATTCTTCCACCAGAACACTATGAGATAAGAGACCATATTATACAAGACTTGAGAACTTTTGTCTTAAAAGGTGGCTCTAATGACAGTCCAAAAAAAAAGGAGGAGAAAGAATTGTGCTTTGAAAAGAAGATGGTTGTAAAAGATCTGAAGTTTCTTGTAGCTCTTGATTTCATTTCTCAAAGGATTTTTTGTTAAGACTAAGCAGATAAGGCTGCCAGATCAGAATCATTTCTCACTGAAAACCCTTTGGGTCCAGCCTTACATTATGAACCACTTCCTGAGAAATCACTATACATGCACAGAACAATAAAAAGCCACATGAAGATTTTGTGCAAGTTCCACTACCCTTCTTTTCTACTCTTGATCCTCCATCATCAAAAATATAAATAAAAATTAAATCCTCAAAGCCTTAGAAATCACAGTTGGGTTGTCAAAACCTTTAGTACCCTGAAGGTTTTATCAGAATAATTTCTTTTTTTAAGGTTAGAATCTACCTTTTTATTTAGATCTCCATTAGATTTTTGGAATAAATCTCCAAAAAATAGATGCTGAAAGGCACTTTCTGTTCAGGGCAGCCGCCATGGACTAGACATGTAAAACAAGTTAACTTCTCTGTACCACACTAGTTAAGTCAGCTTCTTCCATGGCCAGCTGCTCTAGCTCTGCCTTCCCTTCTGATAACACCAGCCAGACCCCCAAGGGGAGTGTTATCCCAAGATTCTCCTGCAGGACCTGGGAAACATGGAATCATGGTACCAAGGATTTTTTTTAACTTCCCTCTGAAGTGATAGCTTCTCTCTATTTGCCATAAACCAGAATACAATAAATAATCAATTAGAAAATGTTCAAGTATGAAAGTATCTCCACCAAAAGCATTGCTCTCTGAAGGAAGCTGGTTTCTTTGTATCTATACTGGCTGCTAAAAAAAAATGCATTGGACCGGTTTTGAAAATAAAGCAGTTAAAAACCCTGGGAGTTCCTTTATGTGTAGAATACTCAGTCTTTCTTATGAAGAAAAAGTTAACCAGTAGCAAAGTGTGCAATCTACAGACCCTGAGATACCACCCGGTGATTCTCTGTATGATGTCACAAGGGTACAATGTAACACTTAAGTAGAACTAGGAGGTGGTGAAGTTTGGCTGGTGCTGAAACCATGCATAGGATTGGTTTACCAAATACAAACCTTATTATATTTGCTGACATAATAGACAGCTGAAGGCAGAGATTTTAATTAAGATTTGGTGCCATTTAAGAGATGGTCATAAAGAGTAAAAACACCAGAAGGTGGTTTAAATAGTAACCCCCTTTTTCATAAAGTCAGGCTAGAGCTCCACCTGGAACTTGTGTTACATGCAAAATTGATCTGGTAGGGAACACTCCCTGACAAAAAACTATGTAATGTGTCAAGTTACAGGGAAGATGAGGGAAGGCTTCACATCCATAATAGAGCTCAAGACGTTACAAAATTGTGCTGACAAGACAGCGGCATTGTTGGACAGAAGCTATAAATGGAACTACAAGTACTTGACGTGCACATTACAAGAATATTTCTCAGCATTTGATGGGAGAGTCAATGCAATTAAGATTTTCAAGATGGGTGATGGGGTGCAAAGATTCAATCTTAAAGCATCATTTTTAGGCAGAGCTTTCTGCTCATCTCTAGGCAGTTACACAGATCACCTGTGCTCACTAAAACCATTATAATGGTGAGCAAAACAGAGACAAAATAGCAAAGACCAACTTATAGTTCTCATAAAAATGAAAATCAGATCATTGGAAAAGAATGATTACAACTGATCAAGACCTAAAAGAGAACAGGAAAAGTTTAGGGAGAAGGGCCCTTTCCCTCAAAGCTTTCCCTCAAAGGTTTCTCTATAACTTACATTATCAAATCTGGGGGAAGAAAGCCTAACACTTTCAATATTTAAGTTTTCTAGGCATTTCCCATGGGAAGATGTCCCTACCAAAATGGTCATAGACTGCAGTCCTATGATAAATTGACTTTTTTGGATCCAGTTCCCCTTCAATTACCCCAGAGCAGAGATCAAAATTCTTCTTCACAATATCCAGGAGCTCTCTTTCACTCTTCTGAGAGGTGCCATAATGGAAAATGGAGATGGACAGTGGATGGGAAATTCCAATAGCTAAGAAACCTGAACAAGTATCTTGTGGCACAAACCACCTTTAACCAGGGATTTTGCTATTCAGTGGGCAGCATAAGCAGCTGAACAGTCCACCTTTCCCAAGAAAACACCATCTCCATGACCACCCCAATCATCACAGGGATCCATAATGATCTTTCTTCCAGACAGGTCAGCATCACCCTGAGGCCCACCAAGGATAAAGCTGTCACTAGGTTGCAGATGGTAAATCTGCATCATCCAAGTATTTTACAGGAACAACAGCTCCTTTATAGCACCCCCCATATTATTAATATATGCATCTTCATCATGTTGAATCGATATCACAATTGTATGGACCTTTATAGGGAAAACAGTACCATGATTCTGCATACACGGCACGATGACTTGAGTTTTGAGATCAGGGAGTAATCAAGGCAAAGTTCCATTGCACTGCAATTCAGCAAGTTTGGCATTGAGCTTGTGAGCTAACACAATAGTTAAAGGCATACATTCTTCAATTTCATCAGTAGTATAACCTGGTATCCTACACCAGTATCTTCTTCATTTAATCTATATGACCCCCTCGAGTAATGTCTGGTGACTGCTATTCCAAGGCTAATCAAATCTTTTGGAAGAATCGTCACAGCCTAATCACTTTCTGATAGTCAACAGCAGCTCTGTGTGTGACTTTCTTCCTTCCTTCCTTCCTTCCTTCCTTCCTTCCTTCCTTCCTTCCTTCCTTCCTTCCTTCCTTCTTTCCTTCCTTCCTATCTTTTGAGCAGAGACCAAATTTATTTATTTTTCAAAACATGTTTATGGATAATTCAAAATTAACCCTTGAAAAATCTTGTGTTACAATTCCCCCCCTTCCTCCACCCTCTCCCCAGATGGCAAGTAGTCCAATATATGTTAAACATGGTATAAATATGTTAAATCCAATATATGCACGCATACTTATATAATTATCTTGCTGCACAAGAAAAATCAAGTCAAACTGGAAAAAAAAAGGAAAAAGAAAAAAAATGTGAGCAAACAACAACAAAAAGAGTGAAAATTCTATATTGTGAACTATACTCAGTTCCTATAGTTCTGGAGGTGATTTCACCAGCAAGTATTATCATTCCAGGAGATCCAGGGATGGAGCCAAAATAGAAGAGTAAAGCCAGGAAGCTGCTCAAACTCTTCCAGTTTCCCTAGAAAACCACATGAAACTAAAACCCTGAACAGATTTTGATGGAATGAAACCATCTCCAGCTCAAGGTAGACTGAAAAAAAAACTTCAAGAAAGGTCACTTTAAGTGGAGTAAAAAGGATTTCAGCCCAGGTCAGGTAGATTCTGGGAAAGCTGGTGAGAGGGTCTTAATCACAGCAAATCAGCAACTAAGACGCTTAATCCTGATTCAGTAGAGGAGCAAATCAGTGGGGCAACTTCCAGTACCAGCCTTGAAGGCAAATTCTGGGAAACTAGGCTGTTTCCTGGAAAAAGCAGCCAAGCTACACTTTGCAAACTCAAGGAACCCCTGGACTGAAAGCCAAAGTTTAGAGCTGCACAGGAAGCTTGGGAGAGCACCACTTTTATCCCAGGAGCAGAGTTCCACCTTATAAGTTAAGAGAGAGATAGGAGAGGAGAAGTAGAGGAGAGAAGAAGGAGAGAGGAGAGGAGAAGGAGAGGAGAGGAGAGGAGAAGGAGAAGGAGAGGAGAAGAAGAGGAGAGGAGAGGAGGAGGAGAGGAGAGGAGAAGGAGAGAAGAGAGGAGAGGAAAAGGAGAGAGAGAGAGAGAGGAGAGAGAGAGAGAGGAGAGGAGAGGAAAAGGAGAGAGAGAGAGAGGAGAGAGAGAGAGAGAGAGAGAGAGAGAGAGAGAGAATACTAAAAGAAAAGGAAAGAAAATGAGGTAGAAACCAACTTTAGACCATAGAAAGCTACTATGGTGACAGGACAGACCAAAACACAAACTCAGAGAGGACAGAATTTCCACAGAAGAAATTTCAAAGAATAAGATAAATTGATCTGAAGCCCAAGAGGCTTCTTGGAAATACTCATAAAAGACTTCAAAAGGCAAATAAGAGAGACAGAAGAAAAAATGAGAAAAGAAATGAGAGGTACTCATGAGAGAGTCAACAGTTTGGAAAAAGAAGGGGGAAAAATTCTGAAGAAAGCAACTACTTAAATAGTAGAATAAACCAAATGGAAAAAGACATACAAAAGCTAACTGAAGAAAATTACACATTAAAAACTAGAACAGGGCAAATGGAAGCTAATAACTTTGTGAGACAGCAAGAATCAGTCAAACTAAAAGGAATGAAAAAATGGAAGACAATGTGAAATTCTTCATTGGAAGAACAGCTGACCTGGAAAATAGATCCAAAAGAGACAATTTAAAATTTATTGGCCTACCTAAAGGCCATGACCAAAAAAGAAATCACTAAGGAAAACTGCCCCAATATTCTAGAAACAGAGGGAGAAATTCTCATTGAAAGAATCTATCAATCACCTTCAGAAAGAGATCTCACAAGGAAAATCCTAAGGAAAACTTGTGAAATTCCAAAATTGCAATCTCAAGAAAAAATACTGCAAGGATTTATACCAGGAATTCGGGGCTGGTTCAATATTAGGAAAACTATTAGCATAATCGACTATATCAATAACCAAACTAACAAAAACCATATGATCATCTCAATAGATGCAGAAAAAGCATTTGATAAAATCCAACATTCATTCCTAATAAAAACACTTGAGAGTATAGGAATAAATTGACTTTTCCTTAAAATAGTCAGGAGCATATATTTAAAACTGTCAGTAAGCATCATATGCAATGGGGAAAAACTGGAACCTTTCCCAGTAAGATCTGGAGTGAAGCAAGGTTGCCCACTATCACCATTATTATTCAATAATGTATTAGAAACACTAGTCTCTGCAATAAGAGTCGAGAAAGAGATTAAAGGAATTAGAGTAGGTAATGAGGAAACCAAACTATCACTCTTTGCAGATGATATGATGGTATACCTAGAGAACCCCAGAGATTCTACTAAAAAGCTATTAGAAATAATTCATAACTTTAGCAAAGTTGCAGGATGCAAAATAAATCCCCATAAATTCTCAGTATTTTTATACATCACCAACAAAATCCAACAGCAAGAGATACAAAGAGAAATTCCATTCAAAATAACTGTCGACAGCATAAAATATTTGGGAATCTATCTACCAAAGGAAAGTCAGGAATTATATGAGTAAAATTACAAAAAACTTTCCACACAAATAAAGTCAGACTTAAATAATTGGAAAAATATTAAGTGCTCTTGGATAGGCCAAGCGAATATAATAAAGATGACAAAACTCCCTAAATTAATCTATTTATTTAGTGCTATACCAATCAGACTTCTAAGAAAATATTTTAATGATCTAGAAGAAATAACAACAAAATTCATATAGAAGAATAAAAGGTCGAGAATCTCAAGGGAATTAATGAAAAAAAAATCAAATGAAGGTGGCCTAGTTGTACCTGATCTAAAACTATATTATAAAGCAGCAATCACCAAAATCATTTGGTATTGGCTAAGAAATAGATTAGTTGATCAGTGGAATAGGTTAGGTTCACAAGACAGAATAGTCAATTATAGCAATCTAGTGTTTGACAAACCCAAAGATCCTAACTTTTGGGATAAGAATTCATTATCTGACAAAAATTGCTGGGATAACTGGAAATTAGTATGGCAGAAATTAGGCATGGACCCACACTTAACACTGTATGCCAAGATAAGATCAAAATGGGTCCATGATTTAGGCATAAAGAATGATATTATAAACAAATTAGCAGAACATAGGATAGTTTATCTCTCAGACTTGTGGAGGAGGAAGAAATTTGTGACCAAAGATGAATTAGAGACCATTACTGATCACAAAATAGAAAATTTTGATTATATCAAATTAAAAAGCCTTTGTACAAACAAAACTAATGCAAACAAGATTAGAAGGGAAGCAACAAACTGGGAAAACATCTTCACAGTTAAAGGTTCTGATGAAGGCCTCATTTCCAAAATATATAGAGAATTGACTCTAATTTATAAGAAATCAAGCCATTCTCCAATTGATAAATCGTCAAAGGATATGAACAGACAGTTTTCAGATTATGAAATTGAAACTTATCACTCATATGAAAGAGTGTTCCAAATCATTATTGATCAGAGAAATGCAAATTAAGACAACTCTGAGATACCACTACACACCTGTCAGATTCACTAGAATGGCAGGGAAAGATAATGATGAATGTTGGAGGGGATGCAGGAAAACTGGGACACTGATGCATTGTTGGTGGAGTTGTGAACGAACCCAACCATTATGAAGAGCAATCTGGAATTATTCCCCAAAAGTTATCAAACTGTACATACCCTTTGATCCTGCAGTGCTACTACTGGGCTTATAGCCCAAAGAGATACTAAAGAAGAGAAAGGGACCTGTCTGTGCCAAAATGTTTGTGGCAGCCCTGTTTGTAGTGGCTAGAAACTGGAAAATAAATGCGCGCCCATCAATAGGAGAATGGTTGGATAAATTGTGGTATGTGAATGTTATGGAATATTATTGTTCTATAAGAAAAGACCAGCAGGATGAATACAGAGAGGCTTGGAGAGACTTACATGAACTGATGCTAAGTGAGATGAGCAGAACCAGAAGATCATTATATACTTCAACAACGATACTGTATGAAGATGTATTCTGATGGAAGAGGATTTCTTTGACAAAGAGATCTAACTCAGTTTCAATTGATCAATGATGGACAGAAGCAGCTACACCCAAAGAAAGAACACTGGGAAATGAATGTAAACTGTTTGCATTTTTGTTTTTCTTCCTGGGTTATTTCTATCTTCTGAATCCAATTCTCCCTATTCAACAAGAGAACGGTTTGGTTCTGCACACATATATTGCATCTAGGATATACTGCGACATATTTAATATATATAGGACTGCTTGCCATCTAGGGGACAGGGTGGAGGGAGATAGGGGAAAAATCGGAGAAAGGGGAAAAATTGGAACAGAAGTGAATGCAAAGGATAATGTAAAAAATTACCCTGGCATGGGTTCTGTCAATAAAAAGTTATGATAATAAAAAAAAGAAAGAAAAAATACTGCAAACTGCCAGACAAAAAATAATTCAAATAACAAGGAGCAACAGTCAGGATTACCCAGGATCTGGCAGCTTCTATAATAAAGGATCAGAGGGCTAAGAATATCATTTTCCAAAAGTAAAAGACCTAGGATTACAACCAAAACTTAACTAATCAGCAAGACTCGGCATCATCTTTCAGGAGAGGTATGAAGTAAGAGACTTTCAATCATTTCTACTAAAAAAAAAGAACTAAAAAGAAAATTTAATCTATAAACACAGGACACAAAAGGACCATAAAAAGGAACACAGGGGAAAATATATATTTAAAAGTTAAGCTGTTTACATCCCTAAATAAAAAAATAATATCTGTAACTTTTCGGAACTGTATCTGTCACTGGGGCAGACAGAGTGGGGCATCACATGGACTGAGGGTGTGGTGGTGAATGGTCCCTAATGTGATGACGTTAAAGAAAAAAACATTAAAGGTTGGAAAAAGGTCTGTACTGGAAAAAAGAGGAAAAGGGAGGTACAATGGGACAATTAGTTCACACCAAGAGGCTCAAAAGACCTATTATAATCCAGGAAGAAAGGGAGGGTGATGAGCATTGTCTAAAGCTTGATCTCATCAGTTTTGGCTCTAAGAATGAATAACTTAATCATTCAGTTGGGTATGGAAATTATTTAATCCTATAAAAAAGTAGGAGGAGAAAGAGGAAAAGAAAAGAAAGGGACAGGATAGAATCCAGAACAGAAACTTAGGGAAAAAGGCAAGAGGAAGGGGGAAATGTTGATTTAAAAAAAAATCATCTGGAAGAACAAAAGATCAAGAATATCAAGGGAATTAAAGAAAAAATACAAAGGATGGTGTCTTAGCAGTGGCAAACCTAAAATTATATTATAAATCAGCAATAATTTATTTAGACTGGCTAAGAAATAATGTGGTGGATCAGTGGAATAGATTAGTTACAACACAATAATCAAGGCCTATAGCAATCTAGTATTTGATACTATAGATTTGATACTATAGATACCTATCAGATCTTTGGAGAAGGAAGGAATTTATGACTAAAGGAAAACTAGAGAACATTATGAAAAGCAACATGGACAATTTTGATTACATTAAATTAAAAAGTTTTTGTACAATCAAAACTGACAGAAACAAGATTAAAAGAGATATACATAGCTGGGGGAAAAAATCTTTACAGCCTGTATTTCTGATAAATGTTTCATTTTTTAAATATATAAAGAACTGTCTCAAATTTATGAGACTACAAGTCATTCTCCAATTGATAAATGTTTAAAGGATATGAACAAATAATGATGATGAAATTTAAATCCATTTATAGTTATATGAAAAAATGCTCTAAATCACTATTGATTAGAGAAATGCCAATTTAAACAATTCTGAGGTACTATATTACACCTTTCAGATTGGCTAAGATGAAAGGAAAAGATGATGCCAAATATTGGAGAGGATGTGGGAAAATTGGGACATTAATGCATTGCTGCTGGAATTGTGAAATAATCCAACCATTCCGGAGAACAATCTGGACCTATGCCCAAAGAGCTATCAAACTGTGGATACCCTGTGACCCAGCCGTGCCATTACAAGGTTTGTATCCCAAGGAAATCATAAAGGAGGGAAAAGGACCCACATGTGCAAAATGTTTGTCGCAGCTCTTTTTGTAGTAACAAAGAATTGGAAAAGGAGTGGATGCCCATCAACTGAGGAATGGCTGAACAAGTTGTGGTACATGAAGATAATGAATATTATTTTTTTAAATGATGAACAAGCTGATTATAGAAAGGCCTGGAAAGATTTACATGATCTGATATTAAGCCAAACAAGCAGAACCAAAAGTACATCGTACACAGTAATAGCAAGAAAGTGTGGTGATCAATTATGAAAAGACTTGGTTCTTCTCAGTGGTTCAGTGATCCAAAGCAATTCCAATACATTTTGGACAGAAAATGCCACCTGCATCCAGAAAAAGAACTAAGGAGACTGAGTGTAAATCAACAAATGCTATGTCCACTTCTTTTTTTTCTGCTTTTCTTTTTTAATCTCTCCCATGGTTTTTCCCTTTTGCTCTGATTTTTCACTCCCAACATGATTCATAAAGCAATATGTATTAAAAATAAACTTACCACAATTAAAAAGTAGTATGATTCCAGTTTTAGCAACTGTTTCTCAAGCAATTTTGGCATCAGGGTCCTGCTGAAGGTGGGCATCATGGACTGTGTCACTAATCTGGTCACAAATTTATCAGATTGCTCTTGGCCCACAAACTCCAAAGCAAAGAGGAAAAATGCCTATCTCGGTGAAGATCTTGCCGAAGCCGTTGAGTTTTGTCCATAGCTGAGACAGAGAATGGGAGGTGGAGAAGGCAGAAGGTGTGTGGAAGGTGGCGAGGAGGAGCTGGAGATGAAGACGGACAACTCAAATTTGAAGACCCTTCTCTTCTGGCACAGGTGGAACCCACAATTTCTTACTTTCACTGAAAGTTGATTGAAGCAAGAGGAATATAAGGAAGTTTGTCTTCTGCCCATGATCCTATCAGAGATGAAAATAAAGAGAATAAAAGAAAAGAAATACAGCCATATTTTTTCTGAATTTTAGTCTGGAATGCCCCTTAGCAAAAAGAGGATCAGATGTGAAATGGTGATTGTAGGTGATGAAGATATAAAATAAATGCTCGTATACTTCTCCAACCCAGGGTACATTATGATTTTTTTTCATTCACATTTGCTTCCATATATGTTGCAATTTACCCTGAAGTGCTTAACCAATCACCCTCCACTCCATCATCACCTCCATCCTGCCAGACCCATATCCTTAAAGTACTACCCATTGACACACACTGGTTTCAAGATACTTAGACTCACATTTCTCTTCAAAGGCATCATTGGAGCCCACTTCCAAGCAAGCAACTCCCACTAAGAATATTTGTCTTTAAAAAAAAAATTTGATCTCTGTCTCTGTCTTTCCCAGACTATCTGAGGTGACAAAATTTGTATCAATCTGAAAAGACTTTTTAGTATGAGGGTTCAAGGAGGAAACCAAAGGGAAAGGATTAAGAGAATGTATTTCCTGAGAAAACTAAATTTATCTTTTCTTGAGAAGAAACATGAAGAGAATTCATGGAAAGAGACTTTACTTGGTCTTTTGAGAGAAGTGAATATTGGGCCTGGGCTTCTAGAATTAAGGTCAGTCATTGTAATGATGGCTACAAATGACTTTGGATAAGAGCTTTCTCTCAATTGTTACATTGTAATGATGGCTACAAATGACTTTGGATAAGAGCTTTCTCTCAATTGTTACATTATAAATGAGTTTTAGTTTATTATTTAGATTACTTATTATACAGTTAATAGACATATAGTTGGTGACTCTAGCATATGATATAATAAGAGGTAAGAACAATTATGAGAGAGCATTACATGTGTAAAGGATAATTAGTCATGGAGAACATGGAGAAAGGAAATAAAGTGTTATGTGCAAATAATAGCAAATAAACTAGCATTGTTAGATTATAATCCTTTCAGCCCCAAATATTTGTATATTGAAATATCCAAAAATTGATTCGATATCCTATTTTAATCTACCTGTTTAGACTTATAGTAATGGTGAGCAATAAAATATCTGAGAATTAACATTTGAAGTATTGTTTTGTATCATTAATTTTATCAGCTATTTCTGATAAAAATCTGTAAATTCTAATGAATTTGTGTGTTAATATATTGTACATATTGTATCATATAATAAAATAGGAAGTAAGAAATAAATAAAAAAGATTTGGCAGAGGTTAAACTTCTTCTTATGTCCCTTTTTAGGTTTATGACTCGAGAATGCTTGACTTGATTTAAGTAAAACAACTTTTGTATTTTTAGGTTCAGCCTAAACAACACTAAATTTACAGCATATCCAAAGCAAATGAAGACAGATATAAATAGATGAAGAGTCATTTACTGGTTCTTATAAAAACCCTCAAGTTAAAGTTATTTTTTTTTCCTTAAAAGGTATTTGTTGCTCTTGTTCAATCATTTTTCAGTCACGTCTAACTGCTTGTGACCCAATTTGGAGTTTTCTTGGCAAAATATGGAAGTGGTCTGGCATTTCCTTCTTAATTCATTTTACAAATGAAAAAAACTGAGGCAAACAGTTAAGTGACTTGCCTAGGGTCATCTAGTTAATAAGTGTAGGAGGACAGATTTGAGCCCAAAAAAATGAATCTTCCTGACTCCAAGTGTGAGGCTCTATTCATTGAGTTATATAGGCTACTTTAGAAGGTATTAGAAAATTAGAAATTTTTACAGAGGAAATATTTGCTTTGTTGAATTTGTGAGCCTTTCTAGTTATTTTTTTGATTGTCCAGTATTTCGTAGTTTTCCAGGTCTTTCAGTTTCTCTTCTTATGATCTGTTTATTTTTCCCATATACTCCACAGGAAAGAAAACAAAAGTTCATAATTAAAAACCCTCATTTATTTAGAACTTGCTCAACAGAACAGAATGTGGTAATAAAGATAAATTATTTCATCTTTGAACATATTAAAACAATGGTAAGCAGAGCACCAAGTTCAATATATATTTAATCTTAATTTGAAATAATTACATTCTTATTCACTATACTTTTCTCCCTAAGAATAGTTAAATGAATTGTACTATATTAGGATTGCTGCCATTTCCCTTTTGTCCTTATGCCTAAGTGAAAAAACAAAGCTTGAGTTCACAGAGGAACTTTAATATTATTTTTGTGTTTGACTAATTTCCCAAAATTTATTTGTTTAGAGAACTAGTTAAATATGAGTAAATTCCTGGAATAGCTGTCTTCCTCAGCATATGGACACATTTCCTTAAGAAGAGTCATAGCAAGATAATTCATTTTAATGCAGTTATTCCTGAGTCCTTAGATTCCTTCTATGACCCTGGATGATAAGAGATCTAAGTGGTTATGTGTATCATTTACTTTTTTAAGCTTTTTTAATCTTTTGTGATTGCTTGCTCATGTTTACTTTTTATGCTTCTCTTGGCTTACGTGTTTGTATATTAAATTTTCTACTCGGTTTTGGTCTTTTCATCAGGAATGCTTAAAACTTCTTTATTTCATAAAAAAATGCATATTTCCCTCCTGTAATATTGTACTCAGTTTTCCTGATAAGTTACTTTTGGTTGTAAACTTCTAAATCATTTGTCTTCTGGAAACCATACCTTAAGCTTTTCATTTCTTCAGAGTGGCAGCTGCTAGATTTCTGTACTATCCTTACTTCAATTCTATCATTCTCATTGCTTACAATTTTTTTTTGCTTTGACTCTGGATTATGGCTATAATATTTCTGGGAGCTTTCATTTTAGGATTTCCTCTTGGGAGTGACTGGTAGGTTCTTCTAGTTTCTACATTATCCTTCAGATCTAAGGGATCTGGACAATTTTTTTGTTCACAGATATCATGTACCTCTCCTCAGTTTGTTTTCAGGTCAGTTTGTTGTTGTTTTTGCTGTGAAATACTTCACATTTTCTTTTGTTTTTACATCTTTTGAGATTGTTTTGGTATTTCTTGATATGTCATAGAACCATTAGCTTCTAATTATCAGGGAGGTTTTTTTTGGATATAATATTGAAAATTGATTTTAATTCTATTTTTAAGACTTAATCAAGCTGGTTTGGGTTTAATACAGATGCAAGCAATCTACGTCCAAACATTTTCCCTTCATAACTCTACTCTTCATTTACTCTACTGAGAAATTTGCCTATAGGCCAAATAATTACCTCCACACTGTACTCAGTTTTTTTGTGAATTGGTGATTTACAATCAATTAGGTACAATTGGTCAAGTTTACAATCAGAGTCACAAGTGGTCGAATTTTTAGTCAGAGTTGTAACTGGTCAGATTTACAATCTTCTTTAATTGCCCATTCCATGTGTCAAAAGGCTTGTACCCCATCATTGACCCCAGCCAGTTTGGACCAGTTTTGGCTTGAACTATTTTGTAGGGAACTTTGCTGTTTGACTTACATAATGATTGGTTGGAAACAGCAAGATATTTCACCCCTCCCTCCATCCTGTTTTGACAATATCTATGAAAACCTAACTTCTCATACCCTTCACAATAATATTGTCATTTTAAGATTGTGGTGATATAAAGTTAATAATGCTAATTTACAGGGAAATTAATGTAAATAGGGCCTTCCTTTGCAACACAAAGAATGAACTAATAATGAAGAAAAAGTACTTTAACTTTACTAACTGCCTGTGAAGAGGATGTTTTATTTTTATAATAGATATCAGTGGAATCTATAATAGAAATATAAGTATTAAGAACTTCCAGTGAGGAAAATCCCCAAAGTTGGTCAGTGAGAGGTTGTAACTTTCCCAGAATTATGTCGACATTATGTGTCAAAGCCTGGACTTAAATCTTGACTGAGGACGGTTGTCTATGGTGAAAATGATCACACAATAAATATACTTTCCACAAACAGAAAGGCAAATGAGTTCTGTTCCAATGTTGGACCTTCTCTTACCATCCCTGAATATGCCATCTGTCTGAAAATATGTGTTCACCCAGTCAGTCTTCCTTATAAGCATGTATTCTGTAAAGGAGCTTGACAAGCCAACTTTTTTATCACCAGAGGAGCTAAAAGCAGCAAGTAGAGGCAATGGAGAACATGCCTAGGATCATGAAGGAAGAAGTGGGTGGTGGCAGCAGGATGAATGTATCAACAGGGAGCTGGAAGATGCTTTCTCCTGAAATGCTATTTTCTGGGTTCCTCTGTGTTGCTGATCTTGGTTCAGTGTAGGAGAAATTAACATGGACAATGCAAGAAAATTAAATGGGATATAATAGACATACCAAAGCAGAGGAGGGCTGGATTTAGGCTGGACTGTGATTCTAATGGGATTAATTTAGCAAGAGAGAGCTCTGCAGATGAAATGGATAATTTATTAGACCAGGTTGGACTTGATGTGATGTCTCTGAAAGATGTCTCGGGTGTCTACTCCTATTGTACTCTTAACTTTACTAGACAGCCAGTTAACAAACTGTGCAACATGCTCGCCTGACATTTGCATCATTTCTATAGAGGATTCTTTTGTTCATTTGCAAATCAGTGGAGACAGCATGGCTGAAAGAAGTTACGGGGTGGAGGAAGATCAGGAATTATTATCTTTAGGCAGGGTATCAGCACCAGATGCCTCCTTTGAGAAAACATAATCAGATGCTAGTAATGATAGTGAGGATGTATCTGCTCATATTGCACAACTCTTATCTTCTGCTCAGCAAAGATATTTGGTTCCAAATGTAAATCAGACAGCAGCTGATAGACGTGCAGCAGGAGGTAGAACAGTAAGTCCTAGTATCAGGTCTAAAAGGACTGAGGGACAATTTGCAATAACTGAAGTTTACATACATGTCTTGCTTATTCCAAGCTTTCTTCTATGCTTTTTTCATGTTTTTCTTCTATGCTTTTGTTCATGTTAATATCTATTATATAGCACCTTCTTTATGCCAAGCACTGTGCTAAGCAAAAATATTAATAATTACAAATATTGATCTCATTTAATCTTTATGAACCTGTGAAACTATTGTTATCCCCATTTTACAGTGGAGAAAATTGTGGCAAACAGGTTAAATGACCTACTCAGGATGAAATAGCTACTGTATAGTTGGGATTTGAATATAAGTGTTTTTGATTCCAGTCCCAGGGTTCTAGTCATTGTGCAATTTTGCTGCATTCATCTCTCCTCTTCTCCTTATTATTTCAAATTCTACCTGTCCTTCAAAGTACATATCTAGTTTTATGTCCTCCATACAGGCTTCAAACTCCACCCTCATTTACCTTCACTAAACCAACAGGTCAGGCAAAGCCTGTGTTTTCTTCCCTGTGGAGAGTAGCCTGAAATGATTTAACAACAAATTGAAAACTCATAGAAAACTTCTAGTATGGAAAATCATTTTACTGATACAGATAAGCAAATTGTAATTCGTAATTATAAAGCTGTCTTGAAGCACTGTTAAGTGATGTTAAGTGATATCCCAATTGCTACACACATAGATTCTAATAGAAACAAGAATTGGACCCAGGTTTTCACATAATTATAGATTTTTAGAATAGTAAGAGTTGCCCTATTTCTGCTTAAGTGGGAGTGGTTCTCCTGAGGAACAGCCTTGTGATGCTGAGAGGGGCATATGTGGAAAGAGATGTAGCTTCTGATTGGGTAAGAGGCCTATTAGGAAAACCAAATTACATACCTGCATGGAGAGGCAGAGACAGCTCCTGTTATTATTTCTATGTCAATAAGATAATTTCTTGGGAGTTTGATTGGTATAGCACTAAATAAATAGATTAGTTCAGGGAGTATTGTCATCTTTATTATATTTGCTTGACCTATCCAAGAGCACTTGATTTTTCCAGTTATTTAGATCTGACTTTATTTGTGCGGAAAGTGTTTTGTAGTTTTGCTCATATAGTTCCTGACCCTGCCTTGGCAGATAGATTCCCAAATATTTTATCCTATCAACAGTTATTTTAAATGGAATTTCTCTTTATATCTCTTACTATTGGATTTTGTTAGTTTTGTTAGATGATTTATATGGGTTTATTTTGTATCCTGCAACATTGCTAAAGTTGTGGATTACTTCTAATAGTTTTTTACTTGATTCTTTAGGATTCTCTAAGTATACCATCATATCACCTGCAAAGAGTGATAATTTGGTTTCCTCATTACCTCCTCTAAGTCCTTTAATCTCTTTTTCTTCTCTTATTGCCAAAGCTAGCATTTCTAATACAATATTGAGTAGTAATAGTGATAGTAGGCAATTTTGTTTTCACCCCAATCTTTTTGGGAATGGTTCCAGTTTATCCCCATTACATATGATGCAGATGCTACTGACTGTATCCACACTTCATCACTTTTCTGTCTGAGGTAGGTAAAAATGGTAAAAATAGTATAGGTGATGTCTTTCACTTGCATATAAATTGGATTTAAGTGAAGCAAAATTTCCAAAGTTGTCAGCCTCTCTCTTTCTACCAATCATTGAAATTTAGTGGCAAGACAAAAGTCAAGTTAATTGGGTGATGGCCAGAGATGCAGTGGATGATCTTGGTGTCTTCACTGTTTGATCAAGTTCTAAGTGCTCCACAGCACCTGCTTCCTCCAACTTCGTGGCCATTGGACATATTGTTCTCATTCACCCATTCCATTGGGGGAAGTCATAATATGTTTGTATTGGACACCCTCTAATTCATTGACAGGTTTGAGACCTATTGGTTACCTCCAACCTACTTTACCTCATCTGTTGAAATGGTTTACTGTGTTGTGGTTGTTGCACATGCTAGAGCTTCTTGGAGCCACAGGTGAGAGTTGAGTACTAAGTGAACACCAAAGGTAAATGAACAGCTCAGAAAAGGTCTTAGGAAGTTCTCAAAGAGATGCTAGTTCTCCCAAATACCTCCTGTATTCTTCCTTTTCAAATACTTAAACATTATTATTAATAGATAGCATTTATTTGAAGTTTAGCAAAGTGCTTTACAAATTTTATCTCATTTTTATCTTTTTCCTAATAGCTCCAATAAATGTTATTATCATCCACATTTTACATAAAAGGAAACTGAAGCAATGTAAGGATTAGACTATCATGCTTGAGAAAAACTGACCAATATTATCTGTTGAAACATCCATTTTTTTTATCTCTAGTGAACATTTAGAAAAGGAATTGATGATCACAAAGGTTCAGCTTAGCTTAATGAAGAACAACTCATTCCATACTGACTTTATTTCCTTTTTTGATAAGATTATTCTGTAGATATAATATGGCTAAATTTGAACAAAGGGTTTGTTACACTAACTCAGATTCTTCTTATGGGAAAATTATGGGATGAATAGTTGATAGTACAGTTAAATGAATTTAGAATGACTTGAATGTCTGAAACCATTAATGATGATTTGTCAGTTTGGGAAGATGATCCCCAGGTATCTGTACTCTGAAAACCATGAGGCAAAACTTGTGCAAGGGTTACAAAATATAAGAGTAAAGCATTGTGCAATGCTCATTCCCAAATATGCTCTTTTGAAACTCAGATCCTCTTGCATTGTTCTTCAAACATTTTCTTTCTTCCTCTATCTACCTTGATTGTTGGGTTTGCTGTTGAACTCACATATTTCTTCCCAGTAAGAGAAACTTTGGCACTGATAGATGATGGTACAGTGGATAGAATGCTGGACCTGAAGTCAGGAAGGCTCATCTTCCCAAGTTCAAATCTGACCTCAGACCCAAATGTTATCAGGAAGAGTAGCCTGAAATGATTTAACAACAAATTGAAAACTCATAGAGAATCTATGCCCAATATCCAGTGCTAATCTTTGGGATACACTTGAATGTTGCCCATGGGCCATAGGCATTGCTGGGTCTTTTGCCACCTTTCAAACAGACAACAGTAAATGACCTAGATGATAAATATTTGAGATTTTGAACTCAGGTTCAAAGTAAAGCTTTCAGGTAAAGCACACTGTCCCACAAACTACTATCTATCATAAAAAGCCTTAAGACTTCCTCTAATCTAGATATTTCAATTTCCTCTTGGCAATACTTATATAGAATGGACTCAAAAATCTTTAAACTTTAGTGCCAAGAGCAGAACTTAATATGCCAGGCACAATCTCAGAAGGGAAGAATACAAGAAAATTGTTGCTTCCTTTTTTCTGGAAGCAATACCACTTATTATGGTCAGTCTGTCAGTAAACATTTATTAAGTGCCTATATATACTAGGTCCTGTGCTAAATGCTGAAAATGTATATATCTCATTGTTGAATTATCTTATAAATTATCTTGTAAAAGATAATTTATGTACACTAAAACCCTCAGAATATTTTCAGATGAATTGCTGTTTATTCATGAATCTTCTATCTTATATTTGTGGTCAATTTGTTGAACCCAACTATGACTTTAAATTTGTGTTTATTAAATATAATCTTGTTAGGTTCAGTTTTATATTCTAGCCTATCCAAATATCTATATCTGTCATCTATCTATTTTGATCATCTAGACTCAATCATCCCTAGCTATCTCTTTTTATATTTCTATCATGAAATTTTGAAAAGTATGCTATAAAGGCTTTTATCCAAAACATTGATAACAATGATTAATAACTAGGATCAAGCAAAGATGATGCACTAAGATGATGCACTACAAAGGAGATCTTCCAAACTGACAAATAATCACTAATGAATCTAAATATCTAAACTAAATTCATTTAATTGATAGTACAATTATTCATCTTATCATTTTCTAATAAGAATAGTTTGAATTAGTACAGCAAACCCTTTGTTAAATCTAGGCATCTTTTAGCAACTGAATAATCTTATCAGAAAAAGAAATTAAGTTAATCTGGAACGGGCTGATCTTTATTAAGTAAAACTGAACCTTTGTGATCATCACTTCCTTTTCCAGGTGTTCATTAGACAATTAAAAATCTTTTCTAAAATTTTGCCAGTTATCAATATCAAGGTCACTGATTTATGCAATAGATTCCATTTTCTACTTTAAAAATATCGAGGCAGTATTTTCCTTTCTCTGGTCACATGTTTCCTCTGCTGTTTTCCATAGTCTTTAATATCAAAACAATATGATATAGTGTGGTTTGAGCAGAAGCTAAAATCAAACATTTTGAGGAAGTTATTGAGTCTTAGATAGATCAACAAACCACACAGAGAGAGCAGTAGAAAATGCTTTTGGAAGAGTAGAATAGCAGGTGGATGGAATGGCTATTAAGGCAAAAGAACCATTCCGTAGTCTAACGACCACCATGATCACCCAAAATTATACCAGGAGTGAAATGGACCCCTACCAAAAGGAAAATGAAACTAAACTGTCCACAAGTATTCAGCAACTAGAGATAAATGCAAATGTCATCTGGATCTATAAGCAATGTTTTTCTAGTGGCTTTGGTTGAAACAAATCCTTATAAGTACTAAACAAACAATAGTCTGTCATAAACATTGTAAAATACTATTTGTTGAACTTATATAACTTTGTATATAACATTTATATTATGATTATATCCACAGGTCCAATATGGGGATTTGTCTAATTAATTTGGGGATTGTCTAAGATCTGTGACGAATGATTTTTATAGTTTTTAGGAAGTCATTAAGAACTGAAGTACATGTACTTTGTTGAGATTGTGTAGTGCAAGCCAAACAAGGAGGTAGTTGAAATGACAATGCTTGAGCCTCTCTAGGATTTCAGAGGACTTCCTAGAACTGGAGATCTGGACAGATATGCCAAATGTATCTTAGCTGATTTACTAAGGGGATTTACAAGAGGAAATACAAAGATGTAAAAAAATGTAAGGGGAAAGTGTGGTGGGTCAAATAGATGCCCCACCCCACCCCAGAATCAACCATATGCAGTCATTTGAATTATATTTGGGAACTAAATATAAATTCCAAGTGGTAACCTGGTCCCTATTATCCTTGATGATAAATCTTTGCCTCTATCACTTCTTGCTCTCTAATGATAGGGAAAAGTGAAATTGTATTTGCATAAGTATCCAGCTCCTCATGGAAGAAGGAGAATGAAGGAGGGAGGCAGAGAAGTCTCTCACCGGAAGCCCGAAAAGTTGCAAAGATTTAGTAGGTAGACCAGTAGATAGAGTCCTGAGTGTGGAGTCAGAATAATTTAAGATCAAGCCTGGAGTCAGACACTAACTAGACCCTGGGCAAATTATTTAATCCTGTTTGCCTCAATTTCTTCTTCTGTAAAATGAGCTGAAGAAGGAAATGGAAAATTACTCCAGTTTCTTGGTCAAGAAACCCCATAAAGAGTCAAACAACTGAATAATCACAACAACACATAGGATTCCAAAGGAGGGAGAGGTCCTGGCTGGTGGGCCAGGGTTTGGTATTTACTTGAACTCCAGACAACTTACAAAAAATAATTAAGTCTGATAGATTGTTAGTGAGAAGGACAGCAGTGGGGATTCAAGAATATAAAAAAATCTAGGTACTCAAGATTACCACTAGAATTATGAGTAGTAATTATGTCTCTGGAGATCCTAAATTGCAAGTGTTATTCTGGCATATTTGATTCCTTTGTGAAACCCCTTCTATGTTTTATAACTACTATTTAGAATTAGTACAAAGAAAAGAAAAATAAAAACAAGAAGCAGACAAATAAACAAAAAAGGATTAGGATATAGTTACCATAGGAAGAAATTGAAACTGAGAAGACTGTGACTTTCTGGGACATTTGACTATACATAGCTTTTCTCTCTTCTGTCATAAATTCTAAAATAAAATAATCCATCTCTTCCCCCCACTTCAAAATTCCTATCATTTCTATTTCAGTATTAATGCAAATCAGATCTGAATATCAGTTGCTTTCATATCTTCCTCCAATTTTGGAAGAACAAAATTATCATTAAGAGAAGTCAAGCATTTATTAGTGGTTCTGTTTTTTTAGCAGAGAGAAAGCTTCAGCAGATGTCTGAATCATTAAAAGTTTTCCTCACTGCTCTATTATGCTTCTATGCTATGCTTTAAGTTCCTTCTGTCCAGGTGGTCATATATTTACATAATTATATCAATTCTATATCACCTTTATTTGATTTTTACCCAAAAGGATCCCATATTTTTACCAACTGAGTTTCTTGGATTTTCTCATATTAAATATCTTCTTAATATAAGTAGTGCATGGAGATAATTTTAATAAACTTATTTTTATTATTTACTTACTTACAAGGGTAAGAAAATAGCTAATAGTAGGAAGTCTCAGTGCAGCAACTTCTGTCCCCACAGTGAACAATACACAAGGATAATGTGGGAAGGTAACAGAGATCATTCACCTTCCAATTAGAAGTCCAGAGACTTGAAGGGTTCAAATTCATATTTTGATTATGACAAAAAGCCAATACATAAAATGAGGTCACTTTCTAAAATTCCTAATAAAAATAAGAATGAGAAGAAGTGAAGTAGGAAACTTAAACCTAACAGTAAATCATCAACTCATAATCCACCCTCTTATCTCAGGTCTCCATTATCCAGAACTAAATGTCTTCTACACAAGAAATATCTAAGGCAGAGAATAAAGGAATTAGTGAGCTGGTGCTAAATGCACAGCAGATTATGATCAAGATTGTGGCTGTCACCCAGAGAGGGTTTGGAAGACACTTCAGAGCTACCCTTAGGTTTTCCTATAGCTAAATGACAGATCCATCTGCTGCTAAATTTAGCTGCTACTGTTATTGCTTGAGACAAGCATAGGATTGCTGTTCAGTGTTATTGGCTCCATAATAATGTACCTGGAAGACAAGAGGAAAAATTAGAGAATCTTTTTGAAAAGCAGGAACATTTTCATGATGCTACCTGGGTCTGCCTCCAAGATATTGATGATATCCAGGACCCTAAGGTCAAGGAGAAAATCAAACAATACAAATTGATTCAATATATTTTCATCTTTTCATTTTCTTTCTTGTGATTTTTCCTTTTTTTCTTGATTTTTCTTTCACAATATGACTAAAAAGGAAATATGTTTAAAATGATTATGCATGTATAACCTATATGAGATTGATGTCTTGGGGAGAGGGGAGAGAGAAAAATATTTGGAATGCAATTTTTTCAAAAATGAATGTTGGGGGCAGCTAGATGGCTCAGGGGACAGAGCACCAGCCTTGAAATCAAGAGGACCTGAGTTTAAATCTAGTCTCAGACACTTAACATTTCCTAGCTATGACTCTGGGCAAAACACTTAACCCCAATTGCCTCAGCAAAAATAAATAAATGTTGAAAAAATAAAATACTATTAAGTGAAAAAAAAGTGTGCTAATCAGATTAATCAGGGCATGACTGGCATGAGTCAATGCATTCAAGTCAATATTGGCTCTACCTTAAATGGTGGATCCTATCAAGTAGATCATCTATCCTGCTGGTATGGTTTTGGCTAGAAAAAGGAGGGTACATTCAGATGTGTTGCATTGGTTATAGGCCACTAGCTGTAACCTAATGGCTCCCTTCACTTTACCCGAATAATTGGTCATCTGAGATATAGCTTTCCAGGGAATGGAAGTGTTCAAAGGGTAGAATGACTAAAGCAGTCCATCCATCCAAAAATAAATGATTGCCAACTGTGTTCCAGGGGCACCTTCATGGAATAGTGGATAGAGTGACAGACCTGGAGTCAGGAACACCTGAGTTTAAATTTGACCTTAGATACTTACTAGCTGTGTGACTCCTGGCAAGACACAAAATCATGTTTATCTCAATTTCCTCATGTTGTAGAATGAGCTGGAAAAAAGAAATAACTTACTCCAGTATGTTTTCCAAGAATATCTCAAATGCGGTCATAAAGAGTCAGACAGGATTGGAAAACAACTAAATAACAAGACTGCCATTACAGCATAAGCCTTGTTTAAGCAGTTGTTCCATTGTTTTATAATGCTTGCTGGAGGGTGACATGAGAAATGGAAAATCTATATACTTTGATTTCAGGGCCATTGTTGAGTTTTACAATAAATGTAGTCCTTTGTCAACAGGAATTGAATCAAGACAGACAAAGTTATGGTAGATTTTTTTTAAGGACTTGTAAGGTTATTCTTATATCTGGGTGGGCAAAAGTTGTGGCTACCCCATATTCTTTATAAGAATCTATATCCTTCAAGATATATTATAAATTGCCATATTAAGTGGAACCAAGATGAGTAAGTAAAGGCAGGGACTTACCTGTGCTCTCCCCTAAACCCCTTCAATTACTTTTAAATAATGAAGCTAAACAAATTCTAGAGTGTCAGAATCCACCAAAAATATGGAATGGTTGCAGCCCAGAACAATTTAGCAGATCAACAGGAGAAATCTATTTCACCAGGATGACAGTGGGACACAATCCAGCACAACCTGGTCCCAGCAAACTAGAAACAGGGCTGGAATGGTGAATCAAACAAGAGAAAAGGAGTGTAATTATAGAAAGTTACTACAGTGACAAGAAAGATCAAAACACTTAGAAGAAGATAACAGTCAAAGCTTCTGAAATACCATTCAAAGACTTCAAGAAAAATACAAATTGATCTCAGAACATGGAAAAGCTCAAAAAGATTTTGAAAACCAAGTGAGAGAGGTAAAGGAAAAATTGGGAAGAGAAATGAAAGTAAGGTAAAAGGAAGTACAAAAAGCCAATGAGAAGAATATTTTAAAAAGTGAAATTGTTCAAATAGAAAAGGAGGTTCAAAAGTTCACTGAAGAAAATCATTCCTTAAAAATTAGAATTGAGCAAACTGACGCTAATGACATTTTGAGAAATCAAGAAACAATAAAGCAAAACCCCCCAAAAAAGACAATGTGAAATATCTCACTCAAAAAACAACTGACCTGGAAAATATATTCAAGAGAGATAATTTAAATATTTAAATAAATTAAATTTAAATATAGACTACCTGAAAGACATGATCAAGAAAAGAACCCTAGATATCTTCTTTCAAAATTGTCAAGGAAAACTTCTCTGATATTCCAGAACTAGACAGTAAAATTAAAATTAAAATAACCCACCAATCACCTCCTGAAAAAGATTCCAAAATGAAAACTCCAAGGAATTTTAAAGCCAAATTTCAGATCTCCTAGGTCAAGGAAAGATTATTGCAAGCAATCAGAAAGAAACAAGTCAAGTATTGCAGAGCCAGAGTCAGGAAAACACAAAATTTAACAGCTTCTGCTTTACAGGATCAGAGGGTTTAGAATATGGTATTCTGGAGAGCAAAGAAGGTAGGATTATAACCAAGAACCATCTATGCAGAAAAGCTGAATATAATCCTTCTGAGGGATATTAAATTAAAAAAGAGGACTTTCAAACATTCTTATGAAAAGACCATATCTGAATAGAAAGTTTGACGTTCAAATACAATTCCAAAGAGAAACAGAAAAATATAAACTGAAAAGAAATCATAAGGGATTTAACCAGGTTAATCTGTTTGCATTCCTAAGTGGGAAAATGATACTTGCAACTCATAAGAATTTTCTTATTTTTAGGGAAGTTAGAAGAAGTATATATAGACAGAAGGCATAGGTGTGAGTTGGCTATAAAGAGATAAAATATAAAAAATTAAATTAAATTAAGGGATGCAAGAAGAATCTATTGGGGAAAAGGGAAAGAGAGAGGCAGAATTGCAAGAATTATTTTCCATAAGGGAGGGAGGGGAAAAAAACGAAACATAAGCGAGTGCAAGGGATAATGTTGTAAAAAATTACCCTGGCATGGATTCTGTCAATACAAAGTTATTATTAAATAAAATAAAATTTAAATTAAAAAAAAAGAATTATTTTCCATAAAAGTGGCAAGTAAAAGTTTTTATCATAAAGGGAAAGAGGGTGGAGGTGATTCAATAAGTAAATAAGATTCACACTCAATTGAGTATAGAAATCTATTTTATCATGTCCTTTTGACATATGCATATGATATTATGAAGAAATAGTTACAACAGCTTTTTTCTCAGGGGAAAGATTTGTAAATTGAAGGGATGCACATCAATTAGGGAATGGCTGAACAAATTGGGATTCTATTACACTATACTATACTATAAGAAATGATGAGCAGGATGCTCTCAGAAAACATGGAAAGACTATGAGCTCATGAAATGTACTGGCTGCAAAGTCACAGCAATATTGTAAGATGATTAGATGTGGATGACTTGGCTGTTCTCAGTAGTGCAATGATCCAAAACAACTCTGAAGGACTTATGATGAAAAAAGCTATCCATACCCAGAGAAAGAGCTGGTTGTGTCTGAATACAGATTAAAGAATACTTTTAAAATTTCATTTTTCTTGAGGTTTTTTTTTTTTTGGAGGAGATGTCTATATTTTCTTTCATAACATTACTTTTATGGAAATGTTTTGAATGATTTCACATGTGCCTTCTCGTGAGGGGGGGTGGGAGGGAGAAAAGAAGAGACAGTGTAACTCAAAAGTTAAAAAAAAAAAACAAATGTTAAAAATTGTTTTACATGTAATTGGGGGAAAATAAAATACTAAGTAATGAGAAAAGAAAAATAAATAAATCCCCATGTCACAGAGACTGGGCTTACATAATCTACTTGTCAAGGTCTGGCAGGTCATTACCCCCAGGGATCTTACTTAAGGAACCCTTTTCTCTATCAGAGTAGAATTTAAGGAAATATAACTAGCTTCAGCTTCCTTGGTTTCTTCTTATTTGTAATACAGGTTTTTTGTTTTGTTTTTTTTTTTTTGGTGGCTCACTCCTGCAAAGGGTTTTCATTTTCACTGCTGGTTCAAATGCGAATTCATTGCATTACTCAGATGATTTGTTAGGTACAGGCTTGATCAGGCATGTCATTCTATTTGGATTCCTAGGGGAAGGGTCCCCTTAGGTCACAAGCCTGGCATATAGCTGTCAGTGTTTTAGTCCAGCTGCAATGTGTGTTCACCGGGATGCTCCCTCCTCCTCCTTCCCCCATACTGGGTTAGACTTGATTTTCCAGATTGTTATCACTGAATGGCTAGATCATGACCCAAGAGTGTCAGTATAGAGGAATACATCCTTTTGAGTTCTCAGTTTAAAAATAAGGAATACTACCCCATAGGTCTTCCTATTATACTGAATGACTGTTGTCAGTGGTATAAACCTCACCTTTTATACTGTTGTACTCCACTAGACTTGAACATTTTTAATGTAAGAGATTATATCAATAAATCAGGTCTTTCCATCCTCTGAGAGACAGCAAAAAGAATAGCACCAAATCACTTCAAGTGTGGGTACAAGGATTAAATTCAGGCAAATCTTCAGTGCCTCTGTCAGCCACCAACTTGTGACTGTGAGTGACATCTTAATGCTACCTAAATATGGGATATACCACCTGGTACCAGTACATGCATAGCCCGTTCAGGATCTAAGTCCCCTTTTTGGTTATTAGGGTCTTCAAGGTCAGAAATAACTCCTGGCCCTCGTAGGAATATCCCTCTGGGTCCTTGTCATTGGACTCCTTGGAACTTGATGTATTAGTATGGCCCTTGTATCTTCTATGAGTTAAACTCTACCCATTTTGATCCAATTAAACACTTAAGTAGTATGAGTAGTTCCCATTTTTGTCTCATGTGTTCATTATCATCAACACAGTGCATAACTGTAATATCCAAATCAAATTGGAGTTTGGCCACTATTTACCCCACACGATGCTGACAGAGGGCTAGGCTATTGAGGTATCCTTAGAGCAGAACAGTGAAAGTGTACTGCATTCTCTGGATAAGTAAAAGTATAAAATAATAATGATAGCTAACATTTTTATAGTTTATACTGTGTCAGAGGCTGTGCTTGGAACTTTAAAATTATTATTTGGGGGCAGCTGGGTGATGCAGTGGATAGAGCACCAGCCCTGAAGTCAGGAGGACCTGAATTCAAATCTGGCCTCAGACACTTAACACTTCCTAGCTGTGTGACCCTGGGCAAGTCATTTAACCCCAAATGTCTTAGTAAAAAAAAATTATTATATCATTTGATCCTCACAATAATATGGAAGTAGTCGCTATTATGCTATTATTACCCCCATTTTGTAAAGGGAGCAGGAACAGAAATTAAATGACTAGCCCAGGCTGACATACCTAGTAAGTCTCTAATTTGAATTCAAATTTTTCTGACACCAGTCCCAGAGTTCTATTCACTGCTCTACCTAGCTACCTCAAATGCACTGTCATCCTGCTCCCTTCAGGAAATAAAAAAGAGAGCAGTATTCCAGTCCAGCATATCACCATCTTCACCAGATATGGCCACCAGAATTTTAATCAGAGTTACTATAGTAGAACAGACTGAAATAAATCATGTCCACAATTTGGTTTAGCTTTTAATAGTCACCATATATCATTAGTCTTTCTTAGTAGTCACACTGGTCTGTTGAACTGAGAGATGGCCTAAGAGTTCTTTCATTAGGGCAATGATCTCTATCCCTATCTAGAATTCCAAATTTGTACCACTTTTGTGAGGGATGTCAAGGTGCGGGGAGAGCACCCCATCTATAATGCATTTAATAAATTGGAATAATCTCCCTATAACTGTGGAAATCAATTGTGATCTAGGCTGAAGCCACTAAAGAGTATTATTTTGTCCCTTGTATATATAAATCTTAATACTATTGTCACCTTACTCCTGATGTCTAGAAGTCCTAAAAATGTTTAATTCCATTTAATCACTGTACCATGATTTATTTCATGATAATATATCTTATTATCCTCTGTGGGAGTAGCTGGGCTGGAGACCATGCTCACCCCTATTGCTGTTGTCTAATCTAGGGAGAGATGGGGATGATGGGGTTGGGGACTTGGAGGTATCTGTCTAGCAGATACAGAGAAGAACTAGCTTCTCTTCATTATCTTTATTCTTTGAGGTGCTGTGATCTGTTCTAACAGTGATCTATCTTCCTAGTCCTAGGATCTAATCTAGGAGTCTAATCCTCAGTTTTAACACATTCTTGTCCAATTAGCTAAATCACTTCCATAAAAGCATCCCTATATCAAAACTGCCTCAGAGATCCCCTTACCTCTTTTTATTTCTGACACAGGAAGTTGTTAGGGGTCTGGCGTATAGTCCCTTTCCCCCCCTTCCTTCCAGGAACTCCATGACCTGGTAGTCTTCACCATATGATCTTTTGGGTGGGGACTTCTGGGGGAAGTGTCCCTCCTATCCCCATTTCCTGACTCCCTACTCACAGAATAATTGAATTGAATCCTATCTCAGAGTAGAAATTGCTTCCGTGGGTGGGCCACTGCCTGTCTGGAGAAACCAGGAAATTCCCCAGGTTTTGGCAGCTACATAAAGCCATTCTAATAGGGCGGCTTCTTATCCCTGCTCTATGAAGTGAGTAAGCATTATATCAATCAAGAGTTGGAGGTGGGAGGAGGAAGGGAGGAGAGGGGGGTCAATGGATAAGTCCCATGGGACAATTCATTCATCTTCTACAATGGAGATAGTTTGGGGGCCTTTATTAATAATGTGAACTTTCCAGGATTCTCAGGATTCTATATGACTCTGCTGTGACCTGTCTCACATCCTGGAGAGGTCCCTTTCACCAATATCCATACCTCTGTCCATATCTTTCTGGATTGAACTTCTTGGTAGTGGTTGCCAGGAAGATTCTGGCTGATTTTACTGTTCGTGAGTCCGCCCCTGCCATTCTCTCAGCCTTCTGGGTGAATGCTTCTATCAATATGAGCAACAGCCAAGGATGAAATCCTTTTCTCTCTGTTAATTATTTGTTCCTAAACAAGCCATCACTCAGGATTCTGGTAGAGTGCAAAAGATAAGCCCTTTTGACCAGTGAACACCTTTATAACCCAAGTCTCTTAAGTATTTGGCCATCAGGTTCCACAGGAAGATTCTCATTTCTCTGGCATTCCCCTTCCCCCTTCTCCTCCTCCTTTTTTTCTCTCCAAAAAAGCTAAAGTCAGGAATAAGCTTTTCATTTTCACGGCTGACACCAGATTGTAGTGCAGGGGAGTTCAGATGAAAAGCAGCAGCCAGCCTACACAGAGATAGCTTTAACAAACTATATTGCTATATATAAGGAGAAGAAGAAAATAGTTGATAGCGAGCAAAGTCTCAGTATGTGGCCTCTATGCCCACACAGTAAGCAGAACATAGTGGACAGGCGAGGTCATCCCTATTCCAATTGGTAGCACAAAGTCTCTCAGAGCTCAAAATTCTATCTCATTTGAGACAAAAAGCCAGTATGGCACCAATAGGAGATTGTCCTGTTTTTTGCAGTAAAGTGATGCTATTTTCTAAATTGCCTAATAAAAAGTGAGGAATGAGGATCAGGGAATTAGGAAAGTTAAGTATCATAATACCATCTGACTAAAAGGCTGAAAATGGGAGACTGAAGCTTATACCAGTCAAACTAGCTTTCACTGGTACACAATATAATGATTGCTACTCTATTCCATTCTTTTTATCTATTATGTTCCTATCATCTTGATAGTACAGGATAGTGTTTACAGAACTGTTTTTGGAATATAGATGACTTGGTTTCAAGTCCTACTTGGACACATACTGTGTCTGTAACTTTCTATGGGTTACTCAAACTCTCAGTACTTGCAGATAACATTAAAGTGTTAAAGGCTAAGTTAATAGACAATCTGCATTGGTGGAGGGCATTTGTATACCAGAAGATCACCACTTTAAATCAAGAACCCTTTTTGCATTAATGGAGTGTGGGATGTGTCTAAATCCAAACTTCATAGAATCCAAAACTTCAATTCATGACATCGTAGGAAATATTTAGAAAGATTCCTCTATCTATGATGGAAAATCTTAGAAGACATTCTGGTCAATGGCATCATGAAGTAATCTGAAAACCTTTATGAGAAATAGTAGCAAAAAAACAATAGAAAGACATAAGCTGTATGATATATTATTTAGCTTTGAATAAAAAAACTGTACTGGACATGTCAATCTCAGACTTGGATATTATCAGATTCTTAGAAGTGAGGAAGATTGCATTCACCAGTTTAAGCATATCATCAACAGCATCTTAGAGAAACTTGCTACTTTCCAAAAGCTAATGGAAAAAGCAGGTAGAGACATGAAGAACCTTGATGAGAGTGTTTTTGGAAAGACTCTAAAAAAACATGAAGAAAGACACATAAAAGTCTTAGATTGGTTGGACAATTTGAAGTTGTCAATATACAGGTAACATTTACAGTTCGATTAAATATATCAGTCAAATGTATTCCAATAATATATAAGCATGGTCCCAGAGAAGGCAAAAAAAAAAAAAAACTTAGGTATGCCCACATTATCTTATAGACTTAAAAACTTTAGTGGGATTTGGTAGTTATCAAAAATATGTTAATAATTGTTGATATTGCTGAACCATTGAATGACCTCACTGATATACATGTGATTGAAGATATTCAGAACCAGAGGGATAAAAAATATGAACTTGTCTCAGAGTATACAAAATCCTTTGGGGATGAATGGAAAGAAAAATATGAAAAGACTTTCCAATATTTAATTAACTGCCATGTTTCAGTGTTAGCTTATTCAGATTCAAAAAAATCTTCTGTTCTCATAAATGCCAATCTACAAGATTTTAGAGTTATAGCACACCAAGAATATGATGGATGCCATAGACTTACTGCATTTACCAATAGAGATTTGAATGATCAGGAAATAAATCATCCCATCTAAAACTTTAATTTTTCTCTTAAAAATTAACATGGTACTAAATTAATTCCAGATCCTCTAATTAGCCTCCATCTATAATACTTTCTGATGCTGGAGTTGTGAAAAGCTGTATGTATCATTTTCCTTTATAAGAATGTAAATAGTTTGACCCTGTTATCTCATATGATTAGTCACTCATGTTTACTATTTTATGCTTCTTTTGATTCCTAAGTTTGTATATTAAATTTTCTACTTAACTCTTGTCTTTTCATCAGGAATACTCAAAAAGTCTCTATTTCACTAATTTTTTTTTAACCTACAGAAAGTATGTAGATTTTTACTGGTAAGTTATTCTTGGTTATAGGCCCAGATCCTTTGCCTTCTGGAATACTATATTCCAAATCTTTGTTTTTCTTATTCTTCTTTGTCTTTGTCTTCTTTCTTCTCCTGCAATTGAGGTTAAGTGATTTAAGCAGAGTTAAATAGCCAGTAAATGTCTGAGGCTGAATTTGAACTCAGGTCCTCTTGACTCCAAAGCCAGTGCTCTATCTACTGCTTCTCCACTTCTTTATGGTGGTGACTTCTAATTCTTGTATTGATTCTGAATTTGTCTTCTCAGTACTTGAATACTTTTTTTTCTATACTAATTTTCAAGGAGTTATTTTCTTGGGGAAGCTTTTTCATTTTCCTTTGCTGTTCTCTTTTCATATCATTCTTCTCTACTTCTCATTTTCTTTCCCATTTTTTCTCAACTGCTCTCATTCATTTACGAAAAATTATTTTGGCTCTTTTTAAAATTCTTGCTTTAATACTTCTAGGAATTCCTTTTTTATTTTAATAACTTTTTATTGACAGAACCCATGCCAGAGTAATTTTTTACAGAATTATCCCTTGCACTCTCTTCTGTTCCGATTTTTCCCCTCCCTCCCTCCACCCCTCCCCCAGATGGCAAGCAGTCCTTACATGTTAAATAGGTTACAGTATATCCTAGATACAATATATTTGTGCAGAACCGAACACTTTTCTTGTTGCACAGGGAGAATTGGATTCAGAAGATATAAATAACCCGGGAAGAAAAACAAAAATGCAAGCAGTTTATATTCATCTCCCAGTGTTCTTTCTTTGGGTGTAGCTGCTTCTGTCCATCCTTGATCAGTTGAAAACTGAATTAGCTCTCTTTATCAAAGAGATCCACTTCCATCAGAATACATCCTCATATAGTATTGTTGTTGAGGTATATATAATGATCTCCTGGTTCTGCTCATTTCATTCAGCATCAGTTCGTGTAAGTTTCGCCAGTCCTCTCTGTATTCATCCTGCTGGTCATTCCTTACAGAACAATAATATTCCATAACGTTCATATACCACAATTTACTCAACCATTCTCCAATTGATGGGAATCCATTCATTTTCCAGCTTTTAGCCACTACAAACAGGGCTGCCACAAACATTTTGGCACATACAGGTCCCTTTCCCTTCTTTAGTATCTCTTTGGGGTATAAGCCCAGTAGAAACACTGCTGGATCAAAGGGTATGCACAGTTTGATAACTTTTTGAGCATAGTTCCAAAATGCTCTCCAGAATGGCTGGATGTGATCACAATTCCACCAACAATGTATCCGTGTCCTTATTTTCCCACATCCCCTCCAATATTCCGCATTATCTTTCCCTGTCATTCTAGCCAATCTGACAGGGGTGTAGTGGTATCTCAGAGTTGTCTTAATTTGCATTTCTCTGATTAATAATGATTTGGAGCATATTTTAATATGTCTATAAATAGTTTCAATTTCTTCGTCTGAGAATTGTCTGTTCATATCCTTTGACCATTTATCAATTGGAGAATGGCTTGATTTCTTATAAATTAGAGTCAATTCTCTATATATTTTGGAAATGAGGCCTTTATCAGAACCTTTGATTGTAAAAATGTTTTCCCAGATTTCTTTGACAAAGAGACCTAACTCAGTTTCAATTGATAAATGATGGACAGAAGCAGCTACATCCAAAGAAAGAACACTGGGAAACGAATGTGAACTATTTGCATTTTTGTTTTTCTTCCCAGGTTATTTTTACCTTCTGAATCCAATTCTCCCTGTGCAACAAGAGAACTGTTTGGTTCTGCAAACATATATTGTATCTAGGATATACTGCAACATATCTAACATATATAGGACTGCTTGCCATCTAGGGGAGGGGGTGGAGAGAGGGAGGGGAAAAATCGGAACAGAAGCAAGTGCAAAGGATAATGTAAAAAATTACCCTGGCATGGGTTCTGTCAATATAAAGTTATTATAAAATAAAATAAAATATTAAAATAAATAAATGATGTTTTCCCAGTTTATTGTTTCCCTTCTAATCTTGTCTGCATTCGTTTTGTTTGTACAAAAACTTCAATTTGATATAATCAAAATTTTCTATTTTGTGGTCAATAGTGATCTCTAGTTCTTCTTTGGTCATAAATTCTTCCCTCTTCCACAGGTCTGAGAGGTAAACTATCCTGTGCTCTTCCAATTTATTTATAATCTCATTCTTTATGCTTAGGTCATGAACCCATTTTGACCTTATCTTGGTGTATGGTGTTAAATGTGGGTCAATGCCTACTTTCTGCCATACTAATTTCCAATTTTCCGAGCAATTTTTATCAAATAATGCATTTTTATCCCAAAAACTGGGATCTTTGGGTTTGTCAAACACTATATTATTAAAGTTATTGGCTGTTTTGTCTTTTGAACCTAACCTATTCCATTGATCAACTAGTCTATTTCTTAGCCAATACCAGATGGTTTTAGTAACTGCTGCTTTATAATATAGTTTTAGATCAGATACAGCTAGGCCATCTTCATTTGATTTTTTTTTTCCTTAATTCCCTTGAAATTCTTGACCTTTTGTTTTTCCATATGAACTTTGTTGTTATTTTTTCTAGGTCATCAAAGTAGTTTTTTGGGAGTCTGATTGGTATAGCACTAAATAAATAGATTAGTTTAGATAGTATTGTCATCTTTATTATATTTGCTAGCCCAATCCAAGAGCATTTAATATTTTTCCAGTTGGTTAGATCAGACTTAATTTGTGTGGAGTTTTGTAGTTTTGCTCATAAAGTTTCTGATTTTCCCTTGGCAGATAGATTCCTAAATATTTTATACAATCAGTAGTTATTTTAAATGGAATTTCTCTTTGTAACTCTAACTGTTGGGTTTTGTTAGTGATATATAAGAATGCTGATGACTTATGTGGGTTTATTTTGTATCCTACTTCTAGGAAATCCTGTTAGACTTGTGTACAAGTTGCATTTTCCTTTGACACTTTGCTTATAGGTATTTTTGTGTCTGTCAAAATAAAAGGCTTTTATAGTGAGATTTTTTTTTCATTCCAGCCTACTTCTTGAGTTGGATCTTTATGTTGGTAATCTTAGTCCATTTACAATCTGTCTGACTTGATCCTTTGTCCTCAAGCACTTTTGATGCTTTTACAATTCAGGATGAGGGTCTAAGAGTTTTCAGTGCTACCAAAGCAGTGTGAAACTGAGTAAGGTCTATTAACTGCTCTTTTGGTCTAAAGTTTGTTTGTGCTAGAATCTAAATTTTGCTCTGTTGGCTTATCCTTAGGGTTTCAGTAGACTACTGTTGGACTCAGATATTATTAGGTCACTCTACAAGTTCAGAGTCACCGAACTGCCAGATTCCCTTTGGCTTAAGACTCCTGCCCTGGTTATTCCACCGAAAACTTATGTGCTTGGCTGAAGACTAGAACTTAGTCATTGTTCTACCTTGAGATCAGAATCATACAGCTACAATTCCAGAATTGGTATATAGTTTTCTTTCTTTGTTTTATGTTTTCCTGGTTTAGGTGTCAAGCACCATATTTGTGTCATAAAAAGAATTTGGTAGGTTCTTTTTCTATTTTTCTAAATAATTTACATAGTATTGGAATTAATTGTTCTTTAATGTTTATTAGAATTCACTTTTGAATTCATTTGACCCTGGGAATTTTTTTCTTAGGGAATTCATTGAGATCTTTTTCAATTTTTTTTTCTAAAATGAGATTATTTAGCTATTTTATTTCCTTTTCTGTTAATCTGAGCAATTTATATTTTTTATAAATTCAATTATTTTGCTCAGATTGTGAGAAATATTTCCTAATGATTGTTTTTATTTTCTCTTTGTTAGTGGTGAATTCACTCTTCATTTTTGATATTGAATATTTGGTTTCCTCCTCCTCTTTCTTTTCCTTCTCCTCCTCCTCCTCCACCTCCACCACCTTGTCCTCTTCCTCCTTCTTTTCCTTCTTCTTCTTCATTTTCTTCATCTTCTTCTTTTTCATCTTCTTCATCTTCTACTTCTACTTCTTCTTCTATCAAACTAACTCATAGTTTATCTATATTATTAGGTTTTCTTCCATAAAATCAGCTCCTAGCTTTATTTATTAGCTCAATAGTTTTCTTACTTTCATTTTATCAATCTTACCTTTGGTTTTCAGGATTTCCAATTAGGTGCTCAACTGGAGATTTTAATTTGTTCTTTTCCAAGTTTCTTTTAGTTGCATATTTAATTCATTCATCTGCTCTTTCTCTGTTTTATTGCTGTAAAAATTTAGAGACATAAAATTTTCCCTGAGCACTGTTTTGGCATGTTGTTTTATTGTTGTAAATCTCCTTAATGAAATCATTGATTGTTTCTATAATTTGTTCTTTGGTCTACTTTTTCTTTCTTTCTTTCTTTCTTTCTTTTTTTTTTTTTTACTACATAGTATTTTATTTTTACAATTACATGTAAAGATGTTTTTCAGTATAAACTTTTGTAAGATTTTAAATTCCATTTTTTTTCTCCTTCCTTCCTCCCTCACAAGAAAACAAGCAATCTCATATAGGTTACACATGTTCAATCATTTAAAATATATTTCTATATAAGTCATGTTGTTAAAGAAAAATCAGAACAAAAGGGAAAAACTACAAGAAAGAAAAAACAAACAAAAAGGTGAAAATACTACACTTAGATCTGATTCAGTCTCCAGAGTTCTTTCTTTGGTTGAGGATGGCATTTTCTATCACAATCTATTGGAATTGTCTTGGATCACTGTACCGCTAAGAAGATATGTCTATTATAATTGATTATCACATAATCTTGCTTTTACTGTGTATAATGTTCTTCTAGTTCTGCTCACTTCACTTAGCATCAGTTCATGTAAGTCTTCCAGAATTTTCTGAAATCAGCCTGCTCATCAGTAGTTATAGAACAATAATATTTTTTATCTTATGAATGTTCCTAGGTTATCCCCATTACATACACTGCTTCCTGATGATTTTAGAGAAATTCTGCTTATCATTTTAAGGGAAACTCCATTTATTCCTATGCCCTCTAGTGTTTTTTATTAGGAATGGGTGCTGTGTTTTGTCAAATTCTTTCGCTGAATCTATTGAGATAATCATATGATTTTTGTTAGTTTTGATATTAATATGGTCAATTATACCAGTTTTTCTGATATTGATCCAGTTCTGAATTTCTGATATAAATCCCATTTGGTTATAGTATATTATTCTGGTGAAAAATTCCTGTAAGCTCTTTGCTAATATTTTGAAATTTTTGCATCAACATTCATTAGAGAAATTGGTCTATAATTTTCTCTCTCTGTTTTGGATCTTCCTGGTTTAGGCATCAGCACCACATATAAAAAGAATTTAAGTAGGACTTTTTCGTTTCCCATTTCCTCAAATAATTTATATAGTATTGGAATTAATTGTTCTTTAAATGTTTGGTATAATTCACTTGTAAATCCTTCTGTCATGGATATTTTTTCCTTTGGGAGTTCATTAATGGCTTGTTCAATTTCTTTTTCTAAAATGGCGCAATTTAAGCATTTTATTTCCTTTTCTGTTAATTTGGGCAATTTGTATTTTTGTAAATATTCATCCATTTTAATTAGATCATCAGATTTATTGGCATACAGGTGGGCAAAATAGCTCCTAATTATTACTTTAATTTCTTCTTTATTAGTGATAAGTTCACCCTTTTCATTTTTGATACTAGTAATTTGATTTTCTTTCTTTTTTTCTATTAAAATTAACCAAAAATTTACCTATTTTATTATTTTTTGTAAAAAACCAAGTCTTAGTTTTATTTATTATTCAAAAGCTTTTTTGCTTTCATTTTTATTAATCTCTCCTTTTATTTTCAGAATTTCTAATTTGGTATTTAATTAGTTTTTAAAAATTTGTTTTTCTATATTTTTAATTGCATGCCCAAGTTATTGATCTCCTCTTTCTCTATTTTATTCATGTAAGCATCTAGTGATATAAAATTTCCCCTAAGAACTGTTTTGGTCGTGGTCCATAAGTTTCACTATGTTATCTCATTATTGTCATTCTTTTGGATGAAATTAGATTGTTTCTATGATTTGTTGTTTGACCCACTCTTTAGGATTAAATTATTTAGTTTCCAATTAATTGTTTGGTCTATTTTTTATGGTCCTTTCTTACACATAATTTTATTGCATTATGATCTGAAAGGATGCATTTAATATTTTTGTCTTTCTACATTTGATTGTGAAGTTTTTATGCCCTAATATTTGGTCATTTTTAATGAGATACCATGTATTGCTGAGAAAAAGGTATATTCCTTACTATCCCCACTCAATTTTCTCCAGAGGTCTAACTTTTCTAAAAATTCTCTTCACTTTGTTTATTTTGTTGACTTTTTTTGTTTATTTTGTGTTTAGAATGTTCTAGTTCTGAGAGATATGTTGAGATCCCCCACTAGTATAGTTTTGCCATTTATTTCTTCCTATGACTTTTAACTTTTCTAAGAATTTGAATGCTATCCAACTTAGTGCATATATGTTTAATATTGATATCACTTCATTGTCTATAATACAATTAGGATGCTGTAGTTTTCTTCCTTCTCTAATTTAACTAGATCTATTCTTGCTTTTGCTTTGTCTGGGATCAAAATTACCCCTGCTTTTTCTTTTAACTTCAGTTGAAGCATATTTTCTGTTCCAGCCTTTTGCCTTTATTCTATGTGTCACCCTCTGCTTCAAATGTGTTTCTTGTAAACAACATATTGTAGGATTCTGGCTTTTATTCCATTCTGCTATTCATTTCTGCTTTATGGGAGAGTTCATCCAATTCACACTCACAGTTATGATTACTAACTTTGAATTTATCTCCAACCTAGTTTTCTCCATTTATACTTTTTCCCCTTTTTCACCCTGTCTCTCCTCACTAATATATTGCTTTTGATCCCCACCTCCCTCAATCTGTCCTCCCTTCTATCAGCTCCCTCCCTTTTCTTATTCCTTTCTCTTTCTTCTTATGTACTCTCTTTTATCAGCTTTCCCTCTCCACTTTTCTTTCCCTTTTCTCCTCCTACTTCCCTATTATGTAAATTAAATTTCTATACCAAACTAGGTATGTAGATCACTTGCTAAGTTAAATTTCTATACCAAATTAGGTGTGATCATTCCCTCTTTGAGCCAAACCTAATGAGATTAAAGTTCTAACATGCTCACCCCTTTTCCTTCTTTCCCTGTGGTGTAATAGGTCTTTTATGCCTCTTCATGTGATGTAATTTACCCCATTCTACCTCTCCTTTCCTCTTCACCCAATACAATCCTTTTTTACACATTTTAATTTCTTTTTTATTTCATTACATCAAAGTTAATTTATAACTTCCCCCACCACATCTATGAATACCTCTTCTAATTTTCCTCACAAAGATACAGTTTTCAAGAGTTACAAGTATCATCTTCCCATGTAGGAATGTAAAGAGGTTTACCTTTAAAGATCATACTTTTTCTTGTTTACCTTTTTTTGTGTGTCTCGAGTCTTGTATTTGAAGATGAAATTTTCTGTTCAGCTCTGTTTTCATCAGAAATAATGAAAATTTCCATATTTCATTGAGTGTCCTACTTTTCTCCTGAAAGATTATGCTCAGTTTTGCTGAGTAGCTGATTATTGCTTGTAGTCCAAGCTTCTTTGCCTTCTGGAATATCATACTCCAGGTCTTCCAATTCTTTAACATGGAAGCTGCTAAGTGCTGGCTAATCTTGACTGTGACTCCTTGATATTTGAATTGTTTTTCTGATTGCTTGCAGTATTTTTTCCTTGACTTGATAATTCTGTATTTTAGCTACAATATTCCTTGCAGTTTTCATTTTGGGGTCTCTTTCAGGAGCTGATCAGTGTATTCTTTCAACGACTATTTTTATCCCTGGTTCTAGGAAATCTAGGAAATCCTCCATGATTTCTTAAAAGCTGTTGTCTAGGCTCTTATTTTGATCATGGCTTTCAGGTAGCCCAATAATTATTAAGTTATCTCTCCTAGATCTATTTTCCAGGTTGATTGTTTTTCCAATGAGCTATTTTACATTTTATATTTTTAAATTTTTATTTGACTGATCCTTGATATCTCATTGAGTCATTTGCTTTCACTTGTCCAATAATTTTCTTTCATTAGCTTTTTTTTCCATTTGGCCAAATATACTTTTTAGGGAAGTTGCTTTCTTCAGTGGACTTTTCCCCCCCATTTTGCCAATTCCATTTTTAAGGAGTTATTTTTTTCAGTGTATTGTTTATCTATTTTGCCAAATCTATTTTTAAAAGAGTTGTCTTTTTCAGTGTACTTTCCCCCTATTTTATCAAATCTATTTTTAAATTGCTTTATTCAGTCATTTTTTGTGCTTCCTTTTCCAAACTGTTCACTTTTTTTCATAATTATCCTGCATAGTTCTCATGTCTTTCCCCAATTTTCCTCCTACCTCTCCTACTTGATTTTTAAAATCCTTTTTGAGCTCTTTCAAGAAATCTTTTAAGCTTAAGATCAATTCACATTCCCCTCTGAGGTTTCACATGTAGATATTTTATCATTGCTGTCCTCTTCTGAGTTTATATTTTGATCTTCTTTGTCACCATAGTCACATAGCTTTCTATGATCAGGGCTCTTTTTTTGTCTTTTTGCTCATTTCTTAAAAGTTGAACTCGGCTCCTAAGATCTGGAGGAGATTGTGCCAGGCCTTTTTTGCAGCAATAAAGGGGCTTTATCACTGGCTTTCTGCACTGAGACTTCAGGTGCAAACGCCTTTCACACTGCTCTGGATTGGCCTGGTCTATTGAGCTGAAAGTTCAGGGGTTTGCATTTTGCCTTCTGTGCTAGGGCTGGCCCGCTGAGCCACTAGCCCAGTGATCAATAGGCCGCTGCTTCTGATCTGTGCTGTGACTAAGGTTCTCCAGCTAGATTGCTTGCATCTTGCCTATGCTGGGCTATGGTGTCCTTTTACTCTAGTGAGATAGATCTTTCCTGAAGTCCTTTGAAGTTATCTTAAGCTGGAAAATTGTTTCACTTGGGTTTTTTTGCAGGTTCTGTCACTTCAGAGTCCACATAGAGATTTGTTTTAGTGTTGCTTCTGAGAGAAACTGGGAAGAGTTCAGGCAACTTCCTGACTTTTCTTCACCATTTTGATTCTGCCTATCCCATTTATTCTTTAGGATTAGATTATTTAGTTTCCAATTAATTTTTAAATCTCTTTCCACTGATTTTTGTTGAATGGAATGTTTATTGCATTGTAATCTGAAAAGGATGCATTTTATATTTCTGCCTTTCTACATTTGATTTTGAGAGTTTTGTACCCTAATATATAGTCATTTTTTTTGTGTGTGTAGGTATCATTTATTATGAGAAAAATGTAAATTCTTTTCTATTTCCATTCAAATTTCTATAGAGGTCTGTCATGTCCAAATTTTCTAATTATTTTCCATGGTTTCTTTCTTTTTTATTTTTTAATTGAATTTATCAAGTTCTGAGAGGGGACAGTTAAGGTCTTCACTAGTATAATTTTGCTATCTATTTCCTTCTATAACTCACTTAACTTTCCTTTAAGAAACTGGAAGCTGGGGCAGCTAGGTGGTGCAGTGGATAGAGCACCAGCCCTAAAGTCAGGAGGACCTGAGTGCAAATCTGGTCTCATACACTTAACACTTCTAAGCTGTATGAACCTGGGCAAGTCATTTCATCCCAATTGCCTCAGCCAAAAAAAAAAAAAAAGCTTAGAAGAAACTGGAAGCTATATCATTTGGTACGTATGTTTCATATTGATATCATTTCATTGTCTATGGTATCTTTTATTAACATAACTTCCTTCCTTATCTCTTTTAATTAGTACTATTTTAGTTTTTGCTTCCTCTGTGATTATGATTTCTATCTCTTCTTTTTTGTAACCTTTAGATTAAGCATAATAGATTCTTCCCCAACCCCTTATCTTTCCTCTGTTATCTCTTTCTGCTTCAACTATATTTCTCATAAACAAAATTTTGTAGAATTATGATTTTTGATTGGCTCTGCTCTTTGCTTCATTTTATGGGAGATTTTATCCCATTCACATTCACAGTTATAATTAGTAATTGTGTATTTCCCTGTATCCTATTTTCTTTTCTGTTTGTCCTTTCTCTCCTCACTAATGTTTTCCTCCACTACCTCCTCTAATCTGCCCTTCCTTCTGACAGTTTCCCTCTCTGCCTTTCTTAATTTCCTCCTTTCTTGTAGGGTAAGATAGATTTCTGGCAAATGATTATATATGTTATTCCCTCACTGAGCCAATTCTGATGACAGTAAGATTAAAATGATATTCTCTACCTAACCTCTCATTTCCCCCTCTACTGTAATAGGTCTTTTGCACCTCTTCATGTGAGATCATTTATCATATTCTACTTCTCCCTTTCTTCTGCTCAGATTATAATTCTCTTTCTTCCTCATTTTTGTTTTTGTTTTGTTTTTTGTCATTCCCTCAAATTCACCTTAAACCCATATCTTCTGTCTATGTACACTCCTTCTAACTGCACTATTAGTGATACAGTTCTTAAGAATTACAAGTGCCATTTTCCCATTAGGAATGTAAACAGTTTCACCTTATTGAATCTCTTACATTTTCTTTTTACCTTTTTATGCATATCTTTAGTCTTAACATTGAAAGTCCAATTTTTTGTTTAACTCTGGTCTTCTCCTTATGAAAGCTTGAAAGCCTTTCATTTCATTGAATGACTTTTTGTTCCCTTGAAGGATTTTGCTCATTTTTGTCAGGTAGGTGATTTTTGGTTGCAGTCCTAATTCCTTTGTCTTTCAGAATATCATGTTCTATGACCTCCAGGTTTTTTAATGTAGAAGCTTCTAAATCTTGTGTAATCCTGACTGTGGTCCACTGATATTTGAATTGTTTCTTTCCACACTGCTTGAAGTATTTTTTTTCCTTGACCTGGGAGCTTGGGAATTTGGAATTTCCTGAAAGTTTTTATTTATGGATCACTTTCCAGAGGTGATCAAGGGATTCTTTCAATGTCTATTTTACTCTCTAGTTCTAGGATATTAAAGCAGTTTTCCTTCATTATTTCTTGAAAGATGTCCAAGTTCTCCTTTTGATTAACACTTTTAGTAATTATCACACATATGTATAATAATGTATATTATTACATATACGTGTATATGCATATATACATAAATATGTATAGAATTATCTTTCCTGCATCTGTTTTCCAGATCAGTTTTTCCAATGAAGTACTTCACACTTTCTTCTATTATTTCATTTTTTAAAAAAAATTGATTCTTGATATCTCATAGAGTCATTAACTTCTTCTTGCCCAATTCTAATTTTTAATAAATTATTTTCTTCAATTAGCATTTTTTCCTCCTTTTCCATTTGGCCAATTCTAGTTTTTTGTTTGTTTGTTTTTTGCAGAGTTTTGATCCTGGTCTATTTGACTCTATACTTAGTATTCTATTAAAAAGATACTGTAGCAAGTGACCTCTATACTATTTTAAATTTTCAAGAAAAAGCAGTTTGCAAAGATGTATGATCATTTCAACTTTTTTCCCAAGTCTTCATCCTTTTCCGAGTAAAATCACAAAGGCAAAAAACATACTGTCCAAAAAAGATACTGATACCAATTTGTTAGTAACCAGTGAACTTGATGCTCTTTGATCATTCATCAGTGGGATTTGTACCTGCATACATTGAGTGAAATTTGGCTTTTGTGAATCCTCATCCAACTGATTTCTTCTACCCAATAAAATGTGAGAGTACTCCAGTCAATCTAATATTACTGAGCAATATAGTGATAATTAAGAAACATGGCTCTATAGTGTAAAAGAAAAAATACAACTGATTTCTTCATTCCCCAAGATAGCCAGAACATAAGTTCTAGAGCTGGAAGGGTCTTCCTAGACCATTTAATCAAAACCCCTTATTTTACAGATGAGTAAACTGACAAATAAATAACTTCCCATTCATACAGAAACTAAAGCAAGATATGCTGAACATTTTTCCCATTTATTTTATATTTATTTCATTAGATAAGAAAAAGAAGACACAATAGATAAAAGAAAGAAAAGGAAAACAAAACAAAGTAGAGCATTGTCATGTGCCCAGCAGAACATCAGGGAGGATTCAAAATATAAAGCAATAAATTGCCATTTTAAAAAAAAGAATATAATAGTCAAAGAAATCATATACATATGTCCATCTTTTCTTTACTTCCTTGTAGGTTATTCTTTTATTCTTTGCTGTGTGCTTTTTTATTTTATCCTTTTTTTTTTCTTTTTTCTTTTCTTCTATTTCAGGCTATAGTTAAACACAAATATATATATATATATATATATAAACACAGACATGTACACACTCATACACACACATATATACATATATATTCATACCCACTCACAGACCTACACACATATACATATATCTATAAACATACTTACATAAGACTACATGCATACATATTTACATATACTCAGATATACATACACACATATATACAAACATGCATTTACCCATATGTAAACATGCATCTAAAAAAACTATTATGACTGACATATAATGTAAATTCCTCTTTTGATTGAATCTTTAAGTTTGACCTTGTCTAAAATTAATGATTATTAGCCATATTTTTTCCTAATAAATTTGTTTGTATGTATCTCTTCTTTCCTATCCCTATTAACTCTTCTATTTTAATTCTGCTTCTTAACTTGAATTGCTATTATTTAACCTCCCCCCACCCCTGGATTCCTCCTTTGTCTTCTTCCTCCAACCTTTGCTTTCTCCTTCACCCATATCACCCCTCTTATTTCTTTATAAATTTTGGAGGTTGATATACCCTGCATGGTATATATATATAGTGTTGCCTATATATAGTGAGTAGATTTTCAGAACTACAAGCCCTCTTCCCCTCTCTAATGCCTTTGTGTCTATTCTTCTTCTGCATCTCACTTATATAACATAACTATTATTTTTACCTTTTTCTAGGTGGTTTTGATTTTTAGAGTCAGATCATTTTCAATTCTGCCCCAAACTTTCTCCTGAGTTACCCAATTACTGATGTCAATCTGAAATATGAGATATATAGATTTACATGTAAAAACATAAATAATTTGTCCATGTTAAGTTCCTTAAAATTAATCTTTGATATTAACTCTTACATGTTAAATTTTTTATTGAATTCAGGTTTGGTTGAAAGTCCTGAAAATCTGCAAGTTCACTGGATGTACATTTTTTTCCCATTTAACATTATGGTTAATTTTGCTGGATATGATATTTTTGTTTACAGGTCTATTTATTTTTATTGTTGATATATATGATTCCAGGACCTGTGATCTTTTATAGTAGTTGCTAATAAGTCCTATACAATTCTAATTGTAGCTCCAGTATATTTGAATTTTTTTCTTGTTTCTTGCAAAATTTTCTCTTTCATCTGGGGGTTTCAAAATTTGTTAATAATATTCCTAAGTGTTTTCCACAAAGGATCTCTTTGAGATAGTGATTGGTAGGTTTTTTCGATTTCTACTTTTTCCTCATTTTCTATCACTTTAGGACAATTTTCTTGGATCATTTGCATTATTGTGACAAAGTTCTTTTTTTAGTCACATAGTACAATTATTCTTATATTTTCTCTTCTTGATATGTTTTCTGGATCTGTTGTTTTTCTTATAAGTTGCTTTACATTCTGTTGTATTTTTTCATTCTTTATATTCTGTTCTTTATTTCTTCATCTCTAATAGCTTCACTGGCTTCCCCTTGCCCATTTCTAATTTTCAAAGAGTTATTTTTGTCTTTAAGATTCTGTATCTCCTTTTCTAGCTAGTTACCTTTTTTTTTTTCATAATCTTATTTTTCTAGAATGGCTTTCATTTAATTATATATTTATTTTTTGTTTTTCTCACTGAATCTCATTTGATTTTTAAATTCTTTTTTGAGTTCTACAAATTTTTTTACTGGGCAGGCCACTATTACACTTTGGGATAGAAGGTTTTTTTTTTTTTTTTACTTCAGTGTCCTCCTCTGAAGATGAATCCCAGTCTTCCTTATTCCCATCGTGAGTTTCTATGGTTGGATTCTTCTTTCCCAGTTCATTTTTTTTTTAAATGAGAAGTATTAGTATAAGCAACTCTAATCATGGGGTAGAGGATGAGACCTCTAGCTTCACTTTAGCTTTCCCCTCTGGCCTATAACCCCAAACCAAAAGTCCCCCCTCCTCCCACATGTACCTGCAGCCAGCAGCATCCCTGTCCCACTGCCTTCACACTCATCAGGTGTGCTGATTCCTTCTTGCTTAAGGTGGAATCTTTGAAGCAAAGTTGGGCCTGGCCTTCCTAATCATCAGGGGTTCACATAGTCAGGGAAGTGAAAGTTTCTGTGGTTTCTGCTGAGGCTCCAGCCAAACCCTGATAGTCCCAGAGCTTCCCTACTTGTTTCTGTGGAACTAGCCTGAAGGTATTTATACTTCATACAGATTAATCCCCAGCTACTTTATAAGGAGTTGTTTTCTTCAGTGGATTTTTGTACCTCCTTTTTTATTTTGCCTCTTCTTCTTTTTAAGGAATTGCTTTCTTTTTTCCAAGCTGTTGACTTTTCTTTCATGATTTTCTTGCATTACTTTCATTTCTTTCCCTAATTATTCTTCCACCTCTTTTATTTGATTTTTAAACTCCCCTTTGAGCTCTTCCATAAATTCTTTCTGGGACTGAGACCAATTCCTAGTTTTCTTTAAGGATTTGCCCATAGGTGTTTTGACACCTTTGCCCTCTTCTGAGTTTGTGTCTTGATGTTCCCTTTAACCATAATAAGTTTCTATGGTCAGATTCTTTTTTTGTTGTTATTTGCTCATCTTTATATGTCTTTTTACTTGCTCTCAAATTTAGGCTTTGCTCCTGAGATGCAAGGAGCATTGTCCTAAGTTTCTTATGCTTTGGGTTGCAGGCCCTGTTTGCCTGGTGCTGCCCTGAAGCCCATGAGGAAGACAGGATCCTCATAGCTGATGATGTGCTGAGGAAGGGAGATGAATCACTGATGGATCTGGCAGCTTACCTGGAGCTGCCCTGGAGTTACCTGGAAGCAGCTAGAGTTAAGGGGTCTCCGAACTAATATCTAACTATTCACTCAGCATTGTTATACATATATACCCATCTGCTGAGACATATGGGGAATGGTCCTGATGTTACCATCTGCCTGTGTACTGCTTGTGTCCTGTCTGGTTTCAGAGCTGGGATCTTCCTGTTAGCCTGGGGCTATGCTTAGGCATGTGGAACAAGCTAATGTTGACATTTGCCTGCTCATGTTGTACTTGGATCCATGACCTCCCACTGGCTTGCTGGGGTAGCGCCTGATGCTTCGCATCCTGGATTGCACTTCCCTTTACCTGAATGAGCTAGACCTAACAAATTATGATCTCTTTTATTCTTTTGTAATCCTACTTGCTACTTTCCCTGTCCAACACTTCTTCAATGAAGTGTTCATAATATAAAGCTTTTATGTAGAACACAAGTCTTCCACTTCATATTTTTAATCATTCTCTACCATAATTCTCATAATATTCACCTTTTCTCATTTTTCTTCATTAAAGTTACCAAGTATCAGAATATAATTTGACTAAGTTAAGAAAATCTTGCCTAGATATCTTCATAGAATTGTTCTCCTTCTTCATGTTCAACAACTGATGCTGGTCTATAAAGTGCAATTATTGTCAAGGTAGCCTTCTTATCTCAGATAAAGTGCCAGACCTGGAGTTAGGAAGACCTGAAATCAAACACAGCTTCAGACACTTACTATTTGTATTATCCTGGACAAATCACTTAATCCTATTTATTCAGTTTCCTCATCTGTAAAATGAGGTAGAGAAAGAAATGGCAAATCATTTCAATATCATTGCCAAGAAAGACCCAAACAGAGTCATGAAGAATTGGACATAACTGAAACCACTGAATAACAAATTTTCTTGCAAATATTTCTGATCAGTATTGTGATAAAAGATGAGATATCCCATGAAATAAAATTTCTTGCAGCCTTTGGTGTACAATAAAATCAAGTCTCCCATCTCTTTTCCATTTTTCTCCAAAGAATTCTATTTAGTGACCCATCTTTCTATTCAATTTCAACTTCCTTTCTTTTGGTTTCATTTATAGCAAGAATTTCAAGAACCATAGAATTCATCTCTTTTAGCAGTATTTTTATATTGGCGTTAGACTCAATATCACATTTAGAACACCAACAATCAAATTAAAGTCTATAGAAAATCTACAAAACTACAATTCTTAGAACACTATGACCCTATTTCGACTGTTCTTGGAAATTTTCATTTTGGAACTTTTTTCAACTGTTTATTTGTAGAATTGACTCAATTTTCACCTTGCTTACTTGCTCTAAGATAATTAGGAAGTTTCTTGAAATATGGTACCCAGGATTTTGAGGGGGTCATGATTTTCTGGCAATTTAATAGTTCTTAGATGACTTTCCCTTACCTATTTTCTTTGTCAATTGTTATTGATAAGGTGTTGCCTAGGTCTTGATATGTATGGGACATGGTTCAGTAAATTGAGTAATAGGCCTGGATTTAGGAAAACTTAAGTTTAAATTTGACCTTAAATACATACTAGCTATGTGATTCCTGGCAAATCTCTTTTTTCTGAGTCTGTTTCCTCAAGTGTCTTTGTAAGGATCAAATGAGATAATATTTGTACTTAGCCCATTTTTTGCCATTTAACAAATATTTTTCCCCTTTCCTTCTCTTCTGCATGGCCTAATTTATTGCTGCAGATAGGAATAGGATTCTTTAATCTCTGTTCTAGGAGCCATTTTAGCTACTTCCTATTGTAAGACTGGGCTTTGTTTTCCATTTACCCTAGTTTGTCTCTATTCTGTGTTTCTGCTGGATTCTGGCAGTCTTTTTTGTGTATCCTGTACCAGATGGAGATTTTTATAGCTGACACTTTGAATTTCTTTATCATTAATCCTTTTGGTATATCTTAGAGCCAAGGTGCTTGGAGTAGAGAAGGGAATCTGGGATCTGGGCTCCTTTAAGTCCTAACATATCAGTATGTTCCCATAATCTTCATATTTTTCAATTAGTAATAAACAATTTTCATTCATCTTTTCTAAAAATATCTAGAGTAAAATAAGTTGACATAAATTGAGAAAGTATCTGAATTTGAATTCATTCAAGCCTATTGCCAGAGTTACACATATTCACTGAGATTTGCTAAAATTCCCAACAATGCCCCTTCTGTGTTTGTTGAGGGCAACTTCCCTCAGTTTCTTCCCTCCTTTCAAGGACTTCACTATCAGAATGTCCTACTTCTTAGTTCCAGCTTCTAGCAACTATAGTCCTGAGACCCTAACATTATATAAATAGTCACCACGATGTTTCTAGTATTATATGGGGGGAAACTGTTTACAAACTGACATGAAGAAACTACATGGGGGGAGAAGTAAAAAGAGCAAAGAGGAAGAATAGAAAGGGGGAAGGGAAGGATTATAAATGAGTCATAGTCATAGTACTGTAGACTTGGAAAGGTTGTATATGTGTTATTGGGGCCAGAATAAGACAGAGTGTAATGCAAAAATATAATGAGAAAGAGGCCAAGAGAAAGCCTCTTCTAAAGATAGAAAGAAATCTTAACTCAATGAAACAGTGATTTATTCATTGTGATGCTAAGAGCTTGGCCATCCAAGCCCTGATATAGAGAATAGTTCTTTGTGTGTAGAATGCTTCAAATAACAATTGTCATGGTCTTTTTATTATTTTTTTCCTGTAAAAAATGTTTGGTATAACTATCATAAGATCTTCCAAAGATCTTTTTTTTGTAAAAAAAAAAATGGATTATAAATCCCTGGAGTTTATAATTATTCTAACTACAGATAAATGAAATTGGACTTTGTTTTCTTCGCAAAATAAATAATAAACAAATCACTTTTTCATTGTCTTTTCAAAATTCTTAGCATTATAACTTTCTAAAATATTTTAAAAGATCCAGAATTCTCTTTGAATCTAAATCATTCAAAATTATTACATTATTTTTAGTATTTCTTAAATATAAATTGGACTGGACAATATGGCAAAATACTCTGTGACTCAATTTTTCCCAGTAGACAGATTAATCTCTAGATGAACTGGAAAAGCAAGCAACTCTGAAAGTCTAGGAAGCATATTGTCTTTTTTTCCTATAAAAATAAATATGCCAAGTATTTCCATTCAAGTTAGAAATTCTCTCTTAAATTTATATTGAAGCACATTTCATATCTAGCAAGATGGTGAAAGGAGAGGATGCTCCTCTCAGCTCAACTACTCTTCATTTCAGAACAACAAGAAATATTCAAAATTATTTGTGGTTTAGATTGAATGACCTCTGAGGGTCAGTCCTTGAAGCATACTCAGATTTTTTTTGCCTGTTTCCAATCCAACCAAGTGGAAAATTTGAGGAGCTGGTTTCTAGCCATGAATGACTCAGGTTGTTGGTACTGTGTGATGTTAAAAATGGCTATGAAGCTGAAAGAACTGATAACTCAGCAGCTGCTGAATTGGAACTCAGTGTGCATAGCAAAGGAATGACCTGCTCATCTTTTAATCTTTTTCTTTTCTAGCTATAAGAAATCAGTAAGTAAAATTACTTTGATCTTATCTCAAGAACTGGGTGAGATGTGGGCATCAGGTCTGTCTCTCACCTGGCCAAGGAAGCAGTGAGGACATAACCACTTTCATCACCTTATGTTTATTGACTTTGAATTTTAGGTGAACAAAAGTCTGGGGTGGATGTGTTAGATATAGTAAATGTAAAGTACAAAGTGAAGCATGAAACAATACCTAACCTCAAAGAACTTGGATTCTATTGGAAGGCTGTGGGAAAGTGATGAAAATATAGATTAAAACAATAAATAAAAATAATAATTTCAGGAGTGGAGAAAAACATTCCCAAATAAATGGGGTTAGAAAAAGCCTCATGTAGATAATGGCTCCTGTGTTAAGCTTTGAATAAAGGAAGCCTAAGAGATGAAGGCGAGGAGAGAGTTCCATGCAAAGATCAGATACATTCCAGGATTGAAGCCCAGCATGTTCAAAATGGAGATAAAGAAAAGCTCATATCTGTTTGCCTGAACTGTGAAATATGTGACAGAATAATTTGTACTAAGTATAGAAAAGAAGCCTTAGTCAGACTGGAAAAAGACAAATAGAAATTTGTATTTTATTCTAGAAGCAATAAGGAACCACAAGGATTATTTGACTATTTGAGCTGGGAATTTTTAAGCAGGAGAGTAACATGGTTAAACAACTTGAATTTTAGGAATAGCACATTTGTGTGGATTGGAAAGGATTTAGAAGGAAAACCAAATAGGAGACTATAATAGAAGCAATATCATAAGACCTCTGGTCCCAGGCAAATTAGGTTAGTTTTTCCTTAAAAGGCATCAAAAACAACTCTTGATATTTGCTTGACTCATTGACATGACTCGTTGGTCTGTTGAATACATAAAATCCAAGACAATAGGACTGAAGCCCTTCAGGCTATGGGTAGCATGAACATGCTCAGCTAAATGAGTGCATTGTCATGTTTGAACAATTAGTTATTCAATAAACATTTATTGTTTGCTATTATGCTAAGCACAAAGGACACAAAAAGAGGCAAAAGACAATTCTTGTCATCAAGGAGCTCGTAGTCTAATATGGAAAATACAAAGTAAACAAAAATATATAAGCAAGCTATTAAAAATAAGTAGGAAATAATTAAAAGAGAAGGCATTGGAACTTAAGAGGGATTATAGAAGAAGAAATTTTAATATATCAATACGTAATAAAGAAATAAGAAAGAAGTCAAGGAAGTAAATAGAATTTTAGATTAACTAAATATGATAGATATCTGGAAAGAATTGAATGGAAATAGATGGGAAAACAATTTTTCCTCAGCTACAATGTACCTTTACAAAGATTGACCATATATTAGAATTTAAAATTTTTATAGTTAAAAGCAGGAAAGTAAGAATATTAAAAATATCACTTTCAGATCACAATGCAATAAAAATTCAATAAGGTACAATGGAAATGTAGAATAAAAACTAAATGGAAATTAAACAAGTTAATATTAAAGAATGAGTAGGTTAAAGAAAAAAATCATAGAAACAATAATAATTTCATTGAAGAGAATGACATTGAGACAACATATCAAAACCTGTGAAATAAGGCAAAAGTAGTAATCAGAGGAAAATTCATATCTTCATATGCTTACATCAATAAAATACAGAAAGAGCAAATCAATGAATCAGATGTACAATTAAAAATAAACTAAAAAAATCACTAACTAAAATCATCTAACTAAACATTAAATTAAAAATCCTAAAAATTAAAAGTGAGATTAATAAAATTGAATTTAAAAACCCCATTGAATTAATAAATAAAATTAGAAGTTAGTTTTACATACACACACACACACACACACACACACATATATACACCCAGTAAAATAGATAAACCATTGGTCAATTTGTGTTTTTTTAAAAAAAGAGAAGAAAACCAAATCACTAGTATTAAAAATGAGAAGGGTAAATATAATACCAATGAAGATAAAAATAAAGTATTAGGAGTTGTTTTGCCTAACTATATGCCAACATATTTAATAATTTAAATAAAATAGAAGAATATTTACAAAAATTTAAATTGCCTAAATTAGCAAAATAAGAAATAAAATAAAATATTTTAGAAAAAAGAAATTGAATAGCCATACATGAGCTTTCTAAGAAAAAAAAGCATCAGGATCAGACAGATTTAGAAATGAATTCTAACAAACATTTAAAGATCAACTAATTCTAATATTAAGCATATTATTTTGGAATAATAGGTAAAGAAAGGATTCTATTAAACTCTTTTTATGAAACAAATATGCTACTGATCCTTAAAGAAGGAAGAGTAAAAACAGAGAAAGAACATTATAGACCTATTTCATAATGAATATAAATGCAAAAATCTTAAGTAAAATACTAGCTAAAAGATTACAATAAATTACAAAGATTATATATTATGACCAAGTGGGATTGATGCCAGGATTGCAGGGATGTTTGAACATAAAGAAGACAATTAGCATAACTGATTACATCAAAGATAAAAGTTTTATAAATCATATGATTTTATGAGTAGATGGAGAAAAAACTTTTGATGAAGTATAACACTTATTCCTATTTAAAAAAAAACACTTCTAAATATTGGGACAAATTGATTTTTTCCATGAATTAATTTTTTTTAATTATCTAAAACCATTAGCAAGCATTATTTGTAATGGGGATAAGCTATAAGCTTTTCCAGTAAGATCTGGTGTGAAACAAGGATGCCCATTATAACCAGTATTATTCAATATCTTATTTGGAAATCCTAAGGGAGAAAAAAAGAAATACAAGTAATTGGGATAGGGAATGAAAAAAATTTTTAAACCTCATTTTGTAGATAATATGATGATCTACTTGGAAAATCCTAAAGACTCAAGTAAAAAATATTTGAAGCAATTGTTAAATTTTTAAAATTAGTAGGATATAAAGCAAATTCACATAAATCATCAGCATTCCTATATATCACAAACAAAACAAAAAGAGATAATAAGATATACCCCCCTTTTAAATAACTATAAACAATATAAACTATCTGGGAATACACCTGCCAAGACAAATCCAAGAATGACATAAACAAAATTATTTTTTAAAAATCCACAACCTTTTTAAACAAATAAAATCAGATTTTAATAACTGGAGAAATAATAATTATTCATGGGTAGACAGAAACGAAATAGTAAAAACTGAAAAATTTACCTATTTTATCTATTTAATGCCATGTCATTTAAGTTACTAAAAAATTATTTTATCAACTTAGGAAAAAAACTCAAAAGTCATTTGAAAGAAAAAAAGTCAAAAATATCAAAGGAAATATTGGGAAAATGTAAAGAAAGGAATCGTAGCAGTATCATATATTAAACTATATTGTATAACAGTAACTACGAAACTGTAACTATCTGTTACAGTTTAAGAAATAGCAATCAGTGGAACAAATTAAATATAAAATTTACAAAAGCAAATAAATATGGAAACCTTTTATTTGACAAATGGAAAAGCTTAAGATTTTGAAATAAGAATTCATTATTTGGTAAAAATTACTGGAAAAACTAGAAAGTAGTATGATAGCAATTGAACAGAGACCAAAATCTTATACCATTTACCAAGGTCAAAATGGACATATGATCTAGATATAAAGAGAGATATTACAAGAAAATTTGAAGAATATGGAATATATTACTTATTAGACTTATGGATAGAGGAATAATTTATGAACAGAGCAGAATGAGGTGTAAAATGAATAATTTTGGTTACATTAAATTTAATAGGGTTTGTACAAATAAAACAAATATAGCCAGCATTAGAAAGAAAGCAAAAAATTTGGAGGGAAATTTTATACACAGTTTCTAAGAAAAAGTTCTCTTTTCTTAAATATATAAAGAATTACAAAATCTATAAGAATATGAGTCATTCCTCAATTGACACAACTAGTTTTTTAATGACAAAATCAAAACTATTAATGGTCATATAAAATGTTCTAAATCATTATTGATTTGAGAAATGCAAATTAAAACAATCTGGAGGTATTATTTTATAGCTATCAGATTGGCTAAAATGATTGAAAGGGAAAATGACAAATATTGGAGGGGATGTGGAAAAACTGGGACACTAATTCATTGTAGATGGAACTGTGAATTAATCCAATCAATTGGACAGCAATCTGTAATTATGGTCAAAGATAAACTACCTATACACTTTGACTCAACAATACCACTACTATATCTGTTTCCAAAGTTGATTAGAGGAAAAGGGAATGAATCTTTATATTCTAAAATATTTATAGCAGATTTCTTTGTGATGGCTTGAACTGAACTGGAAATTGCAGGGATGCTGATCAACTGGGGAATAGCTGAACAAGTTGTCGTATATTATTGTAATGGAATACTACTGTGCTATAAGAAATGATGACCTCAATGATCTTCGTAAAAATGGCTAGATTAGCATGAAATAATAAAGAGAAAAATGAGTAAAACTAACAGAACGTTTCATATAGTAACAATATTGTTTTAAGAACAACTTTGAACAAATAAGTCATTTTGACTATTATAAATACCCAAGTTAACTACAAAGGACACATAAAGGAAGACACTCCATTCAAAAAAAGAACTGATTACTAGGACTTTATATAGAATAATTTTACTGTTTTAGCTAGTTATACACACACACACACACACACACACACACACAGACGTGTCTAAAGGTAGGCATCTTTTGGGTGGGAAGAAGGAAAAAAGCAATTTACATAATAATTTTGTCATATATTTAAAAGGAAAAACAAACATAGATTTGCAGTTACAAGTGCAATAATCTTTTTAAAAAAATTATACCATTATATAGTAAGAGAAGGAGAAGGAGAAGAAGAAAGATGAGGAGATTTTAATTGGGACTTGGAGGAAGCCAGTTGGCCAAGATAAGGAGGGAAAGCATTCCAGCAAGAAAAAAAAAAAAAAAAAAAGATGAATAGTTTTATTCAAGGAATGGCAAAAAATGCCAATATCACTGGATTAAAGTGAGAAGTGAGATGTAAGAAGACTAGAAAGGCTGGGACAGGGCAGGTAATAAAAAGCTTTGTATACTACACAGAGGATTTTGCATTTGACCCTAGAGGCAATAGAGAGCACTGGAGTTTATTGACTAATGAATGAAATGATTGCACCTATATTTTAGGAAAATCATTTTGACAGCTGAATGGAAGATAGATAAGAGCGGAGAGAGACTTGAAGCTCTTGCTGTTGCAAGCTATTCCATTGAAATAGTCCAAACATGAATTAATGAGGTCAATGGCAAGAATAGAATATATTTGAGAAATGCTGCAAAGAAGAAATCAATGAGCCTTGACAACAGTTTGGATATGGAAGGTGAAAGATACTGAGGAATTGAGACCTAGCTTGAGAACCTGAAGATCTCTGAGATATATCCATTCTCTGACCTAAACATCTTTCCCTGTTAAGGTTAAGTAAAATCCTATTGTTTTTACTAGAGTTTAAATATCTCATTGCACTTCAATTTCATTCTCAACTATTAGGGGGCTTTTGCCTGAGTCAGATCCAATTAGTAATAGTTGGAGGGGAAGGGGAAAGGGAGAAGAGATATAGGGGAAGGAGAAGGAAACCAGTTGGACAATGCAGAAGAAAAATGATCCTTGGGGGGCCTCCAAGCTTCTGATATTACCTCTGATAATAGTGACTGCTTACTTTGAGGCTTCCACCATTGTTCCTGGGGAATTAGTGAGTAAACTGTCCATGTCTACTCAGCAAACAAGAGACCAATATATACTTAAGCATTGTACCTTGAAGATAACAGCAGCAAATTGTGTTTTAGTCCTCCCCTCTCCCCCGCCCCCCCCCCCCCCCCAGCTGTGTTGTCACTAGGGCATCCAGTCTGGTAGAGTAAGCTCCACTATCTTCTACTAAAAGATTTCTTTAAAACTCAAAGCAGATGTCAGGGATGGAATTTGGGGGATTAAAATTGATTTTTTTTTCCCTGTTGAAAAGGACAAATGCATATGAATGAGATGTGCCCTGAATTTGATGGCACCTGATGCCTTTGTATTGTTAATGATCATCACCTTGAGGGAGTCCTATCAAGGAGAAAGTTCCTATCTCCTTTAAGGGAGTTTTCTACAATGTAAATTTGACATCAAAACTTGGTAGTTTAAACAGAATGCGTTTTGTCCTTTGAATCTTGCTATGAGTTTTGCATTTAAATGAGGAAAAACTGTTTAGATTTTTTGGAAATGGCAAGGTAGTTGAATAAACTACTCAGTTCTATAATTTTATATGGACACAGCCAGCCATTTGAGGGGCGGCACGAAGAAAGCCAAAAAACGAGAGTATACAAACCAAGACAGGTTCTGCAGATTCTGCAGTGTTAGGACTGTCAAACTGTGCTGGAGGAATAGTTTGAGAACTTTTATAACATTTGGAAGACTCTTTAGGAAAGCCATGTGGATCGTGCTGTGATACTTAGGTACAAAAGACTGGTTGGAAGATCTGAGAAGACAGTGCTTCATTTTCCTGTGGAGCTCTCTGCCTTTAGAAATATGAACAAATATGCCAGTTGTTTCCTCACTGATTTGCTGAGTAAAAGGAGAGCTCTATCAGTTTAAAGAGAAACTGAGTCCGTCTGTGTGTTTGTCTTTGTCTCTAATTGTATCTGTGTTTCTATCTCTGATTCTCTCTTTCCACTAGTGGAACCCTGCAAGAGTTCTACTCCCCTCTCCCAGCAGAAATAACTACTGTTTGCACATGGCAGCTCCAACCAGGTACTGGCCTAGAGGAGTCTCTGGTTTTGTGTATTTTTGTTTCAGCTCTATTCTTTAGGATAAGTGGATGATTTTGAACTGGAAATTCCTAAGATTGTGGCAGTCTTGAGAGTTCAAGATTTCAGAAACTTGTGGCTCCCTCAAAAGGAGATGACTGCCAGCAAAAGGTATTTTCTGTTTGGGGAAGGGTGACTACTAAAAAGAGGAATAAAATCCCTGACATAATCAGTCAAAATCAGTTGGGGTTTGTTAAACAATCCCAGACTTTATTAATTATGGTAGACCAGTGAAGGTCTATAAAACCCAGTCAAGAGATAGGGGACAAAAGTTAAGTTCAGGAATGAAATACAATGCCTACCCAGAATATACAGAGAGAGATTCAGGCCACACTGATTGCAAAAGCACAATAAGCACAGATATCGACAATGCATAATTTCACTTACATGAAATGTCTTGTTTCAGAAAAACTCTACTTTGCTCTGAGTCAAAATGCTTTTAAAAAATGAATAAACAATAGAAAATGAAATTGTATATTTTCCCTCAATCAGTTACATTTTGCTGTATAAAATTATCAGCAAAAGCTGTCTTGTTCCCTTCTCATATTTTCTTTAAAATCTATTTATTTTTTAAAAGAATTTTAAAAAGAAAAATATTAAAGAAAGACAAATAAATAAAATAAAAACTAAACAAAACAAAACAAAACAGAATATTGTCTTTTGGTGTATACAGATAATTGTAGGAGGGTTTAGGGGTAGAATAAGACAAGCCAGGGTTCACTTTGCTGGTAGATGAGGAGAAGGGAGGTCGTGGAGAGCTTGTGTCCATCCCCTTCACTTCTCCTCCTAAAGACCAAGAATAAAGACCAACAGAATATCAGGGAGAATTCAAAATATATAACAATAAAGTACCAGTTTGAGAAAAGTTATATAATAGTAGAAGAAATTATATTCATGAATGTCTATCTTTTCTTTCCTTCCTTGTAGGATGTCCTTTTTTTTCTGCTGCACACATTTTTTACTTTATTCTTTTTTTTCCTTTTTCATCCCTCCCCCTTCCCCAAGTGTGCTATAGTTAGCAAAGACATATTTATATATGCATATATATATACATACATATAACACACACACTTCCCCCATACATATATTCCCTCTCTCTCTCTCTCTCTCTCTCTCTCTCTCTCACACACACACACACACACACACACACACACACACACACACCCCTTCCCTATTCCTGCTCTTTGTTTTAATTCTGCTTCTTAATTTACCTTGCTATGGCATACCCATGGATCCCTTCCTTGTTGTCTTCTCTTACCCTTTGCTTCCCCCTCCACCCATCCTTTACCCCTTATTTGTTTACAGATTTTGGAGGATGCTATACACTTCATGGTATATATGTAGTGTTATGTTGAACCCATTCCCAATGTGAGTAGGTTTTCAGAATTACAAGCCCTCTTCTCAAAAATTCTCAAAAATAGCCTCAAAATATTCATAGATAATTCACATAATGTTTTATAGGGATGACAAATCATACCTCTGATAACATCTGCACTGTGTGAAATTAACCTTTCAGAACCTCAAAAGAGAGGTGACAGTGTTAATAAACGAGGAACTGATTTCCAAGTCAAACACTCCCATCTCTGACTTGTATTTGCTGACACAGGACATGTCATTTAAATTTCCAATGCCTTAGGTAACTCAATAAGATTCACAGAGAAGGAATTGCTTTAGTGATGATCTACAGATAGAGGAGAGAGGAATGGGTTCCTCACCAGGAATTTCCTACCTCAATAAAATTAGAGTTTCAGACTAGAGTAGAGGAAAAAGAATCAGTAATTCCTCTCTCTCTTCTGCTTCTTGTAGCTAAACTCTCTAAAAAAGACCATCTACAATAGATGCTGCCATCTTTCCACTCACTCTCTTCCTAACTCCTTACAATATGACTTCCTACCTTGTCATTCCACCAACATTGATCTTCAGTTACTAATGATCTCTTGGCTGTCAAATCCAATGATCTTTCCTCTAACCTCATTCTCCTTGACTTCTCTGCATCCTTTAACATAGTTGAACACTCTTTCCTCCTTGGTTCTTTCTTCTCTCCTGGTTTTTTATCCTACCTATTTGATTGCTTCTTTTCTGTCTCCTTTACTGGATCTTCTTCTAAATCAGACTTTCTGATAGCAACCTCTTCCTATTTTTGTTTTATGCCCTCTTCTTTCTCCCTCTGTACTACTTCACTTGATTTTATAAATTCCCATGGATTCAATTACCACCTCTATGCTGATGAGTCTCAAATCTATCCATCCTGTCCCAAACTCTACTGACCTCCAAACTCTGCCTTCAACTGCCTTTCAAACATCTTGTATGTTGGGTAGATATCATAAACTTATTATGTTTAAAATGGAACTCATTTTTCTCCTTTCCCCTCCTACTTTCATCAACTGCTTACTATCTCTCTCTCCATATTCAATTTATTGCCAACATCTATTGAAATCACCCTTGTAGCATCTGTCTCAAATATACTTCCTTTTCTCCTCTGACACTAACCCCACTTCTAGTTCTCATCACCTTATGCTTGGGCTGTTGTAATAGCCTATTGGGATTTTGAGTGCTTCAATTCTCTCCCCTCTACAATCCATCAGTCACATGATTTTCCTAAAGTGCAAGTTCAACCATGTCATACACACACATTTACTACCCAATGCCTCCAAGCAAATACAAAATGTTCTGAGCCCTTCATAATCTAGCCTCCTCTATCTTTCCAGTTTTCTTAAATCTAACTACATGTACTCTGATCTAATGACTTTAGCCTCCTTGCTATCCCATGAGTAAGATATTCCATCTCTTAGTTTTCAGCATTCTCTCTGGCTTATTCCCATATCTGGAATTCTCTCCCTCCTCTGCTTAGATGATTGATTTCCCTGGCTTCCTTTAAGAGCCAAATATAATCCCACTTTCTACAAGGGGAAAAAAATGTATACACATTTATGTAAAGTGCTGAAACTTTGAGTAGGTGCACTGAATCAGACAACGGAGCACTTAAGGCTAATTACCAATTGGAAAATACTCTATTAGCATATGCTTGGAAAATGGCCCTTCTCACTATTCAGTGCTGGCTTGATCTTTTGGTGTATACAGATAATTGTAGGAGGGTTTAGGGATAGAGTAAGACAAGCCAGGGTTCACTTTGGTGGTAGATGAGGAGAAGGGAGGTCGTGGAGAGCTTGTGTCCATCCCTTTCGCTTCTCCTCCTAAAGACCAAGAATAAAGACCAAGGACTTATGCTTATCCTGACTCTGGCTGATTCTAAGACATCCAGGGTGCTAACCCGGACTTCACATTTGGTGCCCAATGTGTGAACCAAGGACCCTAATTTCACTGAAGAAGTTCCTGGTGACCAGGAAATAGGGTGAGTATTTTAAAAGACAAATAGGGAACTTACTTTGTTAAGGGCTAAAGTAGTAACTTTTTCTAGCTGAAATGGGGCAAATATTAGGAAAAGATTCTCCCCCATCCCCAGCCCCACACCCACCCCAAGGGGGCACTATAAAAAGCATACTCAAATTGATCAAGGGACAAGGTTTAATTGTAACTTGGGAGCAGATCACTGGACTTTGGGTACATTAGAACACACGTCCCTTTGGTTCTTAAAGGAAGAAGATATTGGGGCAGATAAATGGAAACTAATAGGAGATCAACTATGTGAATACTAAAATGATAAAGGTTCTGGTTCAATTTCCAAGGAAACATTCTATATATACAACATAATAAACTGGCCTTAAAGAATGCTGCAAGTTATAGAAAAAAAAAAGTTTTAAGAACAGCTAGATAAGGAAGTGTGAGGAAAATGAAGAGGACAAAGTTCAGATTAATGGCAATATCACCAGAGGGCACGAGGAGTTAAGTGATGTTAAAGGGTGAGGTGATTCTCACTCTCACAAGGCAGCTTCAACCTCACCTAAACAAGAGCAGGTTATTGACCCTCCCCCATCAACTACACCTTCTGGGATGGAGGGAGGAGTAGTAGTGGGAGGGGCAGTGACACAACCAGCACCTTCCCCCCCCCGCCCCCAGCAATCACCCCCTCCTATGACTAGATTACAAAAGGCAGTAGTTAAAGCCACAGAAGGAGGGCATTTCTTTTATCCTGTGATTCAACAGTTTAACTCTTCAGGTCAAGAAAGTAGAAGATAAACTCCTTTTGATCTAGTACTTAAAGCCACAGAAGAAGGGCAGAATTTAGGTTATTTGAAACTAGAAATGTATCCTGTGATTCAACAGTTTAACTCTTCAGATCAAGAAAGTAGAAGATACACTCTTTTTGTTATAGAAATCCTCAAAGACCTGGAAAAAGGCTTGCACTCTTTATGGGGCTACATCAGCTTATGTTAAGATGTTATTATAGAATTTGGCTTATGAAGTCTTAACCCCTAGTGACTGGAAATCTATAACAAGGGTATGCTTAGAACCTGGACAAAACTTGTTGTGGCTTTCTGAATATCCTACCTCTGTAGGATACAAACCCAACAAAATAGTCAAAGTGGAGTTAATACTCCAATCACATGTGACCAATTAACAGGTGTATGTTCTTATGCAAAAATTTCAGTACAGATTAATTACCCCATAGCAGCATAAGAGCAAATTGCTTCTGCTGCTATCAAAGCATGGGCTTTTATCCTCAGTAAACATGACAAGGGAGAAGCCTTCACAAAAATAGCACAAGGGCCAAATGAACCCTTTGTTGATTTTGTGGGACGTCTGCAGACAGCTGTATACAAACTACTGGTGAAAATGAAGTAACAGACATTATGATAAGCTAAAGAAAATGCTAATGAGGTTTGTAGAAGAGTTATACTAGGACTGCACAAGGATGCTCCTTTAGAGGAGCTCATAAGACACTGTGCCACAGTGGGCACAAATGCCTTTTATAGCCCAGCTATGATGTAGACTTCCCAAGATCCGAACATGGGAAGACAGGGTCCCTTTTGGCAAGGGACTTCCAGAGAGACTCGTAGATGCTTTCAATGTGGTAAACAATGTTGACATAGAAACAGAGCGACAAAACAGGGTGGGAGAACAAGACCCAATACCCCATGTCCAAAATTCAACAGAGGCTTCCACTGGGCTTCAGAATGTAGACTGATTCAGGGAAATGAGTTGGGGGGCCCAGCTCCAGGGCCCAAGGCAAAAAATACTTTGGGCATGATGGCAGCCAATGCTACACCCAGAGAGTCTTTATAAGTTCAATACCCAGACGTGACCCAGATGTGACCGATCAGCCAAGAAGCCATTTGACGGGAGAAAGGGATTACACTGGGGAGAATAGAGTTGTATACAGGTGGGACAACTGAGATACTCCATGGAGAGGTGAAATCTGTTCTTCTCCAAACTATGGATCCCTTTCCTCCAGGCACAGTAGGCTTGACCATTTCACCTCCTGAGAGTGCTTACAAAACAGTGTCCATCCACACACTGATGTGGGAAACTGGGGAATGTGTAGATTAATATCCCCACTCACTAATACAGGTAGACAATGTGTGACTTATCACCCAGGAAAAGTAGTAGCATCAGGTTTACTGATACAGACTCCTAATAAGCAATCTGGTGATAGATGCCCAGATACTGACTCTAAGCAACAAAATCCAGGAATATTCTGGATTGTAACAGTTATAGGTGACCAACCTATGCTCACTATCTATATAAATGGCATATCATTAGAAAGATTGGTAGACACTGGTGCCGATTGTACAGTCATTAGAGGTGCCAACTGGCCCAGTCACTGGCCAAAGATAAAGGCAGAACCTACATGTCTGGTGTAGGAGGATCAATAGCAGCTGAAGTTAGTGCTACCCCTTTGAGATGGATATTTGAAGGTGAAACAGGAGTTTTTTTACTCCTTTTATAGTTGAAAAAACCCCATCAATCTGTGGGAAAGAGACATTTTACAACAGTTAGGATTACAAATGAGTACTTTGGTTTTTTAGGCAGAGCTGCTGTTGAAGGCCTGCCAACACTTTCACCTGTTCCTATCCAATGGAAAACTGATACACCAGTGTGGATAGAACAGTGGCTCTTAGGTAGCAATAAAAGTCAAGCCTTATTAGATATAATACAGGAGCAACTTGACCAAGAACACTTACAATCTTCTCTAAGTCCTTGGAATTCCACAGTATTTGTTCTAAGAAAGAAATCTGGAAATTTAGGAAAAGTAAAAGAACAGATGGAAACTATGGGAACTCTTCAGCCTGACTTCCATCTCCTACTCAGTTGCCTAGAGAATGGCCTCTTTGGGTTATAGACATTAAGGATTGTTTCTATTCTATCCTTCTAGATAAGGAGGATATGAAATGATTTGCCTTTTCAGTGCCCAGTGTTAATTTAGCTGAGCCTTATAAAAGATATGAATGGACAGTTTTGCCACAGGCAATGAAAAACAGCCCTATGTGTCAAATGTATGTTGCTGCTGCTCTTACTCCAGTAAGAAAAGCATTTCCAAAAGTAATGTTATTACATTACATGGATGATATATTAGGGTGTGCATCTGAGGAACAAATGTTAAAAGCATATCTACAAAAGATCATAGAAACACTAAGGAACTACAAATTGCACATAGCTCCAGAAAAAATTCAAAGACAGGCTCCTTTTCAATATTTAGGATATGAAGTATACCCTAAGGTGCTTACAAGTACAAAAACTGTCCTTAAGAACAGAGAAGCTAAACACCTTAAATGACTTTCAGAAATTGATAGGAGCTATCCAATGGCTGCGACCAGTGTTAGGCCTGACTACCTATCAATTGCAACCATTATATGACATTTTAAGGGGAGATAGTGCTTTAAACACCATGCCAGCTTACAAAAGAAGCTCAAGAGACTTTGAGAGAAGTTGAACTGGTTTTATCCAATGTGGTTAAAAGAGTCACTCAAAAAACCCTTGAAAATATCAGTTTTTGCTCCACAAGAAGCACCCACAGGCACTCCTTCATCAAGGAGACAGTGTGATAGAGTGGGTAAACTTCCAGTACAACCAGAACAAAGCCTTACTCTTTACCCAGTGCTTATGGCTAGAATTTTATTAAAGGCCATTAAGCAAGCAGTACAATTATCCGGGATAAGACCTAACAAGATATACACCTTTTATATGAATGCACAAATTAATGTATGCTGTGAAACCATCCCAGAGTGGCAAATTTTATTAGCCATGGCTCCAAATTTTACACACTGGTCTTCATTAAAGATAACCTGGCTATTACATAATTGGCAATGGATTCTTGAAGAAAAGATTTCTAAAGTTCCTCTTAAAGGACCAACTATCTTTACAGATGCAACCAAACATAATATTTGTACTGTATGTATCATGACTTAACTATAAAGAAAGTAGTCAGAACTCCTTTTCAGTCCACTCAGCAGAATGAATTGTATGCAATCATTCTAGCTCTTCCTTATTATCCAGGAGATAAAAATATAATATTTGATTTGGCCTATTCAGTAGGTGTGGTACAAAGAATTGCCACAGCCCAAATAAAATTTGTAGCTTCTAATATATATTAGCTCTTTAAGGAACTTCAAGAGCAAGTGAGAAAGCATCCAGGTAAGATTTATATCTTGCATGTCCACTCTCATAGTGGACTTCCAGGTCCTATTTTTGATGGTAATTCAAAGGCAGATAGCTTTCTAACTATGTTGGCCAATACTCCTTTATTTCAGGAAGTGCAAGAATCTTATTTTAAATATCATCAGGCTGTTTGAGCTTTACATTTGCAATTTGAAATAAGAAGAGAGGAAGCTAGGAGCATAGTAAAAACCTTTACAGCTTGCCTTTCTTTCACGCTCCTACACTGCCTTCAGGGAAGAACCCTCATGGTTTGAGAACCAATGAAATTTGGCAGATGGATGCGACTCATTATAAATCTTTTGGTCATCTATCTTTTATCCATGTTATGGTAGACATCTTTTCAGGATTCACTTTTGCAATACCAGCAGCGAAAGAGACAGCCTGAGTGGTCACTGAATTCCTTATTCAAGGATTTGCAATTATGGGTGTGCCACAAGCAATAAAAACAGATAATGGACCTGCATATACTTCTAAACATTTTGCATACTTTTATGCACAGTATAAGATTTTACACACCACTGGCATACCCTTTAATCCTCAAGGACAGACAATAGTAGAGAGGAGAAACAGACATTAAGATGCTCCTCCAAAAACAAAAGAAAGGGGGAGCCACAGGTAACACTAGAGAACTTCTAAATCTAGCTCTTTATACTATTAACTTCTTGATTTTTGACAAAGATGACAAAGATTGCAAAGATGGCTCCAGCAGACAGGTTTTATAACCCATCAGAAGGGAAGAGTCCAGTGTGAGCAGTTCCACCATCTTTAGATAATCGCCAGGTAATGTGGAGAGACCCAGAAAGTGGTGAATGGAAGGGAACAGATAGGTTAACTGCTTGGGGAAGAAGGTTTGCTTATATCTCCACAGATGGAAAAGGAATCAGATGGGTGCCAACAAGTCGCATTTGCCTTGTCCATCAGAGAGAGACAGAGCAGACCCTTGAAACAAAGGAGAAAACCCAAGAAATATCGGTTGGTTCTGTTGCTGACTTGCCAACCACTGAAAGAACATGGTAGTTATGGTGTTTGACTCATGGACATCAAAAATTGTTGGACTTCAAAACCCTCAGTAATCATTGCATTCTCTGAAACATGATAAGACTGTTGTAGGAATCATTGGGTTCTCTGAGACATGATAAGACTGTTGTAGGAATCATTGGGTTCTCTGAGACATGATAAGACTGTTGTAGCACTTGAAAACCCTCAGGAATCATTGGATTTTCTGAGACATGATAAGACTGTTGTAGGACTTGAAAACCCTCAGGAATCATTGGATTCTCTGAGACATGATAAGATTATTATAGGACTTCACAACTCTCAAGAATCATTGGATTCTCTGAAATAGGATAAGACTGTTGTAGAAATCATTGGATTCTCTGAAAAATGATAAGACTATTGCAGGACTTCGAAATCTACAGGAATCATTGGATTCTCTGAGACATGATAAGATTATTATAGGACTTCACAACCCTCATGAATCATTGGATTCTCTGAGACATGATAAGACTATTATAGAAATCATTGGATTTTCTGAGATATGATAAGACTGTTGCAGGACTTCAAAATCTACAGGAATCATTGGATTCTCTGAGACATGATAAGATTATTATAGAACTTCACAACCCTCAGGAATCATTGGATTTTCTGAGACATGATAAGACTGTTGTTGTACTTGAAAACCCTCAGGAATCATTGGATTCTCTGAGACATGATAAAACTGTTGTAGGACTTGAAAACCCTCAGGAATCATTGGATTCTCTGAGACATGATAAGATTGTTGTAGGACTTTGAAATCTACAGGAATCATTGGATTTTCTGAAAAATGATAAGACTGTTGCAGGACTTCGAAATCTACAGGAATCATTGAATTCCCTAACGCATAAAAAGACTGTTGCAGGACTTCAAAAACTTGAGGGGATCATTGGATTCCCTGACACGTGAAGCAATGGACAATAGATTGGTTTTGGACTCTTGTGGCTGCTGACGGAGGCGTATGTGTGACTATTGCTTATATACCCTCCTTCTAAGACTTCTGGAAATCTTTTACAACAGCATGTTGATTCATATTGTTTATTATATCACTACCTGCATGTACAATTCATGTTTGTTACACCACATTGAGCCTGCACCGGCTGTGGGGAGAGTCACCACTAATAACCTGTGCGTTATTGCTATGTGCTTGTGTAATATCTCCCATGTTGATGGATTTGTATATACCTATTTCTAGTAAGACCCTTCAGCCCAAAAACTCACTAACAATATCTGGCTTGACTCCCTACTTCCCTTTGGTGTTTTTCATCTCTCTTCCTGAGAAGTCAGGGAAGGCATGATCATCTCCTTTTGGGAGCTCTCCCTGAGAAGTCAGGGATGGCATGACCATCTGTGTTCTAAAACAAAAGAAAGTGAGAGATGTAAAGATCTGAAATTCTGAGTAGGTGCACTGGAATCAGACAACCAAGCACTTAAGGCTAATTACCAATTGGTCAATACTCTATTAGCATATGCTTGGAAAATGGCCCTTCCCACAATCCTGTGCTGGCTTGATCTTTTGGTGTATACAGATAATTGTAGGAGGGACTAGGGGGTGGAGTAAGACAAGCTGGAGTTACTTTAGCGGTAGACAAGGAGAAGGGAGGTTGTAGAGAGCTTGAGTCCATCCCCTTCACTTCTCCCCTAAAGATCAAGAATAAAGACCAAGGACTTTGCTTATCCTGATTCCAGCTGATTCTAAAGCATCCAGGATGCTAACCTGGACCTCACACATATATGTGTGTGTATATATATGTATACATATATGTACACATATATATGTATATATATATATATGTATATACATTATCACCTCCATTCGATTATAAGCAGCTTGAGAGCAGAGATTAATGTTTTTGTTTTTTATCTCCTTTTGTGTCCTCAGCACTTAGCTCAGTAACTGAAAAATAATAATTATTGTCAATAATAATGCTCAACAAATGTTTTTGATTATTTAATTATTTATTTAGTTTTCTCTCTCTCTCTCTCTCTCTCTCTCTCTCTCTATATATATATATATATATATATATATATATATATACATATACATATATATAAATTTATATTATTTAGTTCTCATTTGAATTGTTTTTTTTCTTTCACATTTTACAGAATGTTAAGACTTTGAACAAAATTTGAATTCAGAATTTAGTCCAACTCATATTCAAAAAGGAATCCCCACCAGGATATAGTTGATAATCCAATCTTTTAATATCTCTGGTAGAAATGGGAGGAGTTGAAAAGGAGAAAAAGCACATTCCATTTATAAATAGCTCTGTGATTTTGTGAACTTTCCATGTTTTTGAATCCTTCTTTGAAATGATATTTGAAAACTTAACTCTTAGTACTTTAAAAATTATATTGTTTTTGTCAGAAATTTGTTTTGTATACTCTATCTAGGTGGCAAAATGGTTAGAGTACTAGGCCTGCCTGGACAGGAAGAAATGACCTCTGGAATTTAATAACTGTGATCCTGGGCAAGACACTCAACTTCTGTCTCAGTTTCCTTATCTACAAAATTATTAGCACCTATATCCAAGAGTTATTATGAGGATCAAATGAGATAATAATTGTAAAGTGCTTAGCATAATGCCTAACAAACAGAAGGCATTACATATAAGCACTACATAAATGTTAGCTATAATTATTATTATCATTATTTGCTCAGATTTAGCCACTCTTCCCAATTTATCTCAAGTACCGCTATGACTTCCTTATATAATTAATTAAATTTTAAGATGGTAGAGTTCAAACTTGTCCATTATGGTCCCTTAAAAGAATGAACATACCTGGCTCCTGTCTTGTCAGAAAATTCAAGGATAGTGCATTCATCTGTTTCCCCTATTTCATATATAAAAGTCTCTAACTAGTCTATGTGCATAGGTCTTTTATAGTTCCAAACCTATGAGGCAAAAATCATACTTTCTTTTCAAATATCAATTTGTATGAATTCTAAATAGTCTATGTGCATAGGCCTTTTATAATTCTAAACATATAAGGCAAAAATTATACTTTCCTCTTAAATATCAATTTGTATAAATTCAACAAAAAACATTTTACCAAAATGGTTACCTCTGGTTGTTGTTGTTCAATCATTTTCAGTCAATGTGTAGCACCAGAAGTCATTATTCATTCAAGTTTTAAAAAGGCCTAACCCAAACCACATAAATACAGAAAAATAAAAGAAATAAAAATTGGAATTTAAATAAGTAGAAAAAATGAGGATAAACAAAACTAGAAAGAAGGAAAATTGAGTTTCCCCTCTCGGAGAAAAGGGAGCAGAATTACAAATATGGACTGAAAACAATTAACTGACTTTTATTCTAACTGGTGCTAGATTGGATGGTATTTGCTAGAGAAGAAGGGTAGTATTGGCATTTTCTCTACCTGTATGAGGTGGCAATGTAATATTGATGAGGGGAGTCCTGAAATTCTCTCTCATTCTCTCTCTCGGACTTTGGGGGGAAAGCTTGGGAAACTCCCTCAGAGAAGCTCTCCCCTTCTCTTTTCAGCATTACTCTCTCTTTATCTCTCTCACCTATTTCCCTAACAGGACCTTATTTATCTCTCTGTCAGGATTTCTCTGTTAAATCTTTACTTCTCTGTTGGGACCCTGCCACTAAGGAAATCAGCCTGCAAAAACTGACTTCTCAGTTCTAATAATAAACTTCTTTTGCCAGTTTAACTTTTCAGGTTCATAAATTCATTTATGAAGGACCTGTGCTGATCAGAAGGGGGTTCCCACAACTCCCTGCCCTGCTCTGAGCCTCATCAGTAAGAATTAGTAGTGGGTTTCTTTGTATACATTTAACCCAAGTATTAACATGTTTCTGGTACTTCTGTTCTTCAGATTTTCAATTTGAGTTGGTAGAGAATGCAATATTTTTTATTGCAATTGACTAATACTAGCCTTTTAAAGACAATTCACTATAATCACTAAAGTGAATTAATTGCTCCCCCTTTTCAAGCAAGTTGACATTAATGAATACCCACCTCAGTTAACTCTAAGGGAAATAACCCACATATGAAATCATGTAAAGTCATCCTGACAATGGCTCAGAAGCATACATTTCAAGTAAAGTAGATTTTGTATCCTGTAATCCCAAAATAAGTTCAAATTCTGGGGGTGGATTGAACCTAGAAATGCCACCTTTTCTACCAAACTGAGCAGCCTTCAAGAGAACATGTACTCCACAGACACAGTAAAAGTCATACCTAGTCTGTGCCCTCTACAAGTTCAGCTTTAGAAAGGTAAGACAATGAGAATTATGTGTCAGCCAAAATGCCAATTAGCACTGTTATAATAACAAATATGCTAAGTGATAAAATTAAAGAAGCAATCATACTTGTAGCTCGATGTTAACGTAAATTTGTGATCCACACAATAATTACTACATATTCAGTCTGTTCCTGATTTATTATTTTTCTTATATTTATATGCATTGTATTAGCACTGTGCATATATTGTATAGTTTTTTAATTATTCTTAGTTTTGCCATTATTTTAGCCAGAAAATAAACATTTATTAAATACTCATATGAGTCAGACACTGTGTCAAGCATTGGGGCTGCAAAGAAAGGAAAAGACCTTCTACTAAAGGAGATAACATGCAAACAACTATATATAAACAAGTTATATAAATAGGAAATAGCAGAAGGAAATCATCACAATTAAGGAGTGGGGAAAACTTACAGGATAATGTGGGATTTTAACTGGGTTTAAAGGAAACCAGAGAATCCAAGAGATAAAAATGGGGAAATAGGGAGAATCTTGTCAGGGATAGCCTATGAAATGGGGCATAGCCCACAGAATCAAGAGATGAGTCTTGTATAAGGAACATTAAAGATATCCTTGAAGGCTTGTTCATTTCTACTTGGAAAGATAAGGAAGTGAGATAGACTATAGTCTAAACAGAAAGAGATCATATCATAATAAATATAAACCTGCAAACTTGTACTGATGATGAGAGACTGACATTCCTAGAAGGAAAACTTCATGTCTCTAATCTCTTCAAATACCTCAACATCATGGCATGTTGAGCCATCTTCATTGCTTACAATGAATTATAGTTTATCATTTCTTTCAAGGCAGATGGTCCTACAAAGGATCTCATCTGTATATAGTTCATGGATGACATGAACAAGTAGGCAATTGCATACAGATTGTAAGGAATTCTAAAAGCACCAGACTATATCCAACGGAGTGTTAAAAGTATAGTCACATTCTAGTCTTAAAAAATGGAAAGGTCTATCTGTCTGGTCTTTTCAGCAGTCTCAGCATGATTAGTCATGCACAGTAACAGCATTGTTCATGTTTTCCCCAAATATAGCATGAAGGTCAAGCCTTGCTTCAGTTCTGATGGTTTTTTTGGTTTTGTTTTGGGTTTTTTCAGAATCTTCAGTATTATGATGCCCAATCTGAAATCTCCAGTGTGGGAATCATAGCCTATGAACTGATGAATAGCATCTCCTCTTTTTTTATTATTATTATTAAAGCTCTTTATTTTCAAAACATATGCATAGATAATTTTTCAACATTAACCCTTTCATAACCTTGTGTTCCAAAATTTTCTTCCCCTTTTCCCCATCCCCTTCCCTAGATGTCAAGTAATCCAATATATGTTAAACATGTTTAAAAAATATATGTTAAATGTAATATATATACATATATATACATATGTACATATTTAAACAATTATAGAATAGTACCTCCTCTTTAAGATCATACCTGTTACTTAGAAGTTTCTGGAAAAAAATAAATGGGACAAGACTTCTGGATTATGTGATCAACAAGATGGAAGACTAGACATTTTCTCTGATGCTTCCAATCTCTGAAGCCTCTCCAAAACAAAAATTGTGTGCCAAAGATAAAGCAATTTCAGCTGTCTCCATAATTGAAGACACCTGAATCAAAAAGGAAGCTAAAACAACAAAAACAACAACAAAACCGCCATGAACTGACTTTTACCATAAGCTCCACACCAGCCCTCCTACCCCCACAACCAGGAGCAAGGTTACACTTAGTTGACCCAAGAATCCAACCCAAGGATGAAACACACGGGTCCCCACAAATCTCAACTCTTCAGACCTTCCCTGTTTTTAGTAATGTGGAGACCCCAGATCCAAGCCACAGAAGTTTGCTAGGGCTGTGACAGCAGATGCTCCAGTGCTCCAGGGGAATGCCTGGAGCCAGCCAGCAACATGGCAGTGCTCCAGGGGCAGAAGCTCGCTGATGGGAGGGGCAGTGTTTTGTGCAGCAAAATACCTCTGTGGTTGAGCCAGTAATGAGAGAAAGGAGCAGAAAACAAGTTGAGACTTAAAATACAACACAGTCCTCCATCCCAATATAGCTGTCCTCCCAGATCTCCAGAAACCCGAACTATAGAAATCAACCCTATAGCAACAGCATGGCAGCTGTTTGAGCTGCTGAAAACTGAGAAATAGAGGTAAGGGAACAAGTCACCTGGACAAGACTTCATATATGAATGGGAAAGGGAATTGCACTGTCCATTATGCCTTAAGGCAAGAATTCAGCATTCAAAAAGTGTCAGTTCTATCTCTTCAAGGTCACTTGGACCAAAGACCTAGACTAGTGATCCAGGAATTCACAAGGTGTGAGAGGAAGCTAAGATATTTTGAGACAGACCTCAAGAAACCACCATCAGAGGAGAGAGATCAGGCTATGAACAATAAGGGGGAAAAGGAGAGAATTGGAATTATCAAATATCTCATGAAGAAAACAATAAAGATGTTGAACATAAGCAAAAGCTTCCAGATCTAGTCAATTATTTCAGGACTATAAATAAATACTGTAAAATACAGAAAAATGATCCAATACTTTGAGAGACAAGAACCTGTGGAATTTCAGGAGAATGTGGAGTCATTACAAATTACTTCTGAAGGCCTTAAAAGAGAAATGAGAATTATGAGAGCAGAATTTATCTCCTACAAAACTAAAATAATGGGCAGAAAAGGAAAACTGCAATCTGAGATGGCAAATCTTAGAAAAACAAACAAAAAAGAGAATAGATTGAGAATGCAAATTAACAGAAGGACAACCTAAAAGAAGAGAAATAAGAAATAGAAAAAACATTAAAAAAAAAAATATGCTCCCTTTACAAGCATATATGGATCTCAATGATTGGCTTTGTAGAGACAACCTTGAAGTTCACAGTTCTCCCAGAAGAAAATGATAGGACAAAGAAAAAAATATCAACTGCATAATGAAGAAATAGTAAATGAGAACTTCCTAGAACTTTTGAACATTGAAAATGAAATACCAATTGAAAGTATTCATAGATGTCCTCTAAGAAAAAACCCAGAGCTGCATAGTTAAATTTAATAATTCAATTCAGACACAATAAGAGCTGCAATTGGGAGCTGTTTTTGCTCAGTCATTTCACTGTCTGACTCTTCATGACCCCATCTGGGGTTTTCTTGGCAAAGATACTGGAGTAATTTTCCATTTCTTTCTTCAGCTCATTTTTACAGATAAGGAAAAATGAGGCAAATAGGGTTAAGTGATTTGCCCAGAGGTATATAACTAATAAGTGGATTTGAACTCAGGCCTTTCTGACACTTTTACTCTATTAGGCCACCTCGCCTTCACCAGCTGCAATCAAATGAAAGGTATTTGAATACAAAGGAAAGAAAGTTTGATTAACAAGATAATTCTGAATCCATAAGAGACACAGATGGGAAGTGTGGTGGGGGAATAGAAGAGCAGTGTTCAGAAGTATTTAGAGTCTTTAGAAAAGAATAGCATTCAGGATGCAGCACAGAGTGACCTACCTTGCAATTCTGAGCTTAAGTGAAAAGGAGATGAATATTCAATTATAAAGAAGCATTTGAAACATCTCAGAAATAAAACCAAGCTTTAAGAAGCTATTTGCTTTTCTGAATACCTTAGACAATAGAAATGTAAGAGGGGTGAATGAATGAAGCAGCTAAAATAGCTAAAACAACCACAACAGAGAGAGGAGTCCTGTAAGAGAATTTTTTTCTAAATGGACAGAAAATAGTAGTCAGACAGAGGTTAACAGTGAAGAAGCAGTCCAGGAGCATTATGGAAAGAACCTACTGACACCCTTCTTTAGGGGAATTAATGGCTTTTGTCAGACTAGATGATAAAATGGGAGGTAAATAAAAATAAAAAGGGGAGCAGGAGGATAGAGGAGAGTGTATATAGCTCACATCAAGGGCCAGCAACGAAGGGAAGGCAATTTCTTTAGAGAAAGAAAGAGTCTGAAGTGGAATGAGGGAGGAGGAGGGAAGTAGGACAAAAAGAGTGGGAAGAAAGAAACAAGGCTTTATTTTGATAATGGGAAGGGGTTCCATCCAGTGAATGTTCCATTGGGTGAAGATAGATCTTCTGTTAAAGGTGATGGAGATCTTGTGTTCGATGTATTTTACTATTGTTCTCAAAAACCACTTGTTCTATCGACCTGAAGAAGAAGGAAGTTGGGGGCAGGTACATGGCACAGTAGATAGAGCACCTTCCCAAAGTCAGGAGGACCTGAGTTCAAATCCAGCCTCAGACACTTAACACTTCCTGTCTGTGTGATCCTGGGCAAATCACCGAACCCCATTTGCCTCAGAAAAAAAAAAAAAAAAGCAAAAGAAAAGGAAAAAAGAAGAAGGAAGCTAAAACTTCTAGGAACTATTGGCACTAGAGAAAGTAGAAGGGCAGGGACTTGGGGAGGAGATTTTAAATCTAATGGAAAAAATGTAACTGGAATAGAGGTGAGGACAGAAAATACAGAAGAGTGATGGACTGTGTAATCAGGGTTATAATGGTGGAGGTGATGGTGCTAGTGGAGACATTCTACCATGGGACAATGTATTCTCTAGCACTTGAAAGAACTGTTTTTTTGAGAGTGAGGAAAAATGGAAAAGATGAATAAAGAAAGCAAGTTCTACAAAGCAATGGCAGAAACTGTTGAGAAAGTAGAGACCATAATAGATCCCTTGAAAGTTTTGATTCTATGAGGAATATAAAGAGAAGAAACTAGATAAATTATGGGAATCAGGGGACAGAGAACAAAGACAGAAATAGAGAGTGGATAATGAAGAGAGTAAGAAAGGGGATGCAAAAACATGAAAATTTAAAACTAATGAATAGGATTAGTTGAAGGGGAGAAAAATGATGAGAGTCACTACTTGACCGTGAGGGAAAATAAGAGGAAGAATTGACCAGATAAAAACAGCAAAAAAAAAACCAAAAAAAAAACGAATAAAATCCCAAAGAGAAAAGTAGGAGAGGATCAAGGGTGAAAGTATTGAGGTTCAAAGGAGATCCCAAAAGGGTAGGGTTTCAAACTAGTGTTGCAAGGTGTCTCCAAAGAATTTTCAGGCTTGAACCCATCTCCAAATCAAGAGACAAAGTTTATTATAATTGTAACACTAGTTAAAGCAAGCTGAATTCCAAAGGAATTTAGCAAAAACCAGGAGCAAGAAGATAAATTTATAGGAAAAGAGACAAAAGAGATCAGATGTTTCATGTCACTGATATGTTAATTTTATGGCTTAGAAGTAGAATTGAGAAGTGCTCTTAAAGGTGAGGCTGAAAAGTGGTTTGGCTTTATTATTGTTTCAGAAATTTTGTTATTACTGACCAACAGATTTGTTATTCTGACAACCAACATTGTGACTATAGTCCTCCCCAGGCCAAGTGACATTAGGGTTAAGGCCAGATATGGTTTAACCCATAACTCCCCTAAAAGTTGTACCCCATCATTCCCCTCTCACTCAATTGGAATTCAAATTCATTTGGAGCAATGGGACAAAGATCTCATCTTCTGGAACGGCTTCAGGCTGATAAAGGACATAGAGCTAGCCCTGCCTAGTGGGGTCCAGACTGAGATGAGGAGATATCTGACTTTTAGGTGGCATCAGCAGCATTCAAGAGTTACTGAGTCTCAGAATCAGGAAGCTGGTGTTATTCAGGTTCAACAAATAATTGGAAGTTTATGGCTTGAAGTCTGAAAGAAACAAAGCTCACAAGTAGATTAAAAATGCAGGGGGTCAAAAATGAGGAAAAAGAATAAACAAAAGTGGAATTAGTGTGGGGGTTACTAGGGACAGTAACCAGGAACCCCACCCAGAGGAAAACATGGTAGGGAGATAAGGCCATAAGGAATGGCTCACATCCAGCCGGTTTAGTAATGAGGTGGCCTACGGTATAAGTATAATGTTTAAAAATGTTTTAGCATTAGGTAGAGAGATGACAGAGGGAAGATGATAATTAATCTTAAGTGTCTCATGTAAGAAATGAAGGCTGGGCCAATGTCACTTTATAAAGAGCTGGGCAGGCCAAAATGAGGTATGATCTCCTTTAGCAAAAACTTTGAGCCTTTTCAGTCTGACAAGGGAAAGTTTTGGTGTCAACAAAAAACAAAAACAGTTTGAAGGCTGCAAGGGGGCACATGTGTAAAATCACTCTGCCATTCCTCTCTGGGTATGTACCCCTCCTCCAGAGGGGCTTCAGGATCCCTTCAGGATGTACTTGGACACAAACTGGCCAGGCCCAACAGACCTGTTTAATTGTTTTTCCCATCTTGTGGCCAGTGAAAATAGGTTTCACAAGATTTTGTGGACCTTTGCCCAGTTCCAAAGCTCTGGTGAGGGCAATGATTTTGGCCCTCTGGGCAGAAGTCCCAGGGGGTAGTTTAGCCTCCAAGGTGCTATGGAGGCTCACCACAGAGTAACCTGCCTTCCTTTCCCTCCTTTCAAGAAAACCGGGACCCATCAGTAAACCATTCATCTGGGTTGTTGAGAGGAATGTCTCTGAGTCAGGTCAACAAGAGTAGACAGAATCTAAGGCTTCCTCACAATTGTGAATGATGTCATCCAACTGAGTGCTGTCAGGGAACAGGGTGGCAGGGTTGAGAGTATGGCACACCGGGAGGGTCAAGTTGGGGGTGTCTAACAGGAGAGCCTGATACCTGGTAAGCCTCCTGTTACCGAGCTACTGATGACCTTTGGTTTCCAATAAATTCTATGAACCTGGTGGGGAGTTAGAACCTTCAATGGCTGGTCTAGGGTGAGCATGGAGGCTTCCTCAATTAGAAGGGCTGTGGTAGCCACTGCTCTAAGGCACCCCAAGGACAGTATGGTTCTTTGAGAAGTGAGTCTGGGATCATGTCCCAGGGACTTAATCAAGACAGACCTCTAGGGCCTGGTCCTGCCTTTCATCAACAGACTGAGTGAAAGGCTTTTCTAGATTTGGGCTAAGGTTGGGGCAGAGGCCACTTTTGCTTTCAAGGTCATAAAAGCCCCAATTGGTGGTAGGGGGAATATGTCAGGGTCTTGAACAGCAACAAAATCTAGCCATACCCAGGAAAATACACGGTTGTTTCTTTGAAACAGGTTTAAGGAGTGACAAGATCTAAACCATACTGATGTTTCAGATTTTGTTTCAATAATCAATAGAATAACAGTGAAGTCCCATTAATAGTGTGTTAATTTAGAGACCTAATTTAATACAAGTATATATCTAGTCATTTACCTAATTATTAAGGATATAATGGTTACATCATTTTCAGATCAAAAACAGTAAGATTTTAGATACTTATATTGTGCTTATAGCTTCTTGTTCTGATTATAGAAATTTGCTATACAAGGAAGAAGCAGGGACATGAGTATAATGGCATCAAAACAGGTACTTCAGACTTCGGCCTGAGAGATAAAGCATCCTTAGCTCTGTTAGACAACCAATCATGCAGTAACAATTCCACCTCATAGCCAGACTCAGGAATAATCAGGTAGGAAACAAAAAAAAGGAACTGGGAAAGTGCGACAGAAGGATCTGATCTTGAGCAGAAGTTAAGGTTCTCTCAGTTCTTGCCCAGATAAGATATCAACCTACAACAGTTGAGGAAGGCATCCCTCTGAGTAACTTATGGCATTTCTCTGGAATGGTGGATTAGTGACTTAATGGTCCATCAGACAATCATACTCGAATTCAAAACTCAAAAGAAATCAGTTACAGTCCCAAGAGATTTTATCTCTAATAACAAATTGTACTAATCACTGCTTAAGGCTAGATAAAAAGTTTACTAGGATTCACACATATAGGAGATTTTTGTTTAACATATTTTTCTTTTCTTCTTCTTGAGTTTAAACTCATCTTAGTGCAAGGACCAATCCATTATAAATCATTTCTATATAATAAACAAGCTTATAGATTATTAGTAAACACATTCTTTGTTTGGAAACTATACATCCCAAACAAGCTCATTTCTCAGGGCTGATGTCCTTGCTTACTCTGATGGTTTCAAGAAAACTGGCAAACTTACAAAATAAAGGGAGTTGACAGAGACCCCAGGGAAGGGGCTGAACTTGCTGTTCCTACATGCCCACCCCGACTATTCTTAGCATTTTCATGGACTGTGCTGTTTGATACCTTTCCCCACTCTGTGAAAGGGAAAAAGAGTGCTGCACACACTCATACTTGAAGGTTAACTGATAAGACCTTCACCTCATCCCTCTTGTTGCACACATAGTAATTACCAATTTTAGGTTTAACATAATAACAATAGCTCCATATAACTTAGTTAACCATCTTAGAATTTCACAAATAAAAGCCTAATAGTCTTAACTGTAATTTCCTCTTAATTTTCTAATAAGGGTGGAAATACCTAATTCCTTAAATTACATAAAACAGGGTTTGCAAGGCTAAATAAACTGCTCACCTTCCTTTAATTGTTCAGTTTATTCTCTCACTAAGCTATTGCAGCTTTGGAAGTTCTCAGGGATGGGTTTCAGCTTCTCCTTCCCTTAAGTAAGTTTCCCTTTTGTTTTAGGGAGAAAACAAGACAATTCATAAAATTCAGAATTGACAACTTTAGTTTATGAGATTCCCTAAATTCTAATTAAATATTTCAAACAAACTGAATTACTATTTGGTTATTTTCCAATTCACACAAACTCTTTTGTAAGCCAGGAAAGAGTTGAGTGCCAGTTTTTACTGACAGGGTCCTCAGAAGTCTGACTCCAGATAATGCAAAAGCAGGTTGTTTGCTGCCAGAGTTTTTAAGGTAGCAGTGAATTGCTTTTCTGTTTTTCTAAAGTTCTCAAACTCTTAAATCTTCCGTTAATAGTAACAGTGAAAATAAATTACAACTTACATATCCCTTCAATAGGCTTTTATTAAAACTCCTTTAAAACTGCTTTTATATCATATCTCAAATAATGAATTTCAATTAACTGAGTATATATTTTCTCTCTCCCTTTTACCCCTCCATCCATGTATCCCTGCTGCTGTCAGGGAAGAAAGGAAGGGGGAAGGAAGAAAAAGAGGCTCTTTTTACTCTATGCACTAATCTAGTTCTGGGGAGCTTTATTTAGTTGAATTTGCTTCCAAATTACTTTATACACACAAAAAAATAATTTAACTCAATATTGGCATTGTATGTTAGTCATATCTAAAAATCCATATAAAGTTATTAAATATGAAACAATTCTATCCAATAAAGCAGTTAACATTCATATAGCATTTGTTTTATGCTAAGGACTTTTGCAATCTTATGATCTTCACAACAACCATTATTATTTCTCTTTACAAATCAGAAACTTAGCAGAAATAAAATAATTTGTCAAAAATCATATAGCCAATACATTTCTGCAACTGAAACAGAGAATGGTGGGCTTACCAAATGCAAAGGCTGATTGGCTTTCTCACCTCACACTGCCATTCTTGCTGCTGCCAGAGGTACCTGGATTTTTCCCAGCCAGTTGCTAAACAAAACCTACTGAAAGCTGGGATGGCTAGTGCCAGGATCTCCCTCTGATGGTGATTTCAGGTACCTTGGCTCAAGGAATACTGACCAAGGAGCCTGAGCCCCATTCCACTTCCATCCATTCCCCCAAGCTGGGTTGGGGAGATGCTTGGGAAAGGTTGTGTGGGGTCCTCACTATTGTTGCTGCTTCCCCCATTTCTACAGATGGAGCAGAATTTGAGTTTCCCTACAGTTTTTCAAAAGAATGCTGAATGCTTAATCTGATCTGAGATAAGAGGTGCTAATAGAGGGACATGGACTATATCGATCTTGTTAGCAATTCCCCACAACTGAGATACACTCAGGACTCTGGGGAGTGGAGCATGTTGAGTGATCAAGGTTGTGGAATGGATCCCTTAATACTTTCTGGTGTGCTAGCTTAACCTTTATATAATACAGTGCACCATATTTTCCTTTTCCGATGGAGCAGCAAGGGACTCCAGACAAGATAGGAGTCAAGGAAGTATTACGAAAAAATTGCTATTTAACTAGTTTCTTTTTTTTCACTCCCTTCTTTCAAAATGAGGTAAATTCCTGGAATTATCCTCAATGTCTCAGAAATTTTTCTTGCAATCTTACTTGCAATTAATCATTTGCCAAATTCCTTAAGCATTGCTCAAAAACCTTGAAAATCTACTAAGATGTTATTTTAGCAGTTTTATAATTTTAATTAACTAACTTTATTTCTGTAGCCCCCAGCTTGGCCAGAACTGGGGTCCACAGAAAAAAAAAATCAGGCTTTTCCCTTTTTAAGATGGGAATCAAGGATGTTAAGAAATCTTTCCCAGTGTTCTAAGCACAATGTAGAGATTTTTTTTCTTGCTGGCTGCATTTTAAATTTTTTCAGGTAACAAAATGTAGCCCACAAAACAAACATGACACAGACATTCTGCACAGAGACACAAAGACAAAAATGACATAGAAGAAGATTGTCCCATCTTTGTCAGAAGCCATAAAATTTCTATTGCACCTCCTTCGTATGAAAAGGTTGATAAAAGTTAGTTCTTTGCCAGAGGTCATCCTATTGTACCTTGCCTCCTCTGACATCCCAGGGAGAATGAAAAGATAGTAAAGGTTCCCTAGAAACTTTGCCAAAAATTGCAAGAATTTCCAAGTCCAGGTGTCCCCAGGAAAGGAAAATTTGCTGAATGTGGACCTCAATATGATCCAGACAGATCTTAAAATTCCCAGGGGCTTGGGATGTCCCAGTTATAGGAGACAGAGAGAGAAGAATGGGGAATTTACATTGACAATAAAGGGATGAAGCCAGGGGCGACCAGACTCTCCCTTTATGGGGCCCCAAATATTAAGTTTCAAAGGAGATCCCAAAAGGCTGGGGTTTCAGACCAGTGTTGCAAGATATATCAAAAGAATTTATAGGCTTGAACCCATCTCAAGTCAAGGGACAAAATTTATTATAATTTTAACACCAATTGAAGCAGGCTAAATTCCAATATAATAAAGAATATATAAGCATAAGACTGATAACCTGAAGTGCAAACCCAATAAAACCAAAAAAAGTAACTGATTAGATAAGAAAACAAAACTCTATCATCAATTCCATACAAGAAACATATTTAAAAATGAAAACAAAATAAAACTTAGGAGATGAGGGAAAATATACTATGTATCAAGAGAATTCAAAAAATTAGATATTGAAATCATACTATCAAAGCAAAAACAAACAAGCAAAAATAAAAACAATAAAAAAGGAAGCTACATTCTGGTGAAAGAACTATAGAAAACAAAAAAATATCAGAAATAAATTTACATGATCCAAATATCTTAGCATCCAAATTTATAGAGAAGCTATTATGTGCTACAAAAGACATAAGCAGTACCACATCAGTGACAGGAGTCTTCACTAATACTCTATTGATTTTGGATAAAAATAACAGAAAGATAAGCAAAAGGGAAAATATTAAACTGAAAAAATTTCCAGGGAAATTAGAATTAAAAGACTTATGGAGTATTCTAAATGGGACTGCTAAAAATATTTATTTTTCAGCACCACATGAAACATTTACAAAAATTTACCACAATAGATACTGCAAATGTTTAAAAAAGGAGAAATAGTTAATATATCCTTTATAGACCATAATGCAATAAAAAGCCATGATCTGAAGGACCACAAACGCAAGACATAAACATTAGTGGAGATTTAACAATAAAATCCTAAATCATGAGTAGGTCAAAGAACAAATGATAGAAATAATTCATTTTGTGAAAGAAAAACATAATGAAATAACATGATAAAATTTTGGGGATGCAGGTAAAGCAGTCCTCAAGGGAAAAATCATATCTCTACAAATATAGCTTTTAAAATAGAAAAAGAAAGGATCAATGTATTGAATATGCATTTTAAGATATCAGAAAGCCAAGAAATAATGAAATCTAAAATAAACACAAAAGAGGAAATATTAAAAATTAAAGGAGAACTGGATGAGCTGAAAAAAATGCAGAATGAAAAAGCTAAAAGCTGGTTCTTTGAAAAGGTAATCTAATTTAAAATATTTTGGCTAATCTAATTAAAAAGAAAATCAATAAAATAACAAAAGAGCAAGGTAAAATCAGAAAAAATAAAAAAGTCAGAAAAAATAATTGTGCATAGGCTAAAGAAAACCAACAACTAGAACATACAAGAAATAGAAAATTATTTTCAAAAACATAAAATACCTAAAAAATCAGGAACCTATCATAGAGATCTTAACCCAATCTCACAAAAGGAAATAGACCTACTTTTAAAGGAACTACTAAAGAGGAGAAAATATCCTGATGGACTCCAAGGAGAATTCTATCAAAGTTTTAAATAATTAGTACCAATAATTTAAAAAATATTTTCAAAAACTGAAAAAGAAAGCACTTTACTAGAATACTTTTATAAGATAAATATATTCCTAATGCCTAATCCAGGAAAAGACAAAACAAAAAGAAATCCATAAACATTATCATTAGTGAAAATTGATTAAAAAATTTTAAGAAAACCATGTGAAATAGACTATAGTAATTTAACCAAGAAATCATTCCTTATAACCAAATGGAATTTATACTAGGGATACAATGAGGATTCAACATTTGGAAAACAATCAACATGATTATATTAAAAACTAAAATGTCCAAACCACATGATCATTTCAATAGGTTCAGAAAAAGCCTTTGACAGAGCATTCTTTTATACTGATTGTTAGTCCTTTGGGCTCGAAGAGGACCCAAATTAAATCACTATGTAGGGGTCAAGGTACAATGTGTCTGACTATGGCTATTCAGACCAGTATGACTTCAGAAGGATCTATCAGTTGTCAAGCACAAATAGTCTATATGAACATTTGGAGTGGAAATGTACTTCTCACATTTATTCTGAGCTATCACAATTCTATTTTGCTTATAATGCACAACAGCTTCTTTTATGCAAGGAAGCCATAATGTGCTATCATTTGCTAGTGTCTCCCATATATCACAATCAATTCCAAAGTTCTTCAAAAATATCTTGAAAATGTACATCCTATATATACAAAAATATTTATAGCAACTCTTTTCTGGGGGCAAAGAATTGGAAATTGAAGGGATACCCATCAATTGAGGAATGGCTGAACAAATTGTGGTATATGATTATGATAGAATACTATTGTGCTAGAAGAAATGATGAACAGGATGCTCTCAGAAAAACCTGAAAAAACTTCATGAGCTCATGCAAAATGAAATGTATTGTCTACAAAGTAACAGCAATATTGTGAGGAAAACCAGCTGTGAATGACTTAACTCTTCTTAACAATACAATGATCCAAAACAGCTCTGAAGGACTTGTGATGAAAAGGCTATCCATCCCTAGAGGAAAAAAACTGATGATGTCTGAATACAGATTGAAGCATACTTTTTTTTTTCAATTTCTGTTTTTCTTGTTTTTTTTTTCATTTTTGATCTGTTTTCTTTTATAACATGGCTCTTATGGGAATGTTTTATATGACTACACACATATTACCTATATTGAATTGCTTGCAGTGATGAGCTAAGGTGGAAAGAGAGGAATGGGAAGAATTCAGTACTCAAAGCTTTCAAAATGAATGTCAAAAATTGCTTTTTACATGTAACTGGGGGAAAAATACTAAATAAATTTAAAAAGAAAAAAATGAACTCTAAAGTGGAGGCAAAGAAAAAAGGTATCTTTATATCTATTCTTCTGACCTTCATGTGACTGCTTGCCTTTTGAGAATCTCTGTAAAATAATCTTTTAGGCAAATATGTATTTGGCATTCAAACCATGAGGCTGGCCTTTTGGAGTTGCACTCTATATAATAGAGTTTGAATGATTGGCAGTTCAGCTCAAGAAAGGACCTCTTTGTCTAGTATTTTATCTTTTCAGGTGATTTTCAGTATCATCTTAAGACAATTCAAATAAAAATGATTCATTTACCTAGCATGGCACTAGTATACTGTCCAGGTATCACAAGTATACAACAATGAGGTCAGCACAGTGATTCTATAGACCTTCAGTTTATTAGGCAGCCTAATACCTCTTTTCTCCTATACTTTTTGTCAGTCTCCCTAGCTTTGGAAATATGTATCAGCTTCATTATTTATGTGTACATATCTGGAAAGTATATTGCCAAGGTAAGTGAACTTATCCACAGCATCCATATGCAGTAATCAATGGTTTATTTATGGTGCTGATTTGCAGAAAACCTGTATTTTCTTGATGTTATTCATTAGACCTTGATGCCATTTTTGTCTTCCTTGAAGATTTCTGACAACATTGCTGAAAACATCCTGCTAAAAGCATGGGAGTAAGAACACAGCCCTACTTCACTCCACTGATGACTGGGAAAGCACAAGAGCATTGTCCATTATCCAGAATGCCTGCAAACATGCTTCATGAAATTGATGTACAATATTTAGGAACAAATTTTGCTATGATGTTCTGCAAGCCCTCATAACTGGAGTATCAAAAGCCTTGATCAGATTGGCAAATGTATACAGACCTCTGTTCTGCTCCTGGCATTTCTCCTGGAGGTGTCAGGACACCATATTTACCATTCTTTGGCCTTTTCTGAAGCCACATGGGCACTCAGGTAGATAAGCATCTTCCAGATAAGGATCAACTTATTAAGAACCCTTACAAGAATATTGCAGCAATGACTAAGATGTTTTTTCCCTCCATCCCTCCAACCCCTGTAAATGTCATAGGACAACTTATTTCCTTTTCCTTTATAGAGAAGGTCAAAGGAGGCATCTTCGAGTTTCTGTGGGATAACCTCCTCTTGCCATATAACCTGGAAGATTTCACTCTGATTTTGCATGAACAATAGACCCTCTGACTTATAAATCTGAACTGGAATACAAATGATATCAGCCACATTGCTACATGAGAGGAACCTGAAAGCATTCAAAATCTGTTGGTTTGGTTTTTTTTTTTTTCTTCCTAGAGAAAGATTGACTTCAGCTTGAGGTATTCAGTCAATGGCTTCAGCACTGGTTGATGATTGTCTATTAAGAACATTATGGAAGTGTTCAGCCCTTTTCTCCAGAATCATGTCCTTCTTACTAATCAATATGGCTCCATCAGAACTGAGTAGTTAAGTGTGCAATATATCTTTGACCCATAATTATAAGTAAAGAGTTATATGATGATATACTTGGAAAATCCAAGGGAATAAACAAAGATAATAATTGAGATAATTAAGAGCTTAATAAAGATGCAAGTTATAAAGTAAGCCCTCAAAAATCAATATTTCTATTCAACAATAATTAAAACCAGCAAGAAGAAACAGAAAGGGAAATTCTATTCCAAATAACTATAAAATGCCTAAAACATCCGAGAACCATCATACTAAAGTACACAAAAACTGTATATATATTAAATTACAAAGTACTCCTTAAAGAAACAAGAATAATTTAGATTGGAGAAATATTCAGTGTTAATATCTGAGTTATGCTTTTAAAATTATTAAAGGATAATTAAAATTAAAATGATAATACTTCTAAAATTAACTTATACTTCACATCCTATGCTAATCAAATGTGTGTGTAAGTGTGCATGTATGTATAAACTCCTCCCCTTCCCCTTTCTGATACAGTGTACATAAAATATCCTCAGTCTTTGAGCTCCTTTAATCACAGACACAAAAAGAATCTTCTGAGGATTCATGGACTAGCTTGTTTGTTGATAAGATACATCATCACACACTGATTCTAATAAATAGGCTTACCTAAGATCCTAGCCCAAGCCTACCTTGGTCATTGTTTGGGTACTGATGAGTCAGAGTGAATGAAAGAGCAATTGTTTCCATTTTGGCAAGAAATCTGAGAGTCTTCCTCTTCTAGTTTGATTATAAATATCTATCTATCTACTATCATCTATCTATCTATCTATCTATCTATCTATCTATCTATCTACCTACCTATCTACCTATCTATTTATCTATCACCAAAAATCTTGAGGGTCTCCCATTCCCAGATTTATTTATTTAGATTTTTTTTGAGTAGGTGACAGAGGAGATTCTTTGCTTCAATTGCTACCTAACCTCAATCACTGAATGGGTGCAGCCTTAATCAAACTGAGACTAGTCGAAGACCTTAGCTTAAAAAGGCCAAGGTCTCCCACTGCATCCAGAGCCATCTCTAGTCATTCTGATCTATATCTTGCCACTGGACCTAGATGATTTTGGAGGGGAAAATGAGGCAGGTGACAGCCCTCCCCCACTTAAATCTAATTTACTTCCATATTATCTCCCCCATTTTATGGTTCTCTTCAAGAATGAGGGCAAACAACAACAATAACCAAATGTTCAATGGAATAGTTTATGGAACTTGATAATAATAAAAATTCATTTGACAAAACAAATGATTTAAGATAACAAAAGAAATTATGAGAAAAAATGGGGAATAAAAGGAGAATGTCATCCATACTATAAAGAAGTACTCATCAAAACTCTGTTATTAGTCAAAAAATAGAAAGATCAATGGAACTAACAAGACAGGGAGACTCAAAAACAATGGAATTTAATAATATGGTATTTGATAAAGTAGAAGACATAAATTGCCCTAGGAAAATATTCCTTATTTGACAAAAACTCCTGGGAAAACTAGAAAGCACTCTGGCAGAAATAAGCTTTAGATCAATACCTTATGTCTTATGAATTCTTCAATTCATTTTAAATGGATATGTGCCATTGACATTAAAGGAGAGGGGAGGAGACTTGAATAGAACTATTTTCTCCTTCAATTAGTTAATAAATATTTATTCACCACTAACTATAAGACAGGCATTATGCTAAGTCCTGGGGATATAAAGAGGCAAAAGGTAGTCCTTGTTGACAATTTAAAATAGGGAAGAAAAACATAAAGAAATATGTACAAACAAGTGATACACATAATGAAATGATAAAATTAGAATAAGGATTGCTAACCAGTTGGTAGGATTAGTATTTTTATCATGGAAATCAGATGCATCTTACAGATTTATATGTTATGGCTGCTTTTTAAAGGTTTTATTTTGATAAACCTATCTAGAATGAACCAAAGTGATCATTTAATACAACTGCCTCCTTTGACATATGAGATAATTGAGGCTCAGAACAGTTACATGATTTATCAGGCATTGCACATGTAGTAAATAGGAATCCACATATAGAATCTTAGAATCAAGTGTTCTGGCCATTAATTCACACTGTCTGATCCTGTAGGCAAGTTTTTTAGACTCTTCTGGGGTTCCATAACCTTATCTGTCAATTAGGGATACTAATGTTTGTCTAATTACTTCACTTTATTTTTCTATGGAAAGTACTTCCTAAACTATAAAAGTGCCACAAAACTGAGTTATCATTATTAATATTTAGAAAACAAGCTCTCTTTAATACTAAAAAATGAATTACCAGGAAGAACTGCCTCATTTGCAAAGAAAATTTAGGATTCCGGAATGCCATTGCATAGCGTTTCCAGCTCTAACATTCTAGTTGCTATTACCTGAAAAATACTGAGCTAAGATTCTCCAAGACCAATTATGTCCTATCATTTTTAGAATTTAGAAAAAGGCTAAGAAAATGAAAATTTTAAATACTAACAAAACAAGCTGCCAAAGCTAATCTGATCTGAAATAGTTAAATGGAACTGGAGCACTAGTCATGGGGCCCCTAATGACTGTAGGACGGAATTGGTTGGAACTCTAACTGCTAGCTGAAAAAAGATTCCTCTAAGCTCATCAAGGTCCTAGAGAACACTAGGGAAGAAGATAAAATGTTAAACCTTTACTTTCAGAGTATAACAATTGACCCATGGATTAAATAATCCAATAAAATAAAATAGATTGAAATATTGTAAAGAAAATTCAATCTTGCTTATAAACAAGAACACTTAAAAACAAAAATGTGCACAGAATAAAAATAAAGGGCTGGAATAAAATTGACCATGAATCAGATAAATGATAAAAAATAGCAGGTTCAATTATGACATCAAAGCAAAAATAAAAGTTCACAACATAAAAAGGTAAACAGAGAAACTAAATCATGATGAAACATAGATAACAATCCATCTAACAGAAATATAAACTATAGAATTGAACAAATTACTTCTTTTTATTCCAGTGTCTATTCTGAACCAACAGGACGCTGATATCAAGCTCTACCTCAACAATTTTGGTATGTTTTAAATTTTCTTTGATGCAATTATCTATTATATCTATGATTTGTATTTTAATCTACCAGTTCTTTAGTATTAAGCTATTAGTATGCAATTATTTAACTTGATCTTCAATGTTCCCTTACTGAATCTAATTCTTATTATTATCAGCAAAGAATGTGTTTTATCTTTCTCTTTTCTGAATTTTTTTTGGTGACATTTTGTGTCTCAAGACATGAGATGACAATGTATTTTTACAGACACCATACACAACTAAGAAATGTTTATTTCTTGCTATTATCATTCAGGAAAAGCCAGAAATCTATCATATCCAACCTTTCTAAAACTTAGTTTCTTTTTTGTTTAATTGTTACATTTGTCTAGATCTGAAAGGGATACATTGAAGTACCCAACTATGATATTTTAGCTATCCATTTTCCCTTCTAAATTACTTAGATTTCCTTGAAATATTTAAATATAACATGTGATTTCTGTATAAATATATTAAATATTGATATTAATGTATTGTCTTTGGTGCCTTTAAGCAACTGTTCATTCATTGCATTCTCTGAGATCAGCTACTTCTGTTTTTTTTTTAAGGTGAGCTGAAGTAGAATAGATTTGTTCTAGGTCCTTCTTTTAATTGTGTGGATTTTATGTTACAAGTGTATTTCCTACAAATATATTATTGAAGCCTGCTTTCTAATACATTTTACTATTGGCTTCTTTTTTATAGTTTAGTTTATATCATTTACATGTATAGTTATAATCCTTATTTAGGTATTCCTTTTATTCTATTCTCTTATAGTTTCTTCTTTATTTACTGCCTTCCCTTCAGAAGTCAATGATCTCTTTGCTCCTTTATAGTTTCAGTTGTTAAATCTAATGTGGTCTGGACTGTGGCACTTTTGTATTTCAATTCTATCTTCCTGGCTACTTTTTAGTACTTTTTAATTAATCTGGAAGTTCTAAATTTTGACTCTATGTTTTTAGTAGTATATATTGGTATTGCTTTCAGGACATTACTTTCTGGAGTATTCTTTTTGTTTTTACTTTGTCTTCTGATTCAAAGAAATCTGAGCAGTTTTTTTTCTATTATTTCCTGAAATATGAATTATGGACTCCTTTTTTGGTCATAGCTTTCAGGGCATTCAATAATTCTTAAATTAAAAAATTCTTAAATATTTCCCAGTTATTATTTTTC